>NW_011494787.1:11467112-11482151 GCF_000754665.1 Bison bison bison
TTGGAGAAGACTCTTGAGAGTCTCTTGGACTGCAAGGAGATCCAACCAGTCCATTCTAAAGGAGATCAGTCCTGAATATTCACTGGAAGGACGGATGCTGAAGCTGAAACTCCAAAACTTTGGCCACCTCATGCGAAGAGTTGACTCATTGGAAAAGACTCTGATGCTGGGAGGGATTGGGGGCAGGAGGAGAAGGGGACGACAGAGGATGAGATGGCTGGATGGCATCACCAACTCGATGGACGTGAGTCTGAGTGAACTCCGGGAGTTGGTGATGGACAGGGAGGCCTGGCATGCTGTGATTCATGGGGTCGCAAAGAGTCGGACACGACTGAGCGACTGAACTGAACTGAACTGAATACTCTCAAAGTGTGGTTCCTGGAACAGCTGCATTAACATCACTCAGGAATTTGTTACAAATGCGAATTGTCATGGAGGGAGGTCCAAGAGGGAGAGGATAGATGGATACATCTAGCTGATTCACTTCATTGTACAGCAGAAACTAACACAACATGGGAAAGCAATTATACTCCAATTAGGAAAAAAAAAAAAAAACAACCTACAGATTCTCAGGCCCTACACTGGGTATTCTGAGGGTGGGTCCAAGGAATCTATATTGTAACTCTCCAGGTGACACTGACATATGTTAAAATTTGAAAACCAGTACCTCTGGCACATACAGCCCCCTCCATACAGAACTATGTGAAATAGGGAAGTACCAAGGATTAGTATGTGAGAGTCAGACTATAATCCAGACCAAGCCTCTCGCCTTGACAACAGGTCCTCTAGGGGACTAACTTCTAGGAGGACAACAGTTAGGACATGTGATGGGCTTTGATGGCTGTGATATTTCTCAGAAAGGACAAAATTTGTTATATCTCTATTCACAAAGTATCTGGTGTCTTTGAAGCATTAGACCAATTGCATCCTTTTCAGCTGATGTCACTGAAAAAGGCGATGCTGACATTTGACCATGAAGTAACCTTCTTCCATTCTGAAGGCCTTTGTCCTCCACCCTCTGCAAACACCTACAATGCTCATTTTAGTCAAAGCCCTGGCACCTGGGCACATATAGAGAAAAGCCTCAGAGAGACAGAAAGTGCTGAGGTTAACTAAAGAAAGGGGCTTTTTTTTTTTTTAAAAAAAAAAAAGAATGTTACAGCTGAAATGCACCTCAGAGTCTTTCCAGAACTCTGTGTACAAAAGTGCAATCTCCAGAAAGGAGAATTGTGCATTGACATTTAGTTGAATTTATAGCTAGCTACTGCACAATTAAAAATGCCACCTTCATTAAGTACACCATGAGTTAACTTTATTCATTCTTGGTGATGCATTCACTTGCTAAATAAATATTTATTGGATGCATATCATGCACTGGGTACTGTGCTAGGGACATCCACTAATGCCCATGACTGTCTGCTCTGGCATCAGACTGTCTTCATGTCCAGTACTTCACCTGTACTTCACTGACTCCACCACTTAACAAACTGTGAGGCCTCGATCCTTCACAGCTCAGTTGCATCTTCTTAAAAAAAAAAAAAAAAAGGATAATGATACCTATCGCTCACAACAGTTATGAGAATTAAATGTGTTAATATTTTTGAAGAACTTATTACAGAGTCATAAAGAAAGGGTCAATAATTTTTAACTTCTCTGGTGGCTCAGCCAGTAAAGAATCTGCCTGTAATGCAGGAGACCTGGGTTCAATCCCTGGGTCAGGAGGATCCCCTGAAGAACGGAATGGCTACCCATTCCAGTATTCTTACCTGGAGAATTCCATGGACAGAAGAGCCTGGTTGGCTACAGTCCACAGGGTTGCAAAGAGTCAGACATGACTGAGCAACTAACACTTTCACTTTTCACCAAATATAAATAATATTAATAAAATTAAAATAATAGATTTGATAAGTTCTGTTCTAGACAACAACTGCTTTGCAGAAACTGCTTCTAGAATAGGATCCGTCCCCTGGTGTGGACTGCAATCTGCTTTTCCCTTTCAAAACCATTGGAGAAGGCACACTTTATTGGCCCTTGAGTCAGACTTAGATAATGAACTTTCCCCAAACAACTAACTAAGCAACAACAGCCCACAGATCCTCCTCCCTTTACACCTGAAATGTAAAGAAATGTCTTGCTTCAAGCTTTACCAGCCTTTATGCCTCTCTTAGGGGCCAGAGGAACTGGGCTCTAGGCATTACACAGGGTTTTCTCCTTAGAGTCAACATGCCACTGCCAACTTGATGCCAAACATCACAAGTTGTGATGTTTAAGAAGCTAACAGTCTAGGGAGCAGCACTAGGCCTTGGGAGGCAGGATTCTGAACTGCAGCCAGGGCAGGACATCCTGCCTCTAGAAATACCTCTAGCAGTGTTCCCCAGGGGTCATGTTGACCACTCAGCTGTCTCTCTCTCTTTCTTTTTTTCCCAAATGTAACTTGCAAAATGACTTACTGTGGTAATAAGGAGGCCTGAAGGTCTTATCAGCAACCCCCCATCGAGGTGGGAAGATGACAAAATCAGCGATGGCCACTCCAGGGCGTACAGACTTAGCAGTCAATACCGTGAAAATGGATGGGTCCTGGGAAAGGAAGGACAAGGAGAGCCTGAAGACACGATGAAGGGGGAGGTGACCAACAATGACACACATCCCCCATGCTGAAGGGGTTTTCAAGTGACACTGTAATTTCTGATCAAACTGCAGGCCAGGCTATGAAGTCTGGGCTTGTCATCGAGGTGCAGTAATCACTCATCTGACTTTCCCCTCCTGCTGTGCTTGAAGCAAAAGGAATTAACAGCAGCTAAGGGGATTCTGAGCAGCTTTTTCACCCTGCTGAGCCCCCATTTCATGTAAGTACTACCCTGTGGGTCTGAGAACCGGCAGTGCCTGCCTCCCAACCTCAGGTCAGAGTGACTGGAGCTGGCATGTGCTGCAGGGAGCTCTTGGCAGAAGGGATGCTCAGAGTGAGGTGGAAATAGAAATAAAATAATATCTGAGTGTTGGGATAGATGTAGGGTGCACATCTCTTTGGAGCAATCACTGAGATTCCAGACGGTATCCTCATGGCTTTTTTACCCTTGTTTGACTCTCAGGCCTAAAATATTAATACGTCACTCATCTGGGAGGTGGTAGTGTAGAAGGGAATAGGTTGGGGGACAATACTATGATTTGTAAAGAACGTTAGACTCTTTCGGTGGAAAGATTGAGATTCAAATTTAACGGCAATCAGTGTGATCAGGTCTGCTTTCTGATGTCACGTGAGGGTTGGGGATTCAAAGATGATTGAACTCTATTCCTGGCCCTTCAGCACCACTGGTGGCAGCGGCAAGTGTGTGTGACGGGGACAGAAGGAGTAACGAAACAAGTGTCTGAAGAATCACAGCAAGGTGCCAAGAGCGATCTATCTTTGTAAATAGAGAGCCAAAGGGGTACAGAGTGCGTATCTCTTCCTGAGAAGATCAGGGAAGGCTTCACAAAGGAGGTGATATTTGAGGTGGGTCCTGAAGAATGAATGCAGAAAGAAAGAAAAAGAGAGGGAATAAGGAAGGGAGGGAAGGAAGAAGGTAGGAAAAAAGAAAGGGAAGGGAAGGAAAGGAAGGAAAAGGCAAAAAGGCATTTTAAGCATAGAAAACAGGAAAGACGTCAAAATGCACAGAGATTTTGTTAAGAAGCAAGAAAGCTAAAGCTCAGAGTGCATTAGCAGGAGGGAGAGGGGCAGAGGTGGTCCTGGGAAATAAGTCCAGGGCCAGATGGTGAAGAGCATAGGACACCACGCTTCAAAGCTCAGACTTAATCCTAAACCACAGGGAACCTGCAAAGGTTTCTAATGTAGTGTTAGAAAGATCAGGTCTGAATTTTGGGAAAATGACTATAGCCGCAGTACAAAGGAAACTGTCTGTGTAAATGCAAGCCAAGAAACCCTTAATGCTGCAAGAATGAATACTTCTTCATCTGTCATGAGAAATGATCTGAAACTGTTAAAAGGCAGTGAGGCTTAAAAAAAGCTCTTTCAGTGTCTCAGGATCCTTTTTTTGCTGCTTTGGGCATGATGCCTCATTTTCTTGTCTCTTGATTTTATCGAGTTGCTGCTCTTCAGAAAGGTAGTTTTGAGTCCCAAGAGGTAAGCTGAACTGGCTTAGAGTAATCGTTTTGTCTTTGATTCTTTGACTTCTGCTCTAATTGCCCCTCCAGACTGTGGGCTAAGTTAATCTATTATGCAAAGTGAACTTTCCCCCAGGATCTCAGAACTAGCACTTTATCATGGAAGTGGGTCCTTGGGAGCCTGCACTGTAGACTGGGGACCTATTTGCAGTCCCTGATTGAGTGAAAAATATGACCGAGTTCATACTCTAGAATTTCTTTGGTTTAAATTCAAGCACTGAATGTTACGAGTAACTTCAGAAGAGAGCTGTCAATCCCATCTCAGCTAAAAAGAGCCAGGAGTGGAAGCTCTGAAGTGGGCAGGCAGACCTTTGGTATTTATGAGCAGGACAGAGAAATTTCCAAATTTAGGAATTTTCCTTTATCAATACTCCATCACTGACATTAGCAGTTGGTTTTCTTACTGGGATACATTGTCTAGGAAGAAATCGTATTCTTAGCCAGGAAGGAAAGTTACTGTGAGTACCCTGTAGAGAACTGAGCTGTGTGGCAGGGTGAATGTTGAATGTCTAGTCTGGATCTCCCTCTGGTAGGTTATTTACTCCTTCACTGAAGCCTTGCAGCAGATGATTCAAATTCCTGTCAACACAATGACAAATGACTTAAGTCTCAAGCTTCCAAGGCAACACTGGAAAAGTTGAGTCTGTGAACACCAGGTATCTACTGTGGACCTCTCCAACCTAAAGGTACCCTCTCCCCAGGGTTCCTCCATGGGCCAGACTTACTGCATGGTCAAAGGCCACTGAATTGATGACCATAAAGTTCTCCAAGTTGTACTTGTAGGGGGTGTAATTCCCATGCCAAGCCACAACATTGAATGGGGAGACATCCTGATCAACAAAAAGAAAAAGCAGGAAAGGGTGATTTTAGCACATAATACTTTTATAGCTATGATTCTTCAGTTTGTACTTGACATTACTGTCTCTTTCTTGATTTGATTCTGTTTGCATAACTTAATAATACCATCCTTTGGGAGAAATATCACCCTGAATCATCCTATGGTTGCTTTACTTTCTCTCAAACTGTCCTCCCTAAGCCACTGACCCTATTCTTCCAGTTCCTAAGCTATAGCTGCCTCTGATCACATGTGCAGCAGAAGCACAGCCAGGTAGTGCCTTTTCAACAATATTAATGCAATGGTGAGAATCTGTGGCTGCCAGCAATTCTCTGACAATCTGGGCCACTGTCTGGGTTTCCAGTGCTGAGGGCAGGCACTGGCTGTGACTGCTCTCCAGGTAACTACCTCTCAGAGGAGCATCTGGTAGATTTAGTTCCTGGGTTGATGAGTGAGGATGGTGAGGAGTTCTCTAAGAGTTCCAGCCCCAAGGACTTGAGATTTCAGAGCAATCCTAAGGTGATGCTTCTTGGGTCTGCCCTAAGAGAGGATCGCTGTTCTGTTATAGGAAGGTAGTTAGGCTAGCGAGTCCAGGTGATACAGTCCATGGAGGTCAGTCTCCCAGGGCACAGATCATGGCACACAAGGGAGAACGACTTTCATAGAGTTCACTTAGAAAGTGGAAATCCATGGAGCTGCTGGCCGCCTCTAGAATGGTGCTTCTCTGTCAAATGTATATCATATACAATACAGGGAATATGCTTTAAATGAATGTGATTTCCACACTGAATTTCCAGAGGTTATCATTTATGCCAGGCTGGAGTAGTATCTAAGCATGTGCATTTTAAACAAGCCACCCTGAGAATTTCTGATGCAAATAGTCTCTGAATTGCATTTTAAGAAATCCAATCCAGAGAATACAAGGGTGACTATGAATCAATGAGGATGGCAATTAACCCTCAGAATTTAATTTTAAATGCAAAACTGATTGGCCTCTGCTGGTTAGCATACCTTCTAGTTGCTGTCCAAAGAAAATAACATGCCTTAGCAACATAAAAGCAATAAGTTAAATGGGCAAAAATAAACCATGAATAATGGTAAATAGAATAGATCTTTGGATTATTTTTATTATATGGTTACTTTATTCTACTACATTATATATCCAGTAAGTTAAGCAATAATGTATATTACATATTATATTATTATTTTAAAATTATTATTATCTATGCCTTTGTTTATCAGTTGAAATTGGTCATGTTCCGGGTGGTATGGCTATAGATAATGCCTTTGCTTATCTCCTGAGTTTACCAGTCTGGTGCTATCAACCAAGTCAAACTAATTAACTGAGTTTTGCTTGTTTTCTATCAGTCATTGCTTGTATTTGAAATATGGTGACTATTGATAAATATAAGTCTTAGATGAACTGCTATAAATTAATTTTCCTTTTCAGGCCATACCTCCCTGCCTGTTTATTATGTTCCCCCACGAGTTATAGAGACCTAGGTATTGTGGGGGTTTTTATTGCTTGATGAATAGAAACAGCATGACCTTTGGAGTCAGAAAGATATGGGTTTGAATGCTGATTCTGTCATTTACTGTGACATTTGGTAAGTTATCACTACCTGGACTGTTTTCATGACTACAAACAGGGCAAATAGTACCTTATTGTAATATCTTAGTGATGTAGTAAAGATGAAATAATGTATATAAATACTTAGCACAAGCCCTGGCAATCAGAATGTGCTTAATAATTATTCATTCCTTCCCCTGCCTGTCAAGCCACTTACTTTACCTGTTTGGCAGCAAATAGCTTGCCCTGGTATTTATTAATCACAGTGTAACCACCTGGCACTTGGCGATCTTCATACCAGGCAACAGGTATCAGGAAATCACGAGGATTGGCCAAGCCATTGGCTCCTAGAATATAATGATCCAAAAGTCTTTTAGATACTTCTGAAATCACACAGGAATGATGCCACTGTTGCACAAAGAGAAAGGGCTTTCTTCCACGTCAAAAGCCACTCCACAATTTGTTATCCTTGTTGAAAGACTCATTGGAATCCCAGTCTGGTACCTTTCAAGGAGGACCCAAGAAATTTGGTCAGAAAAAGAAATCCTGAAAATATCTTCACCAGCATTACCTCCTAAAGTTGTAGAGTGAATATGGTTTATAAACATTTTCCATGCATTACCTTACCACTATAGGGGACGGGAGGGGAAGAGAGGAAGAGAGTAGAAAAGAGGAAAAGGGAAGATATGATAGAATACTAGAGCTTTTTTCCTAATAAAACTCTGACAACTCTAGAACTCATCGACAGTCCTTGAGAAGGAGAAGGATACACACTGTAGCCTCAGGCACGCCTCTGCTCCTTAGACAGGACTCAGAATCAGTCCACGTCTGCACCATTGCTCTGCAGCCTGACAAATCTGTCTGCCACTGAGGGAGACCTGCCTGCTCACCTTTGCTTTGTGAGTGTTCCCTCCAGAGAAAGAAAATAAATCAGAAGATCAGAAATGAAAAATCTAAGTGCAAAAACATAATTTAACTCTGAGAGGAGAGACCTAGGGAGTGTTTTATCATTTCTAGTTCCTGGGGTTAAAAAAAAATAGGCCCCCAGCTGGTTAGTCAATTATATATTTTTTCCAGAGGGTACATGTGGCATGGCACCTGGAGGCTCTGCTGGCTGTGGAGCAGCAGGAAACCAGACCAAAGTGGGAAGAGTGGATGGAGAGCAGGATGACAGATGGCCCACTGTGGCTCCAGCTGCCTCTCGGCTGCCTCCCACCTTCCTCTGACTATCTGGATCCCCCAGGGGACTGACCAGAAGGCACATGCTGGCCTGTCCCTGTTTTGCTCTTAAAAAATCTGTTGACAAGGAAAGGGAAGAGCTGGGAGGTGTGGCCACCACCTTCAGCAAACACGCCAAAGATGAAACCAAGGGCCGATTTCCCCAACCACTCCTGTCACTCGAGAGATGGTTTGAGAACATCCCCTCCTACCACCTCCACTTCTCAGACCCTGCTCTCTTTGCCTCCAGCTTGCCAGAAGAATCGGGGGTGGGGGACCTTGGTTCACCTTGGAAGGTTTTCATTTGCCTCATGGAGGCTGTGGTTTCTAGCTCCTTCACAGCACTGAGTGAGGCACACTTTTGGACTCTTAAGTATGTAGATTTTGTAGAAGATGCTCAGTAGGAATGTGACATCCATAGACTGACTTTCTTTCAGTCCATTTCCCCTTTCCATAGCCACATAGCCCCTGCCATTATTATGGTTTTTCCCACTTTATTGTCTACACACAAGCCACTGACAAGAAAATGATCTCTCTTCTATCTACAAAATCCACTCCCACTTGTACACTTTTTCTTAAACTGGTCCCTTTCCTCTTTCAGTTCAGTTCAGTTGCTTAGTCATGTCTGACTCTTTGCAACCCCATGAATCGCAGCACGCCAGGCCTCCCTGTCCATCACCAACTCCCAAAGTCCACCCAAACCCATGTCCATTGAGTCAGTGATGCCATCTAACCATCTCATCCTCTGTCATCCCCTTCTCCTCCTCGCCTCTTTATTTCTCCTCAACTTTCCATCAACTTATGATTGCTATGAAGCTGTTCCTGGAAACTTGGCTCACAGCAACCCAGACTTTATATCCTCTAGGGCTGACACTGTATAACCTGAAATCTATTACAGATTGTCTTGCTCTCCAGTGGTCTGTATACTATTCTAGAGAAAGATTTATTGTGGGTTGGGCTGGGCTGTTCTCTGTTATGCATGTATGTGATGGGAAGAGGCTTTTGCCATCCTTGATGTGGTTCTGGTCATTACCCTCATCACAACATGGGAACTGGGACAAACTGATGGACTGGTGCACTGACCAGCTAATTAATGAAGCTATCATCTCATATCATCTCATCAAATGGGTCAACTATACCACCTGGAGCCCCTGAACTTAGAGGCCTGAAATAAGATTGTTCAGGGGACTCTAATATGTTCTGAAATTCCCAATGACACTTGGTCTGGAGAAGAAGTTGTCTAGAGAGGAAAGTTGTAGTTTGAGTGAGATAAGGAGGAGAGATGGATGTTTAACTTTCATGCAATTATTCATGTCCTATATCTCAAGTCAGGCTTAGAAGCTTGCACTGAAGATTTACCAATTGGTCCCAGGTCAGGCAACTCAAAGTGGACTCCATAAACCTCCAGGATGTAGCCTCTAGTCTCCTCGAAGACATCGATGCTGAACCGCATTCCTCTCTGGAACAGAAAGTAGACACTGGTGTGCTCTCACCAGTCATACCTATAGTTACAAAGAAGCTGCCCAAGAGCTACAGCCAACCTCACATACACAAATAATTCTATAGTCTGCTGAGCTATGTTGGAGAGGTGACCAGCTGAAAGATGAGTTAAAAAAAGTTAACCTCCAATCACATATGTGACCCAAACCAATTCTAGCCTACACTCTCACTGGGTTCAGAGATAACAGTGCCCTGATTTCACCAAAATTTAAAGAAATCCATCTTCACTGCCTTCTGTCCCCTCCAGAGTATCATCCAGAGTGTGCAGAAATATTAAGGAAAGTAAATTGACAATGCTCTTTGCTTTGTGATTGTGTGCTATTTTAAAACAAAGTAGGCACAGAAGGCTGCTTAATCCTTCTACACAGGGAGCCTTCTGTATAACTCAAACTCCCTCCCCATTGCTCAGACATGATAGAGAAATTTTAGAGTTAGAAATAGCAGCAGCTGCAACATCTGATTGCTCCCAAATTAGGGAGAAGCTGGGAGGAGAGGGGGACACATCACCAACCTGAATGACGCAGATCTCGTTGGGCTGAACAAGCATCTTGCCAAACTCGGTGTAAATGAGAAGTTTCCCTTTCTGGGGAACTAACATAAAAGACAAGGCAGCAGTGAGTAACTCCTTTCATGTAAGAACCACTTCATGAAGAGTGAAAGGCTTAAGGGCGGCATTTGCTTTTTCATTCCAAATGAAAAGTTCTTCATTGAGTTTTATGGGGGAAAATGTCAGAATTGACAACTTAAGTTGGCTATTTCTAGAAAAGCATGAATGAAAAAATTGACTCTGCTTTTTTCTTATGTGTGGTTGCCAGATAAGGAGCTTGTATTTGCACAGTTCTGTGGCTTGACCAGAAAGGGCAGCAGAAATAGGATGGAAAAAGACCCATCTCTGATAGTTCCAGCAGGAAGCTGGCATTTGCATGTCTAAGGTTTACATCAAAACGTTCATTCCAAAATGTCAGTACTAAGACCATCAAAAAAGAATCAGGAAAAAAAAAACAGAATCAGGAGACCAGAGAAATCCCTACTAGACTTTCCGTCTTGATGGTTTCATGAAAATTTGTATTTATACAAATTTGCAGATATCAATGACAGATGATCTTTACTTGGGTAAGTTTGAAGGTAAATAGAGTTATCTCAATAAGTTAATCACACGTTGATTTTACCCTCTATTTCTTTTAAGTTGCCCAGAGCTTGCATATCAGAAAGGCCCAGAAGAAATGAGTAAAGACAGGGAGACCAGGAAATAGGGTATGGGCTTGAAGGTACAAGGAATCTTTTCCAGACCACCAATTGCCATTACACCTCAGTCTGTAGACTACATTAAATAAGACAGATTGAAAGGACAGTAATATGTATACAATTAAAAAGCAGCTTATAACTAGGGATCAATTACCAATGAAAGGATCTAAAGTCTTTAAAACTCACCAATCAAGAGGTCTCCATCTGAATTGTAAAAACATCTGAAACGTATAGAATAATTCCTATGATTTTCTATTTTAACAATGTCCAGACAAATTAATTCACTGCACAAATTATTGCTCAGTAGATAGGCTGTGCCAGGCTTAGTGCTAGGCATAAAATGATGAGCAAAATGACCTCATCTTTGCCTTCATGGAGCCTTAGAGTCTAGTAGCAAGTCAGACTGCAATCCAACAATTACAGAACCATCTCATAAACTGTAATGGCACCATGAAAGTCAAGTTCAGGAAACTGAGAGAATAATGGACCTGATCTAGTCTGAGGCGGCAGCCAAGGTTTTCCTGAAGAGGGGATATTTGACTTGAGATCTGAAGAAATCATCTAGGCAAGGACTTGGGGATGGGAGTGATGTAGGAGAACATTCCAGGCAGAAGGCTGCTCTGAGGCAGGAGGGTGGATGGAAAGTAAAAGGAACCGAACAAAGGCTAATGCATTTAATAGCTCAAGTAGAGAGGGAGAGGAGGGGCCTCATATCACATTGAACATCTCTAGTGTCTTGTCATGGGGCCATGATCTTGGCCCTGATTCATGGCTCAGAGAAGTTAAATGACTAGTCCAGGGTCGCTCAGCCAGGAAGAAAGGACTGGGCTTTGAACACAGTGGTCTGGTTCCAGAGGTAGTGGGCAAAACTGTTATGATACTCTGCTTTCCAAAGAAACAGGAAAAATACCTTTTATATATAAGTTTTTCTGATTGAAAAAAAAATCTAACATGTAAGTTCTCCTATTCAGGATCTTTAAGCTTACACGGTTATTAGTCTGTCAGTTTGACCTGCCACCAACAGGTAGTCCTAATGACTGCTCAGGTAGTATGACTTTGGACTCAAGAACAGCCCTGGGGAACCTTAGAAGTTAAGGACATTCTGACTCAAACCTGGTTAAGGTCTAAATGCTTCTTGGACTACTCCAGCTTCCAGTGCCCCATTTTTCCTTTTCTGCTTGCATTGTTATGTGACATTCTTGCTTCCCACGTGGTGCTAGTGGTACAGAACCCACCAGCCCACACCCCCACCGCCTTCCAGTCAAAGAGACACAGTTTCGATCCCTGGGTTGGGAAGATCCCCTGGAGGAGGAAATGGCAACCCACTCCAATATTCTTGCCTGGAAGAATCCCATGGACAGAGGAGCCTGGCGGGCTACAGTCCATGGAGTTGCAGAGTCAGACACGACTGAAGCAACTTAGCACACACACACAGGACATTCCTATTTATGTCACAGGAGTCAGTCAAGATAGAAATGCTCATTTATTGTCATTATTTTTAAATGTGTATTAAGATTGCTCTGGGGTTAAAAGAAAAAAGCAGTAACAAAAACAACCACCCAGCCTTCACCCTCTGGGCAGCAGCTCTTAGGGAAGGGGGCTGACCTGCTGTAGGTCTGAGCCACTTACCTATTCCCCATGGAGGTGTTACAGAGGAAAATGTGGATAGCAAGCCCATTGTTGGACCTGATGTCTCCAGCTCCACACAAGGTGTGCAGGCCCTGGGAGAGACCCGCACAAGAGGGAAAGGTGAATGCAGCCAGCCTAGGTCCCTGAGAATCAGAGGCAAGTTCTACTAGGGTCTTCACTTTGGGACCAGGCTTCCTATGGGGAGCCTGGAATTGACTGACTTATGTTTTGTAGATGGCGGCCCACCCTCATTGCTAGGCATGGCCCTAGATCTGGATTGACTTAATGGCTCCATCAGAATTGACCTTAGAGAACATCAGTTCATTACTTGACATTTTATCAGTGTAGTGCTTAAGATCACCCTGAAGAAGAGTTTCCTTTGGAGGTAAAATCAGGCATCTAGGAAGCTTGGGGAGGAAGGTTGCAGCATTAGGGCCCAGTGAATGATCCTCAGATAACACATCACTACCTGGGCAGCTGTCTGCTTACAAATAGGGTCAGCTCTAATCTTTCCAGAACAGGATAGAGGAAAGTATTCTGACCAACTGTAATCCTCTCTGCTAATAACCCACAGTCCCAAAGACCTTAACACACGGGCCTTTCTGAAAGGAGGGAGCTCTGCTCTCCAGATATCCATAATTCAACCAGGGTGAGGAATTTCTTTTGGTATTTTAACTCATTTTGCAAGTTTGGGGCCTATTTTGATGAGCCTTGCACATGGCTTGGAGCATTTAATATGGATAAAGAATTTGATAGGATACAAACAGTTTGGCCTAAGGCTGGGTACCTGGACTCTTCCCTAAGTAAGCCATGGACTGAGGTTGGTCTGCACAACCCTCCCCCGGCTTCTTTGAGCCCCACCTTCTTATAGCTCCTGGCCTTTCCCCTACATATGCTTTCTCTGAGCAGAGATGTTCCAATAATCCCAGCACCTGTAACTACCAATCAGAACTTCTAATCATCATTGCGCTAACCGAAGTTGCCACCCTGAGTTGATGCTATTCTAATCTAGGGATCCATTTTGGAGAGTTCATGACCTTGGATGAGAAAAAAAAATGATATATGTATTTCTCTAACTTTTGACTGAAATTTATCATTTCCTTGAATTAATGTGAATGAATGTAAGCAACAAACCCTAGTGGTTTTAGAAGTGCCTGTAACAGTATAGTCGTTTCAGATATCTCAAAATATCATTTATGCTCATACATTTAATAACCATAGTTATTAGATCTTTTCATAGATCTTGTGATTTAGTGCATTAAAAAGGCAGCATATATATTATTCTAAAGCAAGCCAAATTTGTTATTTGAATATTTTATCATTATATTTCAATATAATTGGCTACTTTGTAATTTTATGTAATTTAAATTATGCATTTAAAAACACAGGCTTCCAGACTATCAAAGGAGTCCCTGGAACAAAAAGGCTTAGAACCCCTGTTCTAGCCAAGAACAAAGAAACCTGAAGTCAGTAAATGCTCGATTTCCACTGGCTGTTTGGAGATGTTGTAAATAGCTCACGAGTGCCCTTTGGTGTCAGGGGCCATATGGTGCTGGTAAGTAAGACATCCCTTGGCCAGCCTGGAAGGCAGAGGCAGGTGGTGCTCTGTCTGCTGCCTGCCTCCAAGGCTGCTTCTGCTTGGCATCCAGCCTGAAAGTGGCTGTATCGCCCACCATGGGAGAGAAGAGAGTGGCGGGCAGGTGTGGATAGTATTGACTTACATTCACGAAGTCCACTTTCTTCTGAGAAGCTTTTGGAATCTCAAATGGTTTCCATCGCAGCTAGAAAAACAACAACAACAACAACATACACACATACAGGAAAATTATTTCAAAAGGGGAAACCACAGACTTTCTAAATAAATCACATAAAAAGGACAGCTGCTCCCTCTGTGAGGCTCTACAACTTGTGATTTTGCTATTTTCAATTTAATAATTATCCATCATTTCCTTAAAGGGGCTCAGTTGGGTTCTGTGTGGGTATGCAGGGTGTGTGTGTGTGTGTGTGTGTGTGTGTGTAAGAGTGTGTGTGTGTGTGAGAACGTTTAACCTATATGTATACGTACTGTCTTCATTCCTTAGCATTTTAAATTACAAAAATATAAGAAAATCATTGCTTCCTGTTTCAGAAGCTATTTCTTTTAACATTTTGCTCAGGCACATCAGTGAGTTTTGACTGATGCTGCTCTTTGTGCTATTTATAATCAGCTCCCTTTCCTGGTGTGGCAGCCTCACTATGTGGGCTCCTGACACAGCAGGGGAAGGTTCTAGTTCTTAATTCCAGCCCTTGGAGTTTTGAGTTATTTCTTTGAGAGAAAGAAAAAATTGAGATTGCCTTTAGTAAGTGCAGTACCAGGTTCAGTTTCTTTACCAAACCCTGTGCTCGTCCCCAGGCTGCCTGACAGTTCAGTTTAAATCACAACAACCTTTAATTTAATAATGAAATGATCTAAGCAAGTGGGAAATAAAATCAGCAGGTCTGAGCTCTACTAGAAGTATCAGCCCAGCACTTATTAATCAACTTGGCAGCAGGCCTGACCCAGACAGGTTGGCAGCTGATAGCCCCAGCAGCCTCAGGACATCTCAGGGAGGGACCTGCCCCCCAAGGGCCGGCTCCACTGGCTGCAGTGCCTGGTCAAGGTAAGCCAGGCTGGGCTGCCAGGAGGTCATGGGATTCAGCTCTTTCAGTAGTCCAGAGAGGCAGCTCGGTGGGGGAGGAAACAGAGTGGAAAAGGCGGCTCTGGGATGATCCTGCCTCTCCGATGCACACAGTCAGACAGCAGCCTTTATTTCTTAAAGGCAAAGCAGGATTGTCACATTCTGCTGCTGCTAAGTTGCTTCAGTCATGTCTGACTCTGTGCGACCCCATAGATGGCAGCCTTAAA
>NW_011494787.1:11482251-11531046 GCF_000754665.1 Bison bison bison
GATGTTGATTTGAAAAACATTGAAATCATGCTTCAGAAAGAAGGAAAAGGCTTAATTCCCCTAAAGATGATATTTCATGGAGGAGCTGCAGGACCTTAGAGCAAGAATCTAGGAAAGGGTTTCTCCTCTCAGGCACTATTGGCATTATGTGTCAGATAATTCTTTGTTGTGGGGGCTGTCCTGTGCACTGCAGGATGTCTGCCAGCATCCCTGACCTCTGCTCACTGGATGCCAATAGCATTCCCACAGTTGTAACAGCCCCAGATGTCTCCAGACATCGTCAGATGTTACTGGGGGACAAACTTTCCCTGGTTGAGCACCATGGACATAGGAGGATATTCCCCTGATATGAGCCAGGGCCAAAGCTAAGCGCCGCTGGCTTCTTGAGGGAGGTTTTGGTCTACCACGAACCGTTATGTGCCGCTCCCTCTTCAGTAGCAGCATGGAGTTTGTAACCCAGGAAGATTGTCTGGAAGATCATACAATCTAGAATCCTGACTCTAAGACAAGTCATTCTTGTCTTAAGAATGACTCTAAGACAAATCATTCTAGATTTCCCAATGGAAAGGATTTACTATACTTGGCATATCACAAATAATAATAAAGACCCCAGGGCGGTTCTAATAAACCCAAAACCCAGAAGAAGAAGCCAGCTTTGGGTCTTCTCCAGGCAAGAGTTTTGGTGCAATATCATGTTGAATGTGGGGAGGTAAATTTGAGGAGAGGATAAACAGGAAGAGGCCCTGGAGTAGAGAGTGGGAACATCTCCTGCTAAACGAAGATGTTCAGACTAACAGCATGCTGTGGAGCAGAAACTCTCAATCCAAGGCCAGCCCAAGGGCCCTGTGCACTGGGCTGACCCAGGAGACAGGGGTTCTGTTGCTCCCTCTGTTCCTATTTATTCTGTGACTTCTGGAAAGTCATTTCATTCTTACTAATTTAAGTCTATACATTTTTAACAGTTTATTTTATTCATACTATATATTATTGCTAAAGAGCTCCCCCACCCATGGAATGCAATTATTAACATTTCAAAGACAATGAAATCCATTGAAGCATCCAATACAATATCTTGACTATCGCGGATATTAATATATTTGTACTGAATGATAGAATGAATGAGTAAATATAAGACACTGAGAACATTGCTAATATCTCAAAGAATAAGACTAAAGCAAATTTGTGAGACTTTTGGAAGTCCAATAATATTCAGGCAATAGCTAGTAAATTGAAAATTATTTTTAAAAGTCCTAAGATTGTTTCTAAAATATAAGTCAATTCTTTATACATGTGAAACCCCATAGTTTTTCTATATCCTTTCTGATTTTCTGTTCAGTTGTTCTATCAACTCTTGAGGGAGAAGTGTTGATGTTTCCCACTAAAATCATGGATTTAATCTATTTTTCCTTTTTCTGCTATCAATACTTTATATATTTTGCAACTGTGTTCTGCAAATTCCACTGGAAAATAAAGCTCTGCTTAGTTTAAGTGAAGTGGTCAAAATAACTTGAAAAGCATCTTCAACAGAGACTAAAGTTAGAAGTAAAAATTCTTTCAATTTATCAAAGGAGAAAGAGAATCTGTGGTAACATTTAATGATCAGGATTTGAAGTTTGTGCTCAGGGATGTAAATGAAACTAGAGAATTGGCCTCAGTATTTCTAAAGTCAGAAGATTGGGAGGTGTACTGGATGTCTGAGTATCACCTTCCACAGTTGGTTTCTTTGCTTCATTGAGAGTCCCTCCAAAGTTGCGCTGGACTCAACTAAATTGTATGAGTTGGATACTCTCAACAACATTGGTGGATTAGAGGCAAACATATTGTTAGAAGTTGGTAATATCTATCCAAGAATTTGGAAGTAACTTGTAGATGCAGTTGTGATCACAATGGACAAACAATTGTTAGCAACAGCTATGGCTAGGTGAGGCTCAGGGTAATTCACTACAGAGAGTTTCAGCCCAGACTAGGAAAGATGGGGGAGGGAGATAAAATAAAACAGTGGCTCATTAAATTCTTCAGAAAACCTAGAATTTGAGGGAAATGGCAGCATAATTTATGTGGTGAAAAATCAGGCTTTGAGTGACTCGTTGGAGTTCTTAGAGGTAATAAGTAAGATCATGGGTAAAAAGGATTCAAATCACTCAAATCACTTTGTTTAGACTTCTTTTTTTAAAATTAATTGTTTAGACTTTTAAAAGTCTTTTATGAGAAGACAAAAAAGATGAGCTAGCATCGGATTTAGATGACATTTTTTCATGGACAGAAACCTGGATACTTGACCTTGCCCTTGAGTGTAAAGGTAAGGGCTTTATATCCCTTACTCAGCAGCCAGCATAGAGCAAGGAACATAGTAGTCACTCAACAAATAGTTGTCAGATGACATTTAATTCTCACAACAACCTTCTAGGGCTCCTGTAATTATTATCTCTACTTTATAGTGACAAAACTAATGGTTTAGAGCAGTTAAATCTTCTTTACTAAAAACTGATGCTAAAAATCTCTCAGCCTCCTTTAGTAATCTAAACCCTGAGCCCTTAAATCTCAGTCTGTCTTGGTCTGCTTCCAATACCATTCATGATCTCCATGGCCCCTGAACCCAGGTTTTGGCTCCTTTTAATGGCCTTGTACTTAGTCTTCTAATCTGGGCCCTTATCTACTGCTCCTCCAGGGCTGAGTTGCCTTGACCTAATCTAACTGCTGGGACCCAAATCCTGCTAAGGTCCTTCAAGGTCAGCATTCCTGTCCAATCCCTATATATTCACTTATTCAAATGATTTATTGTCCCTCTCCACATGCCAGGTTTTATGCTAGGTACCATGACAGTCTCTGCCCTTGGGCAAAGAGAAGACCCTGCAATATGGCACGTTATGATAGAAAAACAAGGAAATGGGTAACTGGAATGATTTTGGAAGAGAAATATAAACAGGAATGTTCCCTCAGGAATAATTCCTGGTGCAGGGCATATTTAACATTCTTACACATGAACAATAAAAGACACACACAACAGAATAGTCTGGTTTGCAGATAGCTCCAACATCTTTTCCAAGGAATTAAGTGCAGGTTGATGGAGATATACTGTAAAAAGAGCCAGCATGCTGTCTAAAAGGGTTGAACAGGGCAATGTGCACTGCGGTGTTGGCAAACATCAGTGAATGCATTTAGAGAAATGCCATCTAGTCTATTTATAGGAGGATGGGATTGGAGCTATCAGGGAGTTTCTTCAACAAATACTTGTGATTCTACTGTCTGGAAGAGGGCATATGCTGGGTACTGCAGGTTGTAAGAAAATGAGGGAGACATAGCTCCTACTCTCAAATACTCTGAGAAAAATATTGGAAGAGTTCAGTGAAGAAAGTAGTATTTAAGATGAAAGTGAAAGTGAAAGTTGCTCAGTCGTGTCCAACTGTTTGCGACCCCATAGACTATACCGTCCATGGACTTTTCCAGGCCAGAATACTGGAGTGGGTAGCCTTTCCCTTCTCCAGGGGATCTTCCCAACCCAGGGATTGAACCCAGGTCTCCTGCATTGCAGGCAGGTTCTTTACCAGCTGTACCACAAGGGAGTTTTAAATTATGGGTGAGATTTGAATGGGTGGATACTTGTGAGGGAAGTAGAGAAAATTCTAGGTAGATGAAAGAGCATAAAGCATCCAGGCAGGAAAATTTAGACTATTGTCCTAGTTTGGTGACGGTTCCAGGTTGGCTGATAGGTAGAGGACATGGAAGAGTGAAGTGTTTGAAAGGTATAATAGTGAACCACTTGTCTTGGGAGTCTGCATTTGATTGGCTGGGCAGTGAGAGAGAGCTAACAGCAGGATTTAAAGGTTTCTGAGTAATAATTTAGTAAGCTAAGTCTGGCAGTAAGGTGTAGGAAAGGATGGGATGGGAAGACACATGGATCAGTTAGAAGGCCCTTATAACAGCCAGGTAAGAGGAAGTGAAGTCCAAATCAGGTGGTGTTAAGAAAAGAAAGGAGAGTATAGATACCAAAGACATCTTGGGAGCAAATTCTATGGCAATGTTTCTTAAAGTGTGGTCTAGAGCCAATCTGAATGGAAATCATCTGGATAGAATCCTGTGTATCATCCCAGACCTACTGAATTAGAATCTCTGGGGTGGGGGAGTCTGGGGCATCTATGTCTTCAACAAGTCACCTTGGTAACTTTTATGTAGATGGGAATCATCATCTTATAGACATGGCACACAATTCAATGTAACGGAGGAAAGAAATTTTCATGATGACTCCAAGGACTTGCTGCGCAGTGGGTGGTGGTGGTGTAATTGCAGGTTGAGTGTGAAAGAGTGGTTGTGTCATTAACAGATCTAGAAAGCCTGAGAGAAAGGCAAGTCTGGCTGGGACTATGATGTCTTCAGTATGGATCCTATTGAGGCAGGACATACCCATGGCAATTCCCATATGGGATTTGGAGTTGGGGGAGGGATTTGTAAAACATATTGTAGAGAAGTAATAGTTAATGTCATAGGAATGAATGATATTTGTTAGATTTTAAAAAGTAAAATATGGGAGATGTGGAAGATAGTGAGAGGAAGATAAAGTAGATAATTGAGTGTAAATGAGGTTCCACAGTGAAGGCAGAATGGCTTCCAAATATGACTGTTGGGATGGACTTCCTGAAATATGGCCTACAAGTTACACCAAGTTTGGGGCTGGAATTATGTTGGGTGAAGTTAGATTTCTGCCTGCAGAGATGTATATTTGTGGGGAATTTGGGTGATAGGTGGGAAATGAAGTGGGCTAGAAAAACCCTCTGCTGCTCAAGGAATTCCTCTTCTTAGTTCACCAAAGCTGGCAAGTAACCATTTGCCTCTAAGGCAAAGAGAGTCCAATAAAGTGGGAATCACTAACTGATAATTGGAAAGAAAATGGAGGAAGCACAGGGTGAATTGGGTTGAACTGTCTTCTCAAAATTCCTATGTGTGAGTCCAAACCCCTACTACCTTAGAATATAACCACATTTGGAAATAGGGTCTTTACGCAAGTGATTAAGTTAAAATGAGGTTGTTGGGGTGGCCCCTGACCAAACTACTGTGTCCTTATAAGAAGAGGAAGTTCAAACACAGAGACGTTCAGAAGGAATACGACATGAAGACAGAGGGAGAAGGTAGCCAACTACAAGCCAATCGAGAGGCCTCAGAAGAAACCCAGCTGCCGACACCTTGATCTCAGACATCTTGCCTCCTCGGCTGTGAGAAAACAAATCTTTATTGGTTAAGCCACCCAGTCGGTGGTACTTTGTAAAGGCAGCCCTAGCAAATGAATAAAGAGGGGAGGGGCCGATGTGGGCGATAAGAAAGAGAAGAAAAGATAAGAAAGACAAGAAGGAAGAAGAAAGGAGCAGCAGGAGAGTAAGTACTTCTCTCTCTCCCAAGAGGGTGATGGAGACAAGGCAGAGACAAGAAAGTATTTCAGGACGTTGGAGATGGCCTGTGTTGCAGGTTTACATGATGTCATAGAACACAGGAAAGGACAGAGATCCAGGAAGAAAAGAGGCAAGTCAACTACTCCAGGTTTGGGGATATTGAGGAGAAAAGGGTTGTGTTTAGCCAGGGATGATTTATAATAATAACAATGGAAACAATCTAAATACCGGAAAATAAAGGAATTATCTTGTAAACATGTACTGGGTAATTATGCCACATGAAAAACCATCTACACTCAAAGAGTTTGAAAAGACATGGGACAAAGCATAAAATATGATGTTTCCATTAAAAAACAGAATGTAAAATTGTATTAGAGCATGACTGCGTGTGCGTGCTAAGTTACTAAGTCCTATCCGACTATGAGACCCCATGGACTGTAGCCTGCCAGGCTCCTCTGTCCATGGGATTCTCCAGGCAAGAATACTGGAGTGGGTTGCCATACTCTCCTCCAGAAGATCTTCCCAACCCAGAAAATGAACCTATGTCCCTTGCATTGCAGGCAGATTCTTTACCACTGAGCCACCAGGGAAGCCCTTCTGTGCTCTACAGTATGACCTTATTATTTATGTATTTTATATATAGTAATTTGTATCTGTTAATCTCAAATTCCTAACTTATTCCCCATCCTGCTTGTCTGCTAAGTCTGTGAGTCTGTTTTTTGGCCGTGATCATGTTTTCCGGGATCTTAGTTCCTCGACCAGGAATCAAACCTGAACCTTGGCAGTGAAAGCATGGAGTCCTAACCACTGGACCACCAGAGAATTCCCTGTTTCTGTTTTGTAAATAAGTTCATTTGTATTACAGTTTAGATTACACATTTAATTAGTATAATAATCTCTACTAAGTTAGACAGAGAAAGACAACATCATATACTTTTTTAAAAACATCATTAATTTAAGAGTATTTATAGCCTCTTTTCCATCCCTTATCTGCTCCCTACAGAAAATTCTGCTTTGCTCATTCCCACTCCCTCAATCCTTGAACTTCAGTCTTACCATGTAAATCAATGTTTTGTGCATGCGTGTGTGTGCATGTGCTGTGAAAAGTGGATGAGGACCTACTTTCTGACATTTTCTAGTGGCACAAGGTAGGGGGAGGCAGAGGCAAGCCACAAGGTACTTGTGATCCAGGCCTGAGTTGCTTGGGAAAGATAAGAGCTCGGGGAAGTGGTGTGAGAGGGTTGGAGTCCAGGGAAAATTGAGGAAAGAGGATTTTAAAAAGTGTTGCTGTGGGTCATATACTGGATGCTCTTTAGTGTTTTCAGGAGAAGCAAATGAAGATTAGGATTATTTTTTATTACTTTTGGTCTCTGGCTGCATGAGACCCCAGATCCTATTTATTTACATACATGTGCAAATAAGAAGACTGGAAAGAAAGAAACCAACACATTGGAAGTAGTTAACTCTGCATTAGTACGATTATTAGGCACTGACACTTTTATGTAAGTTTTGAATAGAACATGACATAATAGTAAGGGGCGATTATTGTTGTTTAAAGAAAGTACTTTCAATAGAGTGATCTGGGCAGGTTGTATCGCAAAGGGTTAGGAGTGAATCAAGGGGATAAAGTGGGCTTAGATTACTTTCTCAAGGAGTCACTATGAATAGGAATGATGGGCAAAAGCTTGAAGAGGCAGGAAATCCAAGACATTTTTGGTGGGAGGGGGTTTTTAGAATAGTGAAACCTAAAGAATGACAACTTAGACATCAAACACTCTGTAAGGATGTACTGTTTTGAAACAGGATAATTTGTGTGTCCTGGAGGCAGAGGGAGTTTTATGATGTGATCTTTTACTAGCTTCGAAGTATTTCTCACTTGGTCCAAATAATACTGGTTGAGATCTAACAGGTAATTTCCTCAGCTGAGGCTTAACTGGGTCAATAGTCTGATTTTCCAACAGTCAACACAGTAGGGTTAGGGCTATAGTAACAAAGATAAACTTTAAAGGACTCTGACTGGTAAAGAGGAATGCTGATTCAGGAATGCTAATTGAAATCTGTAAACTCACAGTTAAATTGGATGTATATTTGTTTGTTAAATTCTGGGATTCCAGAAGTTAGAGGAATGTGCATGATGCACAAAATTAGGTATATTTCTTATGTGAGATATTAATAGTTTGGACTTATATCCACAGTTGAATCTAAATATAATCAAAGTTTGCATTAATTCTTAGGTGATTAATTAAATATACACTAAAAGAAAATGAAGGCTTGGAGGACATCATTTCCAATCTTCCTGGGAGGAAATCACAGATGATGGTGATGATAGCTTATCCCAAAATGCTCCCTTGGAGGAAACATTAAGTAACTGTCATGTCTTCAAATACTCAGAGATGACTAACACAGGGAGTTGGTGAAGCTGATGAAGCATTGGATTGGGTCTGTGACAGGTGAAGACATACCTATTGTACAGGTTTCAGCTGAGAAGACTGTCAGATGGATACCTAAAAATAATTTTCTCAGACTTTCTCTATGAGAGTCTGGAGTACATATTTGGAAGAGGTTGTGGGGGGTAGGAGGAGTGATGAATGCAGATTGGTGTGGTTAATTAATGAAGCATAAAATTGGAAAGAGATATTAACTTGTCAAGAAGGTGAAAACAAAAAGACAAAAGGATGAATTTTTCAAGAACAGCCAGGGTGTGTATCAGGGTGTAGGATTACAGAGTCGGAGGAAGATAAACCACCACGTTGATGGAACTGGTGTCCAACCTGAAGTACGATTGAGTTCTGGGGCACATCTGTCCCCATTTGTGTGAGCACAGAGTCAAAAATGAGCAGGAGAAATATTGGAGAAGAAATGTATTTGGAGAAATGCACTATGGAGAAAGTGTTTGAAGGAATTCAAAACAGGAGGAAGTAACAAGTTCGAGCAGAAATGCAAAGCAAGGAAATGGGGAAGGGGAAGAACAAACAAGTGTGTACTGAGGATCTGCTAGAAACAAGCAGAAACTTTCAATGCATCTATTTGGATGCCCCTGGATTAACTCAGGCTTTTAAATGCAGCTTCCTCATTAGCAGACACACACCACTGCATATAAAATAGATAAACAGCAAGGCTCCACTGTATAGTACAGGGACTATACTCAATATCCTATAAGAAACATAATGGAAAAGAATATGAAAAAGATTCTATATCTATAAATAAATCACTTTGCTGTACAATAGAAACTAAGACATTATAAATCAACTGTACTTCAATTAAATTTTTAAAACTGCAGTTTCCTCAAACTTTTCTCTCAGAATGTGTGTGTGCCAACTACTTATGAAATAATGAATTAACATGCACAACTGATGTACTTGACTCTCACCTATGGTGGGAGACTTCCATTTTCTGCTTTGCTAATTTCTATATCATTTAAGTTTTTATAAATACATATTACTCTTAAAATAAGACAAAATCAGAAAAATTCTATCAGAATGAGGTTAGCTTCCATAGAAAAGCCACTTGTACCTCCAAATAATCATTATGAAGGGTTGCACTCATGTCAAATAAAATGTATCATAGTAGTCATAGAGATAAAAATACGATATAATAAAAGGATATTACTGAGCATATTACACATCACACTCACATTTTCCTTAAAGATTAGGTTTAAAACTTCACTCTCCACCCCCAAAAAATGACATAAGCATGGCTCCACTGTTGCCCACACAACCACATCTAAGATTATCAAGTCTTAGATAACTGTGTGAATGATATTAGCAGCAGGCACAGTGGAACTCCCTTCTTCACCCCATATACCAGGCTGATAGTTATCTTAAGGGTCCCATGATTTAATTCCCAAATATCTGCCTACAGATTTTGCCTGCAATCCTTCTTTTAATTAATGCTCAATGGTTTTCAAATTTAGCTCAATGGTTCTCAAATTTAATGTACATAAGAATTACCATACAGAGTAGCACACACAAAACCACGTATCTTATACTTTATGGGGAGTTAAGGGATTTTTCAGAGGTGATTTGGTTTGAACTTGTTTAACTTGCTGATTTAGCAGCCACCTTGTTCCTTTGTATAATATGAGATTTGGCTCCACTTGAGAGAACTATCAGAAACTTAATTGAGGATTCTCTTTGCTGAATAAGAAAAGAATTAGAAAACTTACTGTGGTTCAATTACCTTCTCAACTTTCCAAAACAAATATCCAATAAATGCTTAATTTCTGTCCTGACCATGAATCCTTTAGAAGTATAGGTATCCATCCTTTGTTTTTGTTTTTTTCTAATATAATGGGGTCCTGTTATTAAGCCATTGGGTCTATTTATTAATCTAAAACAAATGAGTATGAGCATTGTAACTCTAAAGGAGAAATTGGAGAATTTGAGATATAATCCATTGAGGAATCAGGCAGATTCTCAGAGAATGAACAGTGACTTGACCGCTCAAAGACAGCGGGTTAAGTAGAAGGCCAGGGAGGCAAACCTAGGTCTGTTTTCCTTTCTGCCTTATCCTTTTGTTATTGGTGACATGTACCTCAACTCAGGGGCAAAGAGAATACACTCGGGTGCTCAGAAGGTAAAAAAAAGAGCTCAGTCTATTATAGCCCTGGGTGTCTCTCGTTACTGAAAGCACAGTACATAAACAATATGCAGAGGGAAAGCCCATTTGTCACTAGACCAAAAGAAGGAAACTTTCAGGCAAGGAACTGAGGTTTGCAGGTGACAGTTTAGGTGAAAATCAACCAGTCTACAGATGTGTAGATGTATTTTCACCAACCTATATAATTTCCATTCATTCACTGGGCACTCCTGCAGCTAGAAAAATGAAAGCTTATACACACACATGTGCACAGGCACAGCCAATCACTTCCAAAATTCCTACCCAAGTTTGGGCAAAGGAACAGATACACTGTAGCACTTATTTTAAAAATCTATCTAATTTCTCAAAGACCCAGGTTAGGCTTAAATGTTTATATTCAAGGCTTTGGATACATGCTGCTCTCCAACTCATAGGACTAGGTTACCTGGTTAGGATCAGGATCAACTTCGTCCCAGTTGTGAGTGATGTGGCCTTGGTCAATGAACTCAAAAGGCTTGTGAGAAACTGAAGGTAGAATCCTATACAGCCAGCTGTGGGGAGGAAACAAGGAGACACAAAACTTAGGGTGATGTTATGGGTGATGCCCAGACTGTCTCAGGAAGTACCATCGGGAAGACACTCAAGTCCACAACGATCTGTGGGCTTTAATGTGAGATGCAATGACACAGCATCACTTCTTAATAGCCACTGTTGCCCATAGCCCTGCCTCTTCTCACCTTTCAACCCTACCCATCAAATGGAGAGTTGGAGGCTCTAGCCCTCGGTTATTTCCATGCTGGCAAAGAAAGAATTGTCTTTCCCAATGACAGCTATAAAGGAAGGGAAAGTACCTTGAGGGATATCTGTGCAGGCAGACCCACAGGAAAACATTAGCTTATATATGTCATTGGATCCTAATCTTTGTTCTGGCTCTAGTAAGTGAGGAAAATGAAGCCCACACAGTTTGAGACAATACAGGTGGTTTCTTTGTGATTTTTGAAATATTAATCAATTTTCTTACTTAAAATTGTAAAATTAATTCATGCCAGTGCTAAAAATAATTCAAGCAATTTAAAAAGTCCCAAAAGGTAAAAGACTTTCTCCTCTAATTTCTCCAGCGCCAGTTCTCAGAGGCTAATTAGAACTGTTTAACAATTTTCTTGTATATTCTTTCAGATGTTTCCAATGCATAATAAGCAAAATTGCCAAATTGCTGTACCATTTTAGTCTCACAGCAATAATGTATGAAAGTGGCTGATTACCCACATCTTTACAAATACGCAGTATTATGAATAATTTTGACCTTAGGTGAAAAATGCTATCTAATTTTTATTTTGAATTACCTTTATTTATGAGTAAGATTGAGAATCTATATGTTTATGGGCGCCTTGTAATTTTTCTGTGAATTACTTGCCCAAGTTCTTTACCATTTTTCTATTGGTTGTCTTTTTTATGCTAATTAGTAAGAGATTTAGGAAATTAACACAACTATACTCTAAAATTATAAAACTATCCATATTTTCCTATAGCACATTTGTAACTTTGTTTCAAGTTACAAAGCTCTTGAAACTTGGTAGAAGCTTCTCTGGTGACTCAGAGAGTAAGGAATCCATCTATAATTTGGGAGACTGGGTTTGATCCCTGGGTTGGGAAGATCTCCTAGAGAAGGGAATGGCAACTCACTCCAGTATTCTTGCCTGGAGAATTCATTCTATGGACAGAGGAGACTGGCAAGCAGATTGTGAGCAGACAGAGGAGACTGTGACCATGGGGTCGCAAAGAGTCGGATACGACTGAGCGACCAACACACATACATCGCCTTGTTTCAGTAAGAGGTGATCTTAATGAAGGAGCCCTGAAGGACACCAGGAGGAGAACTATCCAGAAGTCGAGAGGGACACTGAAACTCACTAAGAGGGACCCAAGTCCTCTCAGAGGCTGTTACCCTGACAGAGTACAGCAGGAAGAGGAACACCACCTGGGGCAATGGAAGATTAGACCTGCTTGAACAGGTTCTGGCCCTTTAAGCCCCAGGACAGTCTACTTCAGGAGGTGGAGTTGGCCCGGCCTGAAACTGAGTCACTCGGGAGATCAAGCTAGATTTGTTCAGTTTTCTTCTGTTTCCTCGAACTCTAGGTGAAGTGATCTCAGACATTGGACTTCAGACCATAAATTATTAATAACTATGCCTCGCTAGCATCTAGTAGTATACAAAATTGAGAACACGTATGTATGTCTTAGAACCAACTGTGAGATCCTGGGCAAGTTTTTTGAGTCTATGTTCCTCATCCTCATCTCCTAGGATTGTTGTCAGGATTGAGTTTATGTACCAAGAATGCCTGGTAGAGTAGGTGCTCACTTATTAGATGTGTGTTGAGTTGTTTATCTGTCTACCCCTATCATCTACATTGTTATGACGGTCCAGATTTTCCACATTCTCTGTCCTGGCTTTGACCTTCTCAGGACCGAAAGGATCAGCTAACTAATCATAAAAACCAACCCCTGATAGATATACTCTCTGACAGTTTTTGGGTGGGGGTGAGGGGTCCTGAACTCTGTGGTTGACTAAATGTAGGAATACCAGGCTTTCTCACTTATGGATGGGGTTGGCTCCATCTTCCCCCTGGGGACTTTGAGCATTTTCAGAAAACTTGTGGATACCTTTGAAGAGTTCTAGACAGATGGGTGAACCATGCCTAGTGTCCTTTGTTTTTCAGCCGAGTTTGTAAAACTCCCCAGGCAGCACTACATTGCCCTGGACAGAGATTTAATTCTGATTCAGGGAATGGTGCCAGCATCTTAATGAAATGCCGACAGCTCCTTTTCAGCCTCCTGGAATAGAGCTCTACTCCCGCTGGCTGAAGAGATTGCTGAATAATGGGGGCAGGCAGTAGAATTCGGAGTCCAGGTGTCCCGTTAGTGAATGGGTCATAAAGTCAAGAACATAGCCACGGAGGCCAGGCTGTCATAAATTAGAATGGACAAGAATTGTCTGTGTGCTTACCTTACCTTGGCTATCTGGGCTTGCAGAGAGAGAGAGATGATTAAATAGTGATAGAATTAATCCTGATTTGACAAGTATGGGAAACTATCTCTTCCCTTCTTCATGTGCAGATCTAGTGAGAGAGAAGCAATATTGATATTGATGTGATAACAGCACCTGCCACTCAATTTTCTGACAGGCGTTTAGGGATACCATGTATTAAAGGCAGACACTCTACTATTGTGGCAATAGTGATGATTATGGTAATTAATGTTAATTGAGCACTCACCAGGTACCTGGCAATGTGCTAAGGACTTTGCATACATTCTTTCCTTTAATCCTCTTCAAGACTATGAAATAAGTACTATTATTATGTTTTCTACAAATGAAAAACCAGAAGGCTCTAAGAGGGTAGATGACATGCCCGAGGTCACACAGCTGGAAAGAGAAGGAGCCAGGATTTAAACTCAGGAGGCCTGACTGCAGTGTGGGCTTGATGAACCGGTAAGGGGAACAATCTATCATTTGTGTGGTCCATGATGCTCTTGTACTCACTGTCTCATTTACTTCTCAGGAAGACTCTCTGGAGATAAACCCAATCATCTTCCACTAAGTAGTACAAGACTGCCTACCCTCCACCCCCAACCTCCAATGTAAGTAGCAGCCCTCTTTGTGGATACCTTCATCTGGTCTGAAATTCTTGCAGTTGGGTGCTGCTTGTTTAAGTCACAACACTTAACTGCCTCCCCAAATCACAACATCTACTGCATCTTATCTGCACCATAGGAGTTAACCAAGGGAGTGTGTTCACTGACCTGGCTTGTAGGACATGGGAACATGACACACTGTGCTAATGAATGTGCTGGTTTCCAGCAAAGGCAAATTCCAAGGAGAAAAAACCTTATTAATTCAGACCACAAGGGGCCATAATACATGACCTTTCATCTAACCCATGCTTGGATTATCCAATATTTTCATCTAAAGAACATAATACTTCTAGTCAGCTGAGGAAGATATTGCACTGAGTCTTCTGTAACTTTGAGTTAATCAGTATTAAAAAAAAAAAAAAGTAAAACAAAATTGGACAATTCCTAGGGGAAGGCCAGACTATTAGGAATATTTTTTTTCTGAATACAAGCAACAGTTTGCAAATGTAACTAGACATATCTGTTTTCTAGGCTCTATGCAGCTGTTCTCTCTACTTCTTCCAACAGTCACTTGATTCTAGCTGAAGATGAGATGCATCTTTCCCTGACAATGATCCAAGGCACAGCCTATAAGAAGCAGGATTTTGGGCAGCCCTGGGAGGTTGCAGCCTAGGTATAGGAGGCAGAATTAAATACTAGTTATAGTTCCCATACCTTCTTTTATTGGTGCTCCGTGGACAAGTGAAAGCTGATCCTGAGAGCTGCTCAGCATACAGATTGTAGGGGCAAACTTGAGGATTATTCTAAAACAAAGGAGGCAATAAATGACATCACTCGATCAGAAAGGTATCCCACCTTCCCATGAAACAACTCAGTGGGGGGAATTCTGGCTTGGATGGGGATGCTCTGGGTCACTTACTGCACATGACCATCTTCAACCTATATATCTTTCTTGTAATAAAGTTTTAGGTAAGTTATTGTATAAAATTTATAAATTATAACCTATCTCACCCTTCAGGAATATCCCAATGCTGACATATGAGTATATTTCTTTCTATTCTTACCCTCCAAAATGGGGATCCTATGATATGTGTAGTCTTATTAATAATTAGCATATTAAAAAAGAGGAAACAGTATATCATGAGCATTTTTTATGCCATGAAATAGTCAAATTTTTTTGAAAAATTTTTGTTTGCCATAGTTTTTATTGTAACCAATACTAGTGTGAACATCTTTGTGCACACATTTTAAAACAAGGGCTGATTATTTTCTCCTCATTGTCATATCTTATGTGGTTCAAAGAAGTATAAGAAAGTCCCCTAACCCTGAACCTGGGGGATCCTCCTGAAAGCCCTACAGTTAGTCTTACTTATCTTGGGGGTAAGTGTTTTGCCATAGGTAACCATTATCCAACTTTAACTTTTGCATTATTGCTGTTCAGTATCCCAATTGTCTTAACAATCTGTAACACTTTTAGACAGTTCACAGGCTAATACAATAGCCATGGTGGGAAGAGGCACTTGACCTGAAGGCTGGTCATACTTTCCTTTAATTCAGAGTTCTCTAATTAATATTTTATTTACTCATACCTGTCCTTCTGGCAGGGCACCTGGGCAACGAGGGTCCTCTGAGGCACACTCATTCCCGAATCCAGAAATGTACTGCATGTGACAAGACACAAAGGCCACCATTAATGGGACTTAAAGAGTATTCTGCTATTTGACAGTCTACGAAGGTAAGAAATTTCTATATGGACATGTGTTTATCATGTTCTATACATCATATCTTTACTATGTCTTGGCATGTGACCCATTTAGGACAGATAATTTCCCTGCGTGAATTTCAAAGACCCACAATTGATTGGGAGAAGAGTGCTGGATATTGCATAGACTCACCACCCCTAGCTGTACTTACTTAATTGATTTATGGGCTTGTTCTTAATTGTCCCAGATCATGGCATCCAGTCCCATCACTTCATGGGAAATAGATGGGGAAACAGTGGAAACAGTGTCAGACTTTATTTTTGGGGGCTCCAAAATCACTGCAGATGGTGACTGCAGCCATGAAATTAAAAGATGCTTACTCCTTGGAAGGAAAGTTATGACCAACCTAGATAGCATATTCAAAAGCAGAGACATTACTTTGCCAACAAAGGTCCGTCTAGTCAAGGCTATGGTTTTTCCTGTGGTCATGTATGGATGTGAGAGTTGGACTGTGAAGAAGGCTGAGCGCTGAAGAATTGATGCTTTTGAACTGTGGTGTTGGAGAAGACTCTTGAGAGTCCCTTGGACTGCAAGGAGATCCAACCAGTCCATTCTGAAGGAGATCAGCCCTGGGATTTCTTTGGAAGGAATGATGCTAAAGCTGAAACTCCAGTACTTTGGCCACCTCATGCGGAGAGTTGACTCATTGGAAAAGACTCTGATGCTGGGAGGGATTGGGGGCAAGAGGAGAAGGGGACGACGGAGGATGAGATGGCTGGATGGCATCACTGACTTGATGGACATGAGTCTGGGTGAACTCCGGGAGTTGGTGAGGGACAGGGAGGCCTGGCGTGCTGCGATTCATGGGGTTGCAAAGAGCCAGACACGACTGAGCGACTAAACTGAACTGAACTGAACTGAAGAACAGGTTCTTTAATTCTGGGTCCATCGGGGAGTTCCTGAGGGGGAGATGGCTCAGGCTCAACTCCAGGTTAGTAAGATCTTGCTTGCCTAGATAGAAACCTCCCTGAGGTTGGTGCTCCACTCCCCCTCCGTACACTGAAACAAGCAGCTACAAGGAGATGTGTGGATCCAATCTGACAGCAAAACCCTTGAGAAAAAGCTGTCCAATCAACCTGGCTGCAGGCAAAAGCCTATATCATCTGGCTCACATATGGAGCACTTGTATATATGTTTGCATCTATGTGGACACAAGAAAACAAAATAGGAAGATATGGGTGGCCTTCAGGAGAAGGGTCAGACCAGAATCTGTCCTCAGTGGCACAAAGGAGTGCATTCTGACTGCCATCTGTTTACTTTATGTTCAGAGAGAGGAAAAGAGAGTTTCTCAACAAAGTGTGTAGGTCCCCTGAAACTGATTCTGACAACACTTAACACACCTGTGAGTTCTTGTTCACTCTCTGTTTTTTCTGCTAGTTTATAAGCTCCATAAAGGCTGGAACTATGGCATCTTGTTTACCTCTGTATATGCTTTGTGCCTTGTTTATAGAAGGTACTCAATAGATACCTATTGTTTTAGTTTTCCTTTGAAGCCTATGCCAACGCAAGAGTATGTATCCTGCTCTAAGAAGGGCTGTGTGTGTGTGTGTGTGTGTGTGTGTGTGTGTGCGTGCGCATGCGTGTGCTAAGTTGCTTCAGTCGAGTCCAACTCTTTGTGACCCCATGGACGGCAGCCTGCCAGGCTTCCCTGTTCATGGAATTCTCCAGGCAAGGATACTGGAATGCGTAGCCATGCCGTCCTCCAGGGGATCTTCCCGACCCAGGGATTGAACCCATATCTCTTGCGTATCCTGCATTTGCAGGCAGGTTCTTTACCAGTAGGGCCACCTGGGAAGCCCAAGTAGGGTTAGGACCAACCCCCCAAACCCTTTTCTCTAACTTAAACATCAAAAATGGCTGTTTTCTTCCCATAGTTTTTTCTTAAATGTACTTAGTTTTAGCTCATGAAAATGAAAGTGCAGCCTCACTCAGTGAGTGAAATACCACCATCTGAGCACAGTCTCTAAGATATATAAGAAGGATGTAAGTGGGTGGAGGATAAGCCCTCCAGAGTTCTCAGCAGCATGCAGAAGGAGCTTGATGGAATTCACCTGCAAGTGTGAGCACCGAGCAGGGCAACAGCTGCCCGTACTTGGAAGGAATAGCAAATGTGAAATGTTAGAACCTAGAAAGCAATGGAACTGAAATTATTCTTTTTTGCCTCCAGACACAGTATTTTTTTATATTTGAAAATCTATCAGCACTAAAAACAGCGAGTTATATTACACACAGATTGGTTAACAGCAGTGGCATGTAGTTTGGAATGATTTCTTTGGGGAAATGGCAGAGACCATCCAACATTATGACTCTCCACTGAATACAATTTTCTTCTCTCTAAATGAACCTCGTGCTCACCATCAAGAGGATTGAATCTGAGCTGCTGAGAAATGGTAATGACCCCAGATTATCTTCAGGTCTGTGGGATGGAATTTTAGACCGGTCTTGACTGAAGCCACAGGGTGCCACAGTGCCTTCACTGTGCTCCACTGCTGCGCTGTTTCTGCAAAGGGAGGCAGGCAGGTCTGAGTGCAACAGCCGAGGTCTCTGGCAGGAGTGCGTAGGTTTACTCATTAACTTGCTGCATTCTTTGCAACTGCTGGCCTCAGAGCAGAGTCCAGGGTTATTTGTACATTGGAAACAGAGGAAGAGAGACTTACTATGTGTAGTTTTAAAGCATTTGCTTCAGATTCCTTTAAAAAATAGAAAAGAAAGTAGAAAGAACAGCTGGTGGTTTGGAAGGGAGCCACCCAGCTTGGAGAGAGGTGTGAGTTCTGAATTGGTTTCCCACTCTTAGCTGCGGTGCATTGGCTGAAGAGGAGGGTGGAAACTGCTGAGTCATTCTCAGACCAGTTGGTTTTCCTAATCTCCTGAGAGAAAAATTACAGATGAGTTTGTTAGAGCTTTAAATATCTTGTGCCTCACTGCTGAATGTATCAGAATGGAGGAAGCAGTGTTCTGTAGCTGCTTCCCCAAGGCTTTGAGATCAAGGACAGAATCTGAACTCTGCTCCTATCAGCTGTGAAAATTCAAGCTTTCAACTCCAGCTGATTCAGTGACTATACAAATACATCTTATACAAATAAATACATAATTAAATCTGACGTCAAGTGTGTGTATTTATATGCTTTCTTCAATCTGGATTCTGAATAATTTTATCCAACATAAAAATATGATTTTGTTTCCTTCCAAGAGAATTATACACATCCTTTCCACATCCTTTCTAAAGAACAAATGACTGAACTCATGTAATTTCAGTAGCGTCAGTTCTTTGGCAGTTCCCTAGTGTACAGATTTCTAATTCTCACTTGGTCCCCAGGATATGATTTACTTGTCAGAGTAGTTTTATGAGGTGCTTTCGCCTGACTCTGATTCTGGATAACACCCTGATGGGATGAGCAGATGGTGTACTTCACCTCCTTTTACAGGGCATGAGGAAAAGTGAGAGAAGTCAGGGCAGAGATGGAACTATAGCTACCTTTTTCTCCTTTGTAAAGGGTCCAGTATTTTTAGTTAACCTTGTTGGGAACATAGGTTATAGATTGCTAGGTGAACTTGCCGATTATTTCAAGTGGATTAAACTGAAGAGTTTAATTATTTCAAGTGGATTAGGCTGAAGAGTGAGTGGCTCCCCAAATATATCTATGTCTTAATCCCTTGAATTTGTGAGTGTTGCCTTATATAGCAAAAGAGACTTGGCAAATGTGATTAAGAATCTTGAGATGGGGAAATGTCCTGGATTATTTGGGTGTGCCCTAAATGCAATCAGGGCTTCCCTAATAGCTCAGTTGGTAAAGAATCCACCTGCAATGCAGAAGACCCTGATTTGATTCCTGGGTAAGGAAGACCTGCTGGATAAGGGATAGGCTACTCTCTCCAGTATTCTTGGGCTTTCCTGTGGCTCAGCTGGTAAAGAATCTGCCTGCAATACGGGAGGCCTAGGTTCGATCCCTGGGTTTGGAAGATGCCCTGGAGAAAGGAAAGGCTACCCACTCCAGTATTCTGGCCTAGAGAATTCCATGGATTGTATAGTCCATAGGGTCGAAAAGAGTCGGACATGACTGAGCAACTTTTCACTTCACTTAAATGTAATCATATATCTTCATAAAAGAGGGTGGTAGAGGAGGATTTGACGACAGAAGAGGAAAAGGTGATATGATGATGGAAGCAGAAATCAGAATGATGCACTTTGAAGGTGAAGAAAGGGACCATGAATCAAGAAATTTCTAGAAGCTGGAAATGCAGGGAAAGGGATTCTTCCCCTGAGTCATCAAAAGGAACCAGCCAACACTTTGACTTTAATCCATGGAAACGGATTTTAGACTTCTGACCTCCAGAATTTATTTTCCAGAAGAAAATAAATTTAGTCATTTTAAGCCATTAAATTTGTGGGAATTTATTACAACAGAAACAGGAAAGTGATACAATAATTATGTAGAGCAGGGGTCCCATCTTCAATTAACCATTAGAATCACCCCCAAAGCTTGTTAAATACAGACCCAAACCTAGTAAATCAAAATATTTAGTCCTGGGGCCCAAAGTCTGCTTGTTAAACATCTCTTCTTATAGAAATGAGGAAATCAAGACTTGTAGAAGTGAAACAACTTTAAAGCATAGTAAAGTTCATTTAAAATTAAATTTTATTATTATATCCTTTGAATTTTCTTCCCCCAATTGTGCTGTTTTTATGTAAATGTGATTTCATTTGAGGCTTTGGGTTGGCATATCCATTACAAGGAATAAATAAAAGCAGGAATTTTTTTTAACTTAAAATGTGTATTGATTAGAATGATGCAATCTGGCTTTCTGTGTTTGGATCTGTGATCTCTAGAGCTAACCTTTCCTTGCAGAGATTAGACAGCAGGCTGGGAAGAATGTCTTTGAAACTGAGAACAAAGACCAGCATGCAATTTACGTTGGTGTACTGGTGCTGTGCATATTAAATTTCTTAAAAATTTCGGCAGGATAAGATTTTATATATAATTTATTTATAAATGGTAAGGATGTTTTCACCCTGCTGAACTTCCTATAGGATTTTCATCAGGAAATAAAGTTTTTATGTACTCCCCCTCTTCTAAGGCTTCAACTACCATCATTGATATGATGACCTACTGTATCTTGTCTCCTGGGCTTCCCTGGTAGCTCAGAGGGTAAAGAATTTGACTGCAATGCAGGAGACAAGAGTTCAATCCCTGGGTTGGGAAGATCCCCTGGAGAAGGAAATGGAAACCCATTCCAGTATTCTTGCTTGGAAAATTCTATGGACAGAAGAGCCTGGCGGGCTGCAGCCCATGGGGTCGCAAATAGTTAGACATGACTGAGTGACTAACACACCCACACATACACATATCTAGTCTCCTAGCTCTCCCCTCTCCCCTAAGTTCCAAACACATACAACCGACCACTGGTATCTCATCTTTGGTTGTCTCTGGAGCAACTCAAATTTGACTCTTGGATCTCAGAACATGCAGGGCTGTGTGTGCTGTGCCTTTGCACTCACTATTTCTTCTAGCCCCCACCCCTTCTAAGTTAGTCAGTTTCAACTCTCTTAAGACTGAGCTCAGGAAGAGTTTCCCTGCTAACTTAGATGCTAAAGAACCTGCTTGCAGTGTGGGAGACCTGGGTTTGATCCCTGGGTTGGGAAAATTCTCTGGAAAAGGAAATGGCTACCCTTGCCAGTATTCTTGCCTGGAGAATCCCATACATATTTTTCAATTGCAGATTAAATAATAAGGAATTATTTCCTAGAGGAGGTGCTAGGACTTCCGCTGGTCAAGGGCTGATTGTGAGCCTCAAAATAACTGAATAGATTAAACATATCTAACTGGTGGGCTGGAGGCTGTCCAGGAAACTGCAGCGACAGGAAGGTGTAGAGTAGGGACTGGCAAACACAGTCACAGGGAGAAAAGTGTCTGTCCACAGTGGAGAAGAGCCCTTATAAGGTCTACAGATTCCCAAGACAATCTATGAACTGAACAAGACAAGAGATAGACAATTAGACTGTCATCCATTTTCTTTGTCATCCCCCAGCCCCAGCCATGCTTACGGCAAAGCCTTGAACACAGTAGCTTGGACCAGGGCCTCTCTAAGTTAGTGCTAACTCTGACTCTCTGGAATTTTCAGAAGCTTCCATGAATTGTGGCTGAAGAAACCACAGCAAACTGGCCAGATAGTTTCTTACCTTCAACTCAGTCATTTTCCTTCTGCTGCAGGTGTGATGATTTCAGGAAACCCAGGCCCAGATGCTTCTGCTTCTCCTGCAAACCACCCTCTGGATGTTATTCCACTTCTTCACTGTGCTCACTGGTCAGCAGGTCACTCAAATCAATCACAGGCATTTCCTAACTGGGTTACGCTAGGGAGAAAGTCCAGCATGCTTGTTCCCAAACTGCTTTCATAACTGCCTTTGGTTTTTATTAAACCTGGGCTGTTTCTAAAGAGTTTGCAGAGGCCTGTCTCCTCTTCACCCGAGATAAAGGTTGACCAATTATTTGTTTCAGGTAAAGGAAGGAGGGTCATCACTAAAGGCAGAGAATTTAAAGCTATGAGAGGAAGTGTGGCAGTTAGTGCTTGGTGTGTGAGGCAAAGGCTTCTCCACTCAGTCTTGACGCAGGCCAGGAAGGAACACGGCGGAGTGTTCACTCTCTGAGAGCAGTGAGGAAACGAGCTGTGCCCTGACACAGGTGTTTTCACACAGCTGCCCGAAACTTGGACCGGGTCTGGACAGCTCTCCACAGTTGCCTCCCAGGGATGAGCTGGGTGAACAGCTCAGAGTGAAGCACTTGGGTTAAAGCCAATTTAGATGTTTACTGTTGTTCCACTTAATTTCTCAAATATATTTAGTGTTCTTATAAATTCCTTAAGAATATTATTTCCTTATGCTTGTATCCCTCTAACAAGAGACCCAAGGGTTATTTTCCAGCCACTTTTCCATGACTCCCTTGTCCTTCATCTTGGCTACTCTCCTTAGCCATGGTCAGGTATCAACTTCATGGCTAATGGCATTCAGGAAGGAAGAAACCATATATTGAGTGCTTGTCATGCCAGATTTTCCCACAGACATTACCTCATTTAATTGCACAAAAACAATCTTGTAAACTAGGCTTTATTAATGTAAACTCAAGTGCAGCAGACCAGGCAGAACATGTAAATGGGTAAGGTAGGCTAAGTAAGTTTTAAAGATATATAAATGAAGTTCCAATTTTTAAACACTGGCAACTTACATAAGTGAATGGATGAATGAATGAATGAAGTCACTGTAACAGATTGTAAAAAATGCCCACAATTTCCTTTCATCCTTGCATACATGCTCCTTTGCAATGTGACTTTGCTGCTCCTCCCAACATGAAATGGAGTCTTTAACTTATCTCCTTGAATCTTACTTTGGCTAATAGCAAACACAACACAAGCAGAGGTTTGAAAAATGCTTGTGCTTTAGGATTTTCCCATTTCTTGCTACTTGAGACCACCATGCAGGCTAGCCTCCTTGAGAGTGAGATACCATCTGGACAAAGAGAATGAGATACCATCTGGACAAAGAGAATGAGATATCATCTGGATAAAATAACCTTTGGGTCTCTTATTAGAGAGATACAGGCATAAGGAAATAAGATTCTTAAAGAATTTATACCATGTTGCCTTTGTTGAGTTGTCCAGGCACTCACCAACCAGCACTAGTTGCCAGATGTGTGAATGAAGCAATGTGGCTGCCAGATGACTGCAGACACATATGTGATCCTAAATGAAACCAGCAGGAGAACCACCAGCTAAACCCAGCCCAAATTGTGGACACACAGAATTGTGAGCAAATAGATTGACATATTTTATGCCAGTAAAGTTTTGGGGTGTTTTGTTAAGCAGTGATAGGTAACTGATACAATTATGTTAAAAAAAAAAGCATGCATATAGGTGTGAGTGACTATGGGCTGCCAGTTTGACACCTTCTGCTTTAGATAAATGGGTCTAAGCATCTTCCAGAGGTCCCCAGGCTCCAGCATACTGCAGTAGCAGCAGAATGATTTGCTTGTGTCTGAGGTGTTAGTGCAGAAAGACCAGCCCAAAGGCGCCATGTTGATAGAAACAAGTGACAGGTTGGAAGCACACTGTGTGGACTGATGCCTGCAGACCAGGGAACTTATAGCACATCTCAGCGTATGTCAGCACAGACAGCTAACATTGTGGTATTACATAAGCTTCCCTGGAATTTATACGCAAACCTGGGAGAAAGGGGGAAGGTGTAAACCCCAGCTTTACTGAGGCTAGGTTTTTATTATTCCTGCAGTATGCAGACTCAAAATCAAAAGTGAATTCAGGAAAAATATTTCTTGCATATCTGAGTTTATGAGTACATTGGCTCTTGAACTGCTATTGATCCTGGAAGCCAGAGTTTGGTGATTAGGGGGAAAAATGGATGGGAACCAATAAGAGACAAAGGAAAAGCTTTACTGCTTTGATTTTCCATAAACTTCATGTGCTCTTTCTGAATCAGCTTTAAAGGCAGATTTAAGAGGTGTTTCAGTTCTTTCCTAAGATGTGAGAGATTTCTGAAAGACTAAGAAAGTGGTAAGAGATCCTCAACAGAATGAAAATTATTTTAGGGGCCTGAAAATATTTAAAATCGAATAAACCTGTCAATTTCCTATTTAGAGGTTTTTCCCAAGTGGGTTTACTTTATTTCCTGTCTTCGGTTTTTGTAACAACTTAATAAGACAAGTATTTGCTTTGCACCACCATGCGCCAGGTATTGTGCCATATACACACAGGAGAAATGAGAACACATAAAACACAGAAGCACGTAGCTTTGATTCTATGTCTGATGGCTTTCTATTTTAATCTAATCACATATTTATTTCACAACTATTGGGGACCTGCTAAATGCCAGGCCCTGTGAGGTGTGGGGGATACAGAGATGAGCCTGGTCCTCTAGGAGGGTGCACACTGGAGAAGACTGACCAATAAATGGGCCATTACAATGGGGTGCCTGGACTCTTCCTGTGACAAGGAAGAAGAGTCCATGGTGTTATGGGAGGGATTAGGGACTGCAGAGCTCCGACTAGCAGGGCAGGGAAGGCTTCCTGAGGTGATAGCTGAGCCAAGTCACATACAGTAAGGGATGAATCAAGGGAGGACTGTGTACAAAGAGAAGTGCAGCACATTCAAAGACCTATTTTTAGTGCACTGATGGCATAGAGTGGAGTCTAGTGAGGGAAGTCTTTCAGAAAGGGGAGTTTGGGCAGATATTTAAAGCAAGGGAAAGAGGCAGGGGGATTAACATTCAAAGAGGGCCAGTGGAAGAAGCAGGTTGTGTGTAAGGCACACACTATACTGGGTAAGGCAGTCATATACTGGACCAGAGAAGAATCACAGTATCCAAGTGGCGAGCCATAAGAAAGATGCTAAAAACCAGGCAGAGGGAGAGGGATCCAGTGAATGGATGTGGGGAACAGGTGAAGTGAAGAATTTGAAAAGGATCAGGAATTGGAGACATCAGATATAGGCCACCTCTGGATTCTGGCACAAGATAGGTTTACTCTCCGAAGAGGCTCTGGACTCACACACACCAGGGAGTGGAGAGAAGAACTAAAACCAAGTGTAGTGATGATGAAATCTCCACTTTCCTTCTCTGACTGCACTTCCAGAACGCTACCAGCAAGCATCTTACCCTCCAGACTGGACCCTGGAGGATTCTTCTCTAGGACAGTGTTACATAAATACTATACATTTTGATAAATACTTATTAAATAAAAGACAAAGTCATTCTAGAAATGCTTCTTTTAATGAGGTGACTGGCTCCCTTCCACCTTTATATATTCATGAATTAATAATTCTTATTTCTAGGAAGACACAGGATTCCCCATCTTTTAATCCTAGTTCTTGCCTTTACAGACATAAATGTTGAGAAAATTTGTTCACATAAATAAGTGGTTATGAATGGATTTTTTTATATCACTGAAATTCCTTCTAAATTAAACACCAAAAATCACACACTGATCTACTGTTAAATATTATTTTAATGACTTATCAGTTAACAACTCAGCTAGGTTAATTTTATTGCACTCAAATAACTGGGCACCTGATTTGGATCAGCTGTTACCCAGCTACTGGAATCATTGCTGTAACTGTCACCTTTGCACTTGGAGGTGCTTTATCCAACTCATTTACTCAGAAAGGGTTAGGAAAATAAAAATGTTAATTATACATACTTTGCCTGTATAATTATTTTTGATAAAAATGTTACTTCCATACTTCGATAGATTTCTTTCACGGTAAGAAGCCTTGACATGAAAGAAGTGCCATATAGCCATGAATGTTTCTTACGAAAGCTCTTTGCTTTGTCCTCAGGAGCTATTCCTTAAGAGCGCTGCATTTTTTTTTCTTTCTTTGTAATTTTGAAGAGTGGAACAGGCAAAATCCTTAAATAAAACTAGTATTTAGAAATGCCCTTTTGTTGGGGCAATAAGCCGGATTTCTATCGCACTACTAGGGAGATGCTCCTTTTCTGCAGTGGGAAAAGGGCAATTGTGAATGTAGAGGTGAGAGGTAAGAACCATTATTGAGCTGCTTCACAAACACTGTTAATAAAGAAACATTCATGTGGGAATTAATGATCTGGAAAATGATTCCCTTAAACGATCGGTGCCTTTGTACCTTTTGGAAGAGATACATGCACACATCCCAGTTGGAAGACCATGATCCACACCAAGTAGGTGGAAAACATTGCATCCAGGAAGCTGGGGATTGTCACAGGGTAACGAGAAGGATGAGTGGCATGCCTAGAGAAGAGTCACTCCAGAATGCAGTTACAGCAGTGGTCCCCAGTGGGACACAGTTTTTCCACGAATGAGGGGGGGCTTTGGGATGATCCAAGAGCATTACATTTATTGTGCACTTTATTTCTATTATTACATCAGCTCCACTTCAGACAATCGGGCCTCAGATCCCAGAGGCTGGGGACCCCTGAATTAGAGGACGGAGGACATCAGAACTGATGTCTCCAAGAAGAAAATGAAACTGATAGATTAGCTGATCTATTTGATGTAACTGAGCAAGATTTTAGATCTTTGTTGAAGTTTAGGGGTTTCATTCTTCACCATGACTTATTGATGACCTTGGTAAAGCTTAATGGTTAGCCAGCTGAGAAAACAAATATGGTATAAGAGAGGGGCTATGTATAAGATGACATGGCATTTTATTAGAAATAGATATACCCAGAGGGTAGAAAGTGCTAGTAATAACAATGGGTAGCAGTATATCAAAGATAAATATCTCCTGTTTTGTGAATAGAGGATGTGACAATCAGGTTACGATTGCTGCAGTGTGGATAGTCTTGAGAGGGAGGCATAGCTCAGTTCATTACGGGGTGATTGTGCACAGGAACCCAAACATGAACTTTGGTGAACTCTGCAAAACTGTTGCCATTAGAGTCTACAATCCATGTATTTCTTACTTTTTTAGATATGAATTTGTTTTTTTCAAAGGCTGGATTCTGAACTACCTGCATTAAAATCACCTAGTTTGCCTGTTAAAAATACAGAATCCCGGCCTATGTCATATAATAGGGTTGGCCAAAAAGTTCATTCTGTTTTTTCCATAAGACTTTATGGGAAAAACCAAAGAGACTTTTTGGCTAACCCAATACATAGACTTGCGTGAAGGGGGCAGAAGAAATTTCAGAGTCTTTGCATTTTAAATAAACACTTCAGAGGCCTTTCATGCATTTTTGAGTTTGAAAGTCATTTCTTTGAGTTCTTAAATGAAGGTGCTAACTGTAACTCAAAGTTGGATCTCTTTCTTACTCTATGGAGCAGCCCCGGCAGGCTTCAATTCCCAATTCTGCATCAGGCCAACATACTGGGGAATATGTGAGGTTCAGGGTTCTCCCAGGACTAGGCTTCCTACAACCCTTCCTCTCCTACCACAGTAATTTAACTCAGTTTTGGGATTAGGGAGAAATGAATTTATTTCCTTCTCCTCCTTCCCCCAAAGGGTATCCTCCTTTGAATTTTAATAGATATTAAATCAATGCAGACATCCTGTTAAGACCTTCAAAGTTCTTAAAACAGTTGCTACCTGTGCTTTAAACCAGCATTTAGATATCCATACAAGGCCCTACCTGGGCTGGGTGCTAAAGCACACACTATTGAAATGAAGATTCAAAACCTCTGATCATAGAGGTGGGTTAGGAGCTCTTTACCTCAGTCTGATGGCCCAGTCCAGCACATCAGTTCTATTAAGTCCATTTTCAGAATGGACAGAAAAACAGCAGTGTCAAAGCACCTGGATTATATCAAAGATGCCTCAAGTGCAGGGACTTCTGAGAACCTGAATAAAGCTGATATGGATCAACCCCTTTGGGAGCAGCTCTTTCCTTAGAGCACTAAAGTGGAAAGACCAACTCATATCCTTAGCTGGGTTGCAAATCAAGCAACCTGAGGGACAGATGAGTGGACAAATATTTTCATATCTAGTTGCCTCCACAGTGAGTAAGAACACTGGCTAGACATCTGAATCACAACAGGGGAAAACAAAAAACTTTCTCTATTGCTAGCAATTTGTTCCATCAAGAAAGCAAGAAAACTGAAGATTTAATTAACACTTCTAAGGAAGTATTTGGTATTTACACTTGTTTATTACCTAAAAGCAATTTTTATGACCAGGTCTCAGGAAGTCTTGGCAAAAATTATGCTTCAAAAGATTCTTTTAGAAGAACTCTGGCTAATAACATTCATTTTGGCAAACAACCTTATTTTGCTGCTACTAATACTACAACAAACTTACTGTAGACTATTAAAAATTATTTTTCCTTAGAAAACTATAATTCAGGAGTCAAGCCTGAGAGCAAGAAGAAATGGAGTGGAGTACTGTTAATTTTTCAAAGTTGATCCTGAAGCCATCAAGGGATGGGTTATTTTTCAATAAGGGAGAAAATACAGAAATTGGAATAGATCTTTTTCTTAATTAAGGGAAAGAAAGAGGAAGAAAGGGCTATTGATTTGTTTTTTAAAAAAGGAACACAGAGAACTTCAGTTGGTCTCGGTCTTTGTGTATGCACTTGGTTTCCACTTCCTAACTGCACAGCCTCTGTCACAATACGCTTGTGCCCGATTCCACGTGCAGATCCTGATTTACATAGCTCTCCTCTACGTTGAAAAAGAAATCAGGGCTAACTCTTGTGGGGGAGGATGTGCAAAAAGACTGGGGAATATTCTAGCTGATGAAAAGTGCTTTAAAATCCTTTCTCAAATCCCCAAAACTGCCTTACTAAAAGCACTAACATTGTGATTTTGATATCCATTTTCAGCATACCTTGACTTCCAGAGTACCGAACAGAAAGAGAATTTAGTGTTTTTTTCCCCTAGTTTTGAAATGAGAAGCTGAAACTGTGTATTTACTATTATTATACTTTAATATGGAGCAAAATCAGGAGTGTGGAGTCTTACAGCAAAGCTAGAAAGAGAATATGTGTGAAAAGGTGTTGTTGAATAAGGCAGCAAATTACAGTTTCTGTAAAACAGGTTTATATATTAATAAAGAACTGGGGCAAAGGGAATTATACAAGCAAAAAAGATGGGTAAAAAAAGTAACGATGAACAGTTATGCATATACACACACACACACCACCCCAAAAAACTTTAGATTATGAAATCCAAGAATCCTAGTCCATAATTCATGTAAATGTGTTGCTGTGGAACTTATTTTTACTTCTCTCCATAAATGCATTGTTAACACAAAGAATAATATTCATAGTTTATGGACTGTAGTTAAGGGACATTTTAGGAGTTGACTTTTCCTTCAAAAATAAAAATAAAAACTGAAGAGGGTATAAATCCCTCTTCCTGCCCTTGTGCAGGTCTTAGAGTTCACCTTGCCTATTTTCAAACAGAAAACAGTAATAGGGTGCAGAGCTGGAACCTAAGGAGTGAAGGGTTTAGTGAGCTGTCAATTTCTTGCAGAATTCTTCTTTACTGGTACTGCTGTTCTCTATGTATTATTAATCTATTTATATTTAACTCCAGCTATTAGTCTGCCTCTTCCAGCCACTGAGCCATTTGCAAAGGAGAAGAGAGAGAGACAATTGCTATTATTAGGCATCCTTGTGTGTGTGAAGAAGGTGGAGACAATTAAATAACACCATTTTGCTTCTTTGAAAATGACAGAGATTGGTTGGGGTGGATAACTCAGGCTGGTTAACATAACCTTTCCCCTCAGAAGGTAAAACAATGGAGATACATTTCTGAAGTACTTAATTAAGCCTTCAGCAATGAGTGTGGGAAAATTACAGACCCATAAAAATCCTCCAGTTCTAGGCAAGAGTAAATTTTCTCTGCAGCATTCTGTCACTGCTCATTTACTGCATCATTTTGACATCTCATATTTCCACAAGGTTTTTATATAATCTATAAACAGGGACAGAAAGGTGAAAAATAGAATGAGGACCAAGTCTGGAGCTCCCACGCTGTTACTTCCTTTCAGTTTTCCACTAAAGGGTGAGGCTGAAAGGTGGCATTTTAAAGATGATTTCATTAAAAGGCTGAGACATTAATAATCGACACAGCAAGAAGAAAGCTGTGAAAAACTGCCACCGCTTGCTCACTCTTCCAAAGGATGAGTGTAATTCAGTCATAATGTAAGCTCTTTAATGTTCCTCCCCCAAACCTTTTTCGATCAGGAAAGCCTGGAATCTGTAGGCAAGAAAGATAATCATGTTAGGACTCAAAATAGGCAGAGTTCAAATGCTAACAGCCTTTAAAATGTTTTCCTTATTTTTTGTTTCTGTATGTTATGCTGTTGTTCTTTAAAGAAATATCTTTTTGAGGTTTTACTCAGAAAACCACAGCAGATTAAATAATAAAAATAAATTCTACTAAAATGAAAAACATTTGCCGAGTAATTGGTGATAGTGTCATCTAAATCAGACAGGATGAAGGTGAAACTCACAATATTCACCTGCTGGACTTTCATATGAATTATCTGCATTGTGATAGACTATGGATATGTACCTTTGCAGTCCCAAGCAAATTGTTTCCTATTATTTTATAATGTAACTTTATCTCTGGATTTTTCTTGTTTCTAAGACCCTTATTTTCCGTTGATCTGAGTTTTTCTTCTGTATTTAAGAAGACAGAAGAAAGTCATTTGGTTGGGCCTGCAAAGTACTCCCCCGTCACCCCAACTTCTTAAAAAAAAAACCTCAAAAAGGAATTTGGAAGTTAATTTCAGATCAATCAAACCTTTCCACAAATTAAAGAAATCATTTTATCAAAAAAGATAGATACAGACCTGATTACCATCTCTTAAAAAGTATCTCTTCTCTATGACCTGTTAGAAACAAAGATATTAAGGGCTTAGCATGTATACCTTGAAAAAGCAGTAAGTGCACTGACCACTGATGGCACTAAAAGGTGTACACCCAAGAGTCGTTTCAGTAGCAACAGACATCTACTACACTGAGTTAAACCTGGTGCTGATGGGATCAGGACTGTGGAAGTATTTTTACAAAAGCCTGTCTCTAGTTCCAAAAAGCGTTAACGATAAGTCAAAAAATAAATGAACAAACAAAAATGACTAAATAACGAGAGAAAATGACCTTTGATCCCATGCAGTTCCCAGTGTAAATCTGGAAATTTGGCTGCAAATTTGGTTCAAAACTCTCTTGCAGTCAGCCCCAAAAGGTACCAGATCGAATCCATAAGATAATTCACTCTGCTGTATTGCAGAAACCAACACAAGAGTCTAAAAGCAATATCCTCCAATTAAAAAAAAAAAAGCAAAGCACTTTTGCTACTACAATAGCACAACTATTCTTTAAAGAGGTCTCTGTCTGTATAACATAGTCAACTGCCATATCCCTCCAGTAACCACAGTTGTAAATTCTGTAGGTCCTTAATGGTGACAGATGACACAATATCAAAATCGGTCAATTAACTTCTTATAGACTTAATTTGCACCCTTAATTCAGCAGTTTCAGAACTGTTTTTATTTGGTCAGTGGGAGAAATAAGGCAAAATCCATCACTATTACTGAAAAGAAGTCTTCAAAACATACACCTTAATATAATGAATTTAAGAGTACCACATGTCTACATGAAGAACACTTGAGAAACTGCAATGTCAACAGAGGCAGTATTATTTTCTTTACACAGAGCTGTTGTGATTAAGAAAAGTTCAGTAGATTAGAATACAGATTATTTGGAGATTAAGAGATTAGAGTCTAGAATTATGAAGCTAGGAATTTCTTCTGAATAAAGCAGAGTATCTTCTTCCAGGCCTGTACCAGCTTGCTCCCACTGGCTTGACAGTCATCTCACCTGGATTCTTTTTATCTTCAAGACTATGGCTCAGTTACTTTTAGCCACAAGAGACTCAGGGTAAGGTTGCATTCACTGGCCTCAAAGGCAGAAAAGCTGGTTCGTGATTAGTATACATCTAAAATACTTGACCCCACAAAAACTATGACAGAACTGATTCTCTTTCTTCTCTCCAGGGTAGGACAGGAAACTTCTATTACTGTAGAGTGGAGAGGAGTTACTATTAGTGAAGGGAGTGTGGAAGAGGATTAGATACCCTCTTGGAAAAGAAATCCTGTGAATTCTGGAAGATAAGATGCAGGTCCCTTGCTTTCAGCCAACCACTGCAATCTGGAGGTCTGGCCAACCTCTTAATCCACCTACCTTTTGTTGTGATTTAAGAAACCAAAAGAGGAGTTACTTTTCCCTTTTGCTCATAATTCCCTGCCCTCAACTTGTGTTATTATTCTATCAAATCTTGCTCTCCTCTTAAAACCAACCAAATTCCCTCTAATATCTTTCTTTTAAGTAAAGCTTTGCCTGACAACTTGAATCACACTGGCCTATAATCCATTGTTTCTCTGGGATATAACTTATCACATTTTATTTTTTTAATTTTAAAATTAATAAATGATTTAAGTGACTTCCCTGGAGGCTCAGAGGTTAAGACTCTGTGCTTCCACTGCAGGGGGCATGGGTTCGATCCCTGGTGGGGGAACTAAGATTCCACATTCCATGAGGTATGGCCAGAAAGTAGGAAAAAAAATTTTTTAAGTAAAAAATGAAATTATTAAATTATGTAAATTTAAGACAATATATTGTGGGATCTTTCCATGTCAGATACAGATCTATTAATATAAGATGTTGTTCCTAGGGGACACAGATGGTATATGTTGGTCACTCAGTTGTGTCTGACTCTTGATTCCATGGACTCTAGCCCACCAGGCTCCTTTGTCCACAGAATTCTCTAGGCAAGAATACTGGAGCGGGTAGCCATTCCCTTCTCCGGGGGTTCTTCCCAACCCAGGGATTGGGCCTGGGTCTCCCGCATTGGCAGGTGGATTCTTTACTGTCTGAGTCACCAAGGTGGTCATGGATCTAAACCAAACAGGAGCTCATATGTTTTAACTGTGAAAGCAATGTGGAAAGAAAATTTGGTTCCTTGCAGTGCTTCCTACCATTTTTTCTCAGTCATGGCACATTTAGAGAATACTAATATTTGTGTGTGACATGGGGTATGGTAGAGCCAGCCCAGGGGCCTTGGCTGCTCTGAGAACTGAGGGGATCACCATCTCAGTACACCTGTACCTTTTCTGCCACACACCAGTTGGGAGTTTATGCAATGAAGCAAAAATTTCCCAGTGGTCTAATTTTAAACAGGGACGGGCTGTGGGGCCTATCTTATGTTGACCTATTAGACAAAAGAGCCAAATATTTAGATCTCTAAATAGCTAAAAGAAAAATGACTCATAAGACAGAGCTATGAGGAGGGAAATTTTTTTCTTGGGAGATTTACTTATAAAAGGAAATATAATACAGAAATTAATCTTTGTTCAATAATAATACAGGAATACATCCTATTTCACTTTACTGCACAATGTCAACATTGGGTGAACAATTTAACTTGGTCAATATTATACACAATGCAGACATATGGCCTTGTGAAGGAAAGACAAACAGGTCTCTAATTTACCAGTATGCTGAATCATTCTACATTTTCGTTCCAGTTCAGGACAATAAGATGATGCTGGTAAGAGTCAATAACTGGAATGCAAAGGTTTCTGATAGGGAAAAGTAGGGAATCAAGAAGATGACAGAGCCTTAAAAGTAATAGTAACATTTATGTGGGAGAATATTAGTAGCTGGGTGAGCAAAATGACTCAGGACTTTAAGCAGAATCTCCTCAGTTTAGTGCATTTTATGGGGGCTTGAGGGTAGTGCATGAGTACAAAAAGAGCTAGGAAATATGGAAACATAAATTGTTTTAAGGAGGGAATTAGGTATCTTAAAAAAAAACTATTTGAATCTAGTAGGTTTCATCCTTCACTTAGAGAACACTGGTGATAGAATAAACACGTCAGCAGGTCTTGAGCAATTATACAAACAGATAAGAGAGATCAAAACAAGTATTATTCAAGCTGTGAAGTTCAGGATGAAGGAATAAAAAGACAAAGCATTCTGCAAAGAATTTAAACTCTCATGGTACATAAATTAAGTTTAAAAATAACTTAATTGAAGCCATTACCTTATCAAAAAACCTACTGAGCTTGACAGCATTGGAAGAACCTGCAGCTAAGTACCGTGGATTTGTGCAATCCTAGGAGATAAAACGTAAGATCCACAATTAAACGTTAGGAAACATAAGCTTTTTGTTAGTCATTACTATTCCTCTTGCACATTTCTATAATAAAATATTAGCCATCATACTCTCAAGTAATTTTTCAAATTATGATACACAGAGGAAAAAGGAAAGTGCTAAAGGAAGATAAGGCCACTTACTCTTTGTTATTTAGGCAATTTTAGAGGACACTGAACCAATGTATTCATCATCAAATAACTTCATAAAGGAAGACAGGATTGGTAATGTCTTACTAACAACAAAACCAAGATACTACTTACGTGACTTACCTATATTTACCTTGAAAAGCAGAAACAGAGCTATCAAAAATAAATAACACTTCACTATTTAATACAAGTTATTTACCAGTACTCAACTAACTTAAGTACTGTGAAGTTCTTAGGAAAAGTAGGAAGCATGAAAATTAGGAGTAAAGGAGTAACAGTTGCGAGGGGTTTCTCACTCACTAAATGCAAGGCACTACATCCTTGGTGGGCCATAAAGATAATAATAAACAATAGATATACTTGTGATAATAATAAACAACAGATAATAAGTTTATTTTAAAATATCATTATTATTTTTAATAGTAATTAAATAAGAAACAACAGATATTACTAGAATAAAAAGAGGAGAAAATGGGGCTCTGAAAAGATAAAATAATCTGAAATAGTATAATGATAGTACATTGCAATGATTAGTAAAGACCTTAAATGGTTCACTATCCTTTTTCTGGAAATCCAATGTTGAATTGCCTTCACTTGTCAGTACTAACTTGCCACCTCAATAGACTGACTACTTCGATTTTTACCTCAAATGCCACTTAAGACCCAACCACGGGGATATGATACAGGCTTCTTTGCAAGGACAGTATTTAATTTTTCGGTTATAAATCATCTGTGTTCCTTGGGACCTAATTATTGTTGGATTTATTCTGACTGTAATTTATTCTGATAAATAACCACATGATTCCTTTCCAATATATTTTATAACAATCATCTATTTTACCAATATACAACATTTAAAGGCTCACATTTTAAATTTTGGCTAGAAGCTAAAATACATTTTCCAAAACCACAAAAGAAAAAAGAGACTACAATAACTTTTCAAAGATTGTAGAGTAAAAGAAAAATCAGAAGTCTTGGAAGCTAGCAGGCTCTGAACCTGAGTATCTATCTCAATATCTCTAGATTGTGTGACATTGGTTAGGTTACAAAACCTTTAAAGTTAAGCTTACCAATCTGTGAAATGGGGATAGCAATACTCATCTTGTAGGATTTTTGTGAAAATTAAAGGAGATAATGCATGTCCAGGACTTCCCTGGTGGCTCAGATGGTAAAGCGTCTGCCTACAATGCGAGAGACCCAGGTTTGACCCCTGGGTTAGGAAGATCCTCTGGAGAAGGAAATGGCAACCCACTCCACTACTCTTGCCTGGAAAATCCCATGGACGGAGGAGCGTGGTAGGCTATAGTCTATGGGGTCGCAAAGAGTTGGACACGACTGAGCAACTTCACTTTCTTTCACTTTCTTATTGCATGTCCAGCACATAGCAGATACTGAAATATTAGTTTCCTTCTTTCTTCATCCCAAGAAAATGCCATCAGATTGAATTTTTAGACACAAAAGCACTTAACATAATAAAAGGTAATTCTATATACGGATTAAATAGACTGAAATATTGTGTAATCCGTTGTATTTGAACTAATGTTTGAACATTTATATAGTAGCTGGGGCATATAAAAGACAAACCTTAAGTAGATATGTTTTACAAAATGGATATTGATTACATAATCATCAGACTGTTAAGACTTCAGAGATGATACCACATAGAGCTAAAGTACTAAATACAAAAACTAAATCAAATATCAAGCAAAAAACAAAACCCCTCCAAAACTTAATTCAACAATTTCAAGGTGACCAGATTAGAGAAATCCTATAATTTTAGGATGAGAATTTTAGATCTCAAAGAACTATAAACTATCTGCTACTGATCATGACTGAGGTCAAAGCCTGAAAACTAATAGCTCTAAATCCTTGCCTAAGCTTGAGAAAGAAATCTTAACTAGGGAAGATGCTTCAGAATGATCACTTTGAAGTAAACACGTAACAGAGAAAAATTTGTGCTAGACATGATAAGCCTGGTGGTGATTTAGTTGCTAAGTCGTGTCCAACTCTTGCAACCATGGACTGTATCCTGCCAGGCTCCTCTGTCCATGGGATTCTCCAGGCAAGAATACTGGAGTGGGTTGCCATTTCCTTCTCTAGGGGATCTTCCCAACCCAGGACTCAAACCTCGGTCTCCTGCATTGCAGGCAGATTCTTTTCCGACTGAGCTATGAGGGAAGCCCACAACAAGCCTGCTGCTGCTGCTGCTGCTGCTGCTAAGTCGCTTCAGTCGTGTCCAACTCTGTGTGACCCCATAGACGGCAGCCCACCAGGCTCCCCCGTCCCTGGGATTCTCTGAAGCCTAGCAGGATTTAAAACAATAAGTAATCGCCTGCCTGCTTATAATTTAAACAATTTGCCTTTTCTCCCCCAAACACAAGATAGCTTTGATTCTATCTTTGAGGTATACAATTATGTTAATTCTTACTGTTTAATAATGTTAAGTAAATTCATATAGGAACCAAAGATGTTAGCATTAATACTGTTAAATCAGTTTTTACTTGAGACTTTATATATACTTGCTGAGTCTTTTTGACTACTATCTCTTTTTGAAAAGCTTATCTAATTTTCCTCCTCATTTTTTTCTTCTCTGCATCCTCAAGACCCTCTTGTTTCTTCTGTGCTCTTGAAAGTGTACACTGATCGAAGGCTTTACGTACATTGTATGTGAACACTGTGGAGGCCACGTGTGCCGAAGTACCACTGTTTGAGTACCTTTACATCTTGTTAACAATTAAAGATGGCCCTGCCTTTGCACGTACAATAGGAAAAGCACATAGCTAGGTGATTGTCATAGAAACTCACAGGTACAGAAACAGACACATTCTAAAATACATTAAAAGTAATTGTTGGAACAAATTAAGCATATTCAATGGCAAATTTCCCTTTGGAAACCATATTCAAAAAAAGTAACCTCAGTGCTTCTTCAAGAAGGACATTATATATTCTATGTAATAGGAATTCTCTGGACTATGATGGTCCAGTCCTCACTACCTGGGACATAATGCTGGCAGCTGAGGAAAAAAAGGGACCTCCACTGCAAAGCAGATTATGAAAAAACAACAACAGCGGAATGTCAGGCAGAAGCTACTCAGTTACGGGGGTAGAGGTGGGGTTGAACCTAGCAGTGTTCACCAATGTTGAATCACAGAAAAGGGCTCAGAATAACCTGAGTCGTTTGTTAAAATTACAGAATCCAGGTCCTTCTGTCACACGTCATGAATAAAAAGCTCCAGTTGTAGGGCACTTTTTCAAACATTTTTTCAAATACTGTTGGTAATATGAATATGAAGTTAGGTTTGGGTACTTGGTGATCTAGATGATTTCTAACAATTCTTTCAGATCCAAGATTCTAAATGTTAGTTGAAGGATAATTAAGTGGAAAATAGGTTTAATTGTAGAGCACAGGCTCTGGAGTTAGAGCACCTGGTTCCACCTGGGTAACCTTGGTTTAGCTACTCCTCTCTGCTTCTAGTCTTCATTTTAAAAATGGAGGTATTTATAGTACCTATCTTCTAGGATTGATGTGACGAAGATGCATGTGAGACAATGTACATAAAGTACTAAAACAGTGTGCTTGGCACTAATAAGTGCTTAGTAAACGTGAGCCCTTAGTTGTATAAAACCAGCACCACCATGGCTGAAATACCAGTACACTGATATGTTGTAGAAATCCTACTTGTGAACAATGACATATAAACCATGACTGAAACTGCTGGCCAGGATCATTCCCTCAGCAACACTAACTGGCTTATATGAGAACTTTCCTAGCCTTTTTAAAGTCTAGTTTTAATTGAGCTAAATATCTCAAGAAGGGGCTCAATGGTATATATATAAATATACATAAACTAATGGTTATGAAGCACTCCTAGTTTACAGTTTGCAATTTTCTCATTTATATGTCTGTTTCCCTTCAAGGTAAACTCTCTAGTTTAAGAAGCTAAGAGGCTTTTCTAAAGCAAGAATAAACAACGCACAGTATCAGTGACCACGCTTTGTCTTCTTAATTATTTTGATTTTGGTGTGATTTTTTAAGATATTTTCAAGAAAAAGCCTGTGACTTACATTAGAACAAAGTCTGAACATTGCAACAGATCAGCACACAAGGAGGCTGTGCCCATCTCATAATCTGTATGGCTCCAGTCTTCACTACTGTTTGGACTAAAACCCAAACGCCTGATTCAAATATAAAGCTTCTTCTCTGAGTATGTAATTTGTGAAGTCTTTGATTTTGCCTTTTCCTGATAATAAAACAAGCATGCATTAGTGAAAATACACACCAAATTGATCTCTTCTGCATTGAAATCCTCAGCCAGGAAAGCAGTCCTAGTTAAAACTTCATGACGCTTGTTTTCATGAATCTGATCCAGTTTAGTCCCTATGACCAACAGTGGGATTTGGTTATCAGCAAACTGTTCCCGGTCATAATCCCTGTGATAAATAATAATGAAGAGGTGAACAGAATTTATATTTTCTGATGTAGATGTGTAATATTTAAATGTAACTAGCTTATACTATTTTACATATACTTCACTAACTCTTGCTCACCCATCACCTGAAAACCTACTTTTCTCCCAATTTCTTACACATGCCTCTTCATTTTTCAATCAGTCTTCACCACCCTTCAAGTTCCAACTATTAATTCAACTACTCAAAATTTGTCCCTGGGTCTTTAAGGACTACTTGAATAAACTGAGAGCCCACCAGGTATATGAAAATAGGTTGAATGACTTCTAAAAAGTCTTCTCTGTCTTCTAAGGCTAATAGCTGAGGAATTTTTCTGAGGAGATATACAGAGTGGATTCAAGCCTCAGTGGACAGAAAATCCAGGAACCTAGCACACAGTCAAGCCTTTTGGCAGAGGGGAATGCCAAGCTTCTGGGTACCTTCTGGAGTACACATAAACTTTACATCCACCATACTTATTTCTGTCTGTGAATAGCAAAGAAAAATAGGTCATATCAGGAAAATAAGAAATAGGAATGCTGAGGCCAGAATAAATCAACCATAGCTGATGCTATCCTGGGGAAAGACGGATTCAACCAATGGAAAGGGAAAGAAACAGGAAACAGCTTAAATGTGAAATGAATAGTAGAAGTAAAGAATTAAGCAACAAATAGTTGTCTGTCCTGACATGAGAGCCATGGAGTCACAGGACAGGCAGTAAGAATCACTTGGGGTCGGTGGCCTTGGGTCACTCTATTACTGAAAGGAACATAGAGCTCAATATTATTCAGTTAATATAAATTCTACTCACGTATGAAAAATAAAACAGATTTGGATTTCTGACATATTATAAGCTCAGTTTATAACAGTCAGCAAAATCTGGTTGCAACACCTTATGTTAGTAAATCAATACTGCATAACCCAACCAATACAAACCAGGTGAGCACAGCTTTTTCCTTCTTTTGGTATTACTTTTCTTTCTCTTTAAATAATCTAAATCTTGTGTGTATGTGTGTGCAAAATTACCAAATCATTTTGCCCTTCATGATAACCTTACAGAGCCTCAATTACTGTTCAGCCTTGGAGCACAATTGTTTTGAACTATTTTACCTCCCATTTCATAAAAATATTATCATTCTAATTACTGCATCAAAACCAATAACAGTTTGAGTTCAAGGCTTTTGTTTCTTCTTACCAACATCAATACTGACTTAAGAGACATGGTCCAAAACTGAAAATTGCTTTATTAGAGAATAAAGTTCTTTAAAAAAAAAGTGCATGTTTATTTATTGGGTTGTACCAAGTCTTAGTTGCAGTGTGCGAATTCTTATTTGAGGCATGTGGGATCTAGTTCCCTGACCAGGGATTGAACCTTGGGTTCCCTGACCAGGGATTGAACCTTGGGTTCCCTGCATTGGGAGTGTGGTGTCTTAGCTACTAGACTGACAGGGAAGTCCCAAGAATAAAGCTTTGAAAGTGTCTTCCTTTAGGACTTTTCTGCCCCATACTCTAACTTTGGCTTACATACAAATTTTTGTATGTATTTTAACAAACATCATCTTTGACACATATTTCTGTCACTTGCAGTCTTTCATAATCCCTTGCAAGTTAACACACATATGTTTATTGTATATATGTAACATAACATACATGTTACATGAAATATATATATAAATATATACACACACAATCTGTTCTCTCATTTCTTTTTTTAGCTTTCCTTTTCGCTCATTTTCTTTCATTAAATCTTATATCCAATTTGAAATTTGGTAATGAAATCCTTTTTTTCTTTTTAAATCATTAGGTAAAAAACAAATCAGGAATTTTATCATGAATGGATAAGGCTGATAACACCTTAACATCAAAAGAGACAGATAACCAGGTTTTCGTATTATACGTACAATACCACTTTGGTAAAAACAAAAAACCTTGCATCTTTCAGACTACTGTATTTATCTACCATTTTGGAGAAGATAAGAATTCAGTAAAACAAATAATTTGGAACGAGACACTCAGATACAAAAGTCATCCTCAACTAAACCCTCACAACGTTATAACTAATTCAAAGTGAATCACAGATCTAGAAGGAAACCAAAAACTATAAAACTTCTAAAAGAAACACAGATTAGGCAAACAGTTGTTATACATGATTCTCAAAACACAATACATAAAGGAAAAAAACAGAGAAACCAGACTTCATCAAAATGAAAAATTACTGTTTTGTGACAGATACTGCTAAGAGAATGAAAAGACAAACTACAGACTGGGAGAAAATATTTGCAAATCAAACATCTTACAAAACGGTTATTTTGGAAGGTACATTCTTGTGACTGCTATAGCATTTCAAACCAATTGTGAAGTAATTTGGACTTACCCATTTGTTACCAAGACTCCAGTTGGCACCAAATCCCTATTTAGAGCTTCCAATGACCAACGGTACAAGTTTTGGGATGACTTCTTATTTGTTAAGTCATGCACTAAAATAATGCCTAAAATAATCAGAGAAAATAGTGTCAGTATTTTAACATTTCCTCTTCATTTTGCAAGTGACAAAGCATTAGATTCCTTAATGAATGCATTCTGGTATGACTAACAAACTCAGACATGATTATTTAAAAATTTCCTCTGTAAGTTCTTGCAAATAATTAACTAAATTTTTTTCTTTGTCAGTTATATAACTAAAAAAAAATTCTACAAGGGCTGACAAAAATTTCATTAAGCTTTTAGAATGTCTTTTTTCCCTTCATTAAACACTTAATGAGTGCCTACTCTGCCTGGTCCTAATTATACAACTACTTCATCAATGAAAAGAATCAAAACTACTTTAAGTAATAGGAAATTATATTCATTCAAAAAGATTATTTTTCTACACTATGCATCTGTCATAGACATCATACATACACCTATTATTTACACTTATTAAAATATTTAATAATAAAAATTTATTTAAACGGTATTGATTTAATTTGATACAAATTCCTATTCTTTAGCTGACAAGATGTTTTCTTGTAGGTTACCTGGACCTAATCAACTTAAAAGTCTAATCATTTAGTTCTTTGAATTAATGCCTAGCTATGTAAGCTTGCTCAATCTGTAAGAGATTTACTTAAAACACAGCAAAAGAAATATGCCATAAGGAGATAGGAAAAGACAGTTAAGAAGTATGAATAGTAGAAAATAGATGGACTTTCTAGAGATTGAGCAAAACTGTAAAATATAATGAGGTTGAGAAGTACAATTAAATAGAATCAGCTAAGATCCTAGACAGAAAGGCAAAGCAGGTAATTATGATACAATATATACAATAGAGGAAATGTTTTAATGCCTAGAGAAATTTAGAGTATCATTTTGTGGTCAAGAGACTATATGTTTTTAAACGAACCCCAACTCTTTCCTATATTACCCAGATTCTACTGTGAAGAAAGAATGTGAAACTGACGATTCTCCCATCTTCAAGATGTAAGATATATAGATATGAAAAAAGAAGGGCATGAGAGTTAGAATGATTTGGCTCCTTTAGGTTTTATAGACACTACAACTAAGGTGCTTGTGCAAGTGATAGCTGACTAGTTCCAGGTGGCTCAAGTTAAATCTGCATTTCTCCTGGCATCTAGAACAAACAGAGATCTGACACTGGCTCCCCAGTCCAACTGCATTCACTCTACCTTCTCAATGAGGGGCTTCAATACGCATTAAGGAAACAAGGGTAGACTGAAAAAGGAATAAAGAGCTACTATCAAAAATTATAGCTAATATTTATTCAGTATTTATGTACTACATATTGTGCTTTCCGTGTGTCATCTAATTTGATTTTCAGAACAGTTCTATGAAATAAGAATTATTATCTTTATTTTATACATGTGGAAACAGGCTCAGAGAGGTTGGTAAGTGGGGCAGCCAGGATTTGAAATCAAGTAATCTGACAGTAAAAGACTGGAGGAAAGCAGAATAAAGTCACTTTAGGGCAAAGGAATGGCAGATACTTTCTCCTCTCCTTATTTCCTAGGTATAAATACAAACATATGAGTGGGTTTGGCTGAGACAGTGAAAAAATTACAAAGGCCTAAATGAGTTATTAGATGTTTTGAGGATCTCTATTTATGGCTTTTGAGTTTTTAAGGGCACTAAGCACCCTTTTCCTTATGTTCCTTCTTTCATTTGGGCTGAGAGTCCATGCTTTGTAGACTATGAACTAGAAGGGACACAGTGAGGCCCAAAGGAAAGAAGTCAGGGTGACAGCTGATCGGAATAGGTGCTAAATCTTTAAAAACTGAAAGCGAGAGACACTTTACAGGTCTCCTTTAGGGATTATCAGCCTCAGTCATCACAGTGGGAAGAGGCAGGATACTGAGGGAAGAAAGTTATTGCTAAGAACAGATTGTGTATTTGAACGGAATGATCCTTATGCTCTGTTTCTTAGAAAACTAAGGATGGTAGATTGAGTAAAGAACCTTGAATGCCTCTAATAAGAGAAATGTTCCAGAGGCAGGCTCAAAGAACTCAGAAACTGATCTTTCTCTTTTTTAAAAAAATTAAAGTATCATTGATTTACAATACTGTGTTAGTTTCAAATGTACAGCAAAGTGATTCAGATATATTTATACACATATACATATATATATGAGATTCTTTTCCATTGTAGGGTTATTACAAGATCTTGAATATAGTTTTCTGTGCTATACAGTAGGACCTTATTATCTATTTTATACATAGTATTTGTATCTGCTAATCCCAAACTCCTAATTTATCCCTCCCTACCTTTCTCTTTGGTAATCATAATTTTCTTTTCTGTGTCTGTGAATCCCTATTAAGATTGTTCTTAACAGGGGTTATTATTTTTTTATATTTTTTAATATAAATTTATTTATTTTAATTGAAGGCTAATTACTTTACAATATTGTATTGGTTTTGCCATACATCAACTTGACAGAAAAAACTGAAGTGTCCAAATCCTTCATAATAGAAACAAAGATTGCAGTTCTTGAGTATAGTTCATGGAAGAAGATGGAGGAAGATTGTGCTATTATATAAACTAATATTACCAATGATTACAATAAAAGTACTTTCTAGAATCACTTTCACTTTCTTTCACTTTCAATGGGTTAGCTCCAAAAGTAGCACTAAATTCTGAAAAAATAGGTATACATCAAGTAACAGGGATTATTTTTTAAGAAGCAGGACTGTATCTCAGTCTTACCTGTAAAACTAACACAGGGTGTATGAAATTACTTCAATAATATTCAAGGAAGACACAAATCACTAATGGATAGTAGGTATAAAAAAGATAACCAAATAAATATGGATGTAGATGGACTTCTTAAGTATTTACTAAGTTTACAACTCAGAATTCCATGAAGTTTCTAGGATTTGAACAGTCCTTAACTTTATTATTTATTTATAATTTTTATCCTAATTCTTTCTCAAAAAGATCAAACAGCAAAAGTGTCATTTATCCAAACTTCTCTTTGCCAAATCAGATTGATACCAATGTTGACAAGTCATTTGACCAACATAATAAACCAGGCCTCATTTCTTTCTCTCCTGCTCTTTAACATTAGTCACCTAACACTATACCAGTCTTAGCTGTTTTTTCACTTATATACATTATATTAATACATGATATTATCATGTATTTTATCATGTATTATGATATCATATATTAGTCACCATGTTTAACTATTTTGTTTCATTTATGAATATTTTGTTTCTTCAGTTAGATTGTGACACTTTCAGATAGAATTCTGAGTTAAATGCAAAACAGTTCTGATACAACTAACACAACTCATCCTGTATTCTATAGTATGTATCCAGTGACAAGAGCCTTCTCTACTTTTTATAGTATCTACAAAACCTTATGATATGGGAGATAAGATATTGAAAAAAGAATATAAGTAATGAAGATGGTACTGAATAATTACAATGCTTACCTATTATTGAATGAGATCTAAGTATAGTATAAATGAAGCCCAATTAATAACTAAGCATCTATCAGAAAGGAAGGGTAAGATGCTAAATCTGTTGGTATATCAATCAAAGAGAAGCTGAAATTATATTTCACAATAAAAAAAAAAAAAAGGTAAAAACTTAATTTAAAAAATATTAAAAAAAAAAAAACAACTAGAGGTAAATCATAGGTGCCAACAGTTTAGTTCCTTGACACACAGTAGGCACTCTATGAACTGCAATCATGTCCTATTACACACTTCTATCTGGAAGTCTGCTCCAGGTGTTTGTACGTAACTGGATGAAATTTCTGCACCCCTGAAAACATCCTTAGGTAGCTTTTGTAATTACATAGGCCTCTCTCTAAGGAGCAGATGAAAGAAATCTCAGTATCTCTGTGACATCTGGCTTAGACCATGAGACTCCTAATGGTACACACTCAGTTGACTAAAGCAACAGCAAGCACTCCCAGGGGACAGTGTTTTGAAAGTTCTATGTTTTATGTCGAGTACCAAGAATACAATTTTATGTCTCAATATTTAGTTTATGACAATAATGTAAACAGAGGCACTTAGACAAAGCAAATATCTAATGTTCTGAAATACATAGTCAGAATCTAGAAAACACAAACTGGAATGTGTTATGCAGATTTAAGAGCTGTGACTATACTATATCTTTCTTAAACTGAGTCCAGCATTCCACATCAGATGATCTGAGACCACTAAAATATGGTAAAAATAAAAAAAGCTTTACCATTTACAGAGTTGTAGAATACTGCTCTTGTGCTTTTCACACTGCTGGCACTGCCCACAGAGCCTCCAACATCCCATAATTCTATATAGTAGGTCTTCTCTTCTGGAGTTCCTTCTTTGTAGTCATGAACCTAACAAATCAATCCATCAGAATAATTATTATAGCCACTAAGAAAACTGGTAAGCCTCCTCATTCCAGCTTAAAGCACTGGGCCTTTCCATATCAGCAGCTTACCCTCTGACTCTGATTACCACCTCCCGTCTTTTCAGCTTCTCTCTACTACTCCAACTCTAAAAATAATTTCTGACCCCAAAGGTTCCTAAGGTTCATTGTTCCTAACATCTTCCAAAGTTCTCCCTTCCACTTCCAAATCTTCACTTCCTTCCTAACAAAGCAAAAGTTCCACTATTTGTCATTTTTGTCACTCCTTCCCCACCCCCCAACATAGTATTCACCAAACATTTCAACCTTGATTATATCCACCTTTTCCTGTATTCCATGTCTGCAACTGAATATAATGTTCAGAAAAATATAAATTCAAGCTAACTGGATTCACTTCAAATTCCAGTCTACCTTTGAAGCTGTCCCTTAGTCAGTTCCATAGTCGATTTCTACTTTTCCTCTCCTAGATAGCTATTTCACACTTACTCCTCTTTTTCAAATTTCCAATAACTCTCTCCTATCCTCAAGCACAGCTAATAAGCTTGCTTCCCAAGACAGAAGCAAACAGAAAAGAATGTCTACAACCTGCTCTTCCCTTATCTATCTACTCTCTGCATCTGTACCCATATAATCTACTTTCCTTGCAGCTCTTATAGATAACTGTCTGTGTCCCTAAGGCCAAATCCCCTTCTTAAGCATGAAATCCCATTTCTTCTTTCTTATCAAAGAGGTAGCTCTATCAATTCTCTTTTTCATCATCAAATTTTTCCTCTCTGTTGGTTAATTCCCACCATCAAACACTGCCATAATTTTTCCCATCTTAAAACTTGACCTCATGTCTTCCTTTAGCTACCATACCACTTCTCTATTCCTTTTTATAACAACAGCCCTCCAAAGAGTTGTCTCTTCTCAACTGTCTCTGGTTCTTTTCTTTACATTCTCTTTTGAACCCATTCCTTGTCATACCTTTTGTCTCAATCACCCCACGGAAATATTCCTTATCAAGGTCACTAATAGTCTCCATATTGCTAAATCCAATGATCAATGAACAGTTTTCATCTTACTCTACTGTCTGATAAAACTAATCACTCCTCTTTTAGTACTTTTTTCACTTAACTTATAGGATATCATACTGTTCTGCTTTTCTTCCCACCTCACCGTCTAATCCGTTTCTGTCTCTATTTGGGTTGTCCTCATCTCTCTACCTTCTAATTGTTAGAGTGTTCCAAGGTTTAGTTCTTGAGTCTCTATTAACACCTGCTTTTTTGACAATATCATCTAACCTTATGATTTAAAATGTCATAAATATGTCGATGAGCTTCCCTGGTGGCTCAAATGGTAAAGAATCCGTCTGCAATTTACATCCATGCTGGATCCATTCCACCTCAGACTTATCAGTCCATATCACCAGACTACAATTGGGATGTCTAAAAGGCACCTCAAATTTTACATATCTAAAAATAATATCTCAGTCTTCCTCCCAAACCCATTCTTCTCCCATTTTCTCTGCTTCAGTAAGAGGCAATTCTAGCCTTCTAGTTACTTGAAGGGCCAAAAACTTAAGATTGAATTCTTAACTTAAAACTTAACTCCTCTCACATTACATATCTGATTTGTCAGCAAATCCTGTTGCTTTTGTCTTAAAAATATACCCAAGACCCATTCATTTCTCACCATCTCTACTATTAATACCCTCAAAGCCTCTATCCATCTCTTTGCCTGTATTAAGGTAATCATCTAACTGCTTTCCCCACTAGAGCCTCAGTGACTCACTTTCCCACCACTCTCCATTTCTTCTGCATGTAGTGCTACGGTGATCATTTCAAAATGCAACTTAGATCATATTCCCCTTCAATTCAAAACTCTCCAATGACTTTTATTCAGAGTAAACTCTGAAATCTCTCTCTCGTGGTCTAGACTTTATAAGCATTTATTGCTTGTACCATATTATTACTCAGAAATGAAATCTGATATACTCCAACCTTATCTATTAGAATACAGACAAGAACTAGATTATAACATGATGGTTCAGGGGTGTACACCAGAGTCTTTCAAGAATTTGTCTGTTTTAGAAATATGCATGCCAACAAACGCAAAAAAAGAAACAAGTGGCACTGCATCAAGTAAAAGAGCTTCTATACAGCAAAGGAAACAAGCAACAAAGTGAAAAAGCATCCTATGGAATGGGATAAAATATTTGCAAATCATATATCTGATAAAGGGTTAATATCCAAAATATATAAAGAAATCATATAATTCAATAGCAAAAACACCCCCAAACAACCCAATTTAAAAACTGGGCAGAGTTTTTCAAAGAAGACAAATGGTCAACAAATACCTGAAAAGTTGCTCAATATCACTAATCAGAAGGGAAATGCAAATTAAAGGTATGAGACAGCACCTCCTACCTCTTAATATGGCTGTTACCAAAAAGACAAGAGATAACGAGTGTAGGCGAGGACGTGGAGAAAAGGGAACCCTTGTGCACTGTTGATGGCAAAGTAAACTGGTTCAGCCATTATGGAAACAGAATAAACGTCCCTCAAAAAGTTAAAAATAGAACTACCAAATAACCCAGCAGTTCCACTCCTGGGTATATATCCAAAGGAAATGAAAACAGGATGCTAAAGAGATTATCTGCACTCTCACGTTCTACTGCACAACAGCCAAGACACGGCAACAATTCAAGTGTCTGTTAATGGATGATGAATGAACAGAGAAGATAGGATATAAAACTGTGGGAAGGGAATATTCTTCCATTATTCAGCCACGAGAAAAAAGGAAATCCTGCCATTTGCAACAACATGGTTGGATCTTGAGGGAGTTATGCTAAGTGAAATAAGCCACATGGAACAACAGACTGGTTCCAAATAGGAAAAGGAGTTTTGTCAAGGCTGTATATTGTCACCCTGTTTATTTAACTTATATGCAGAGTACATCATGAGAAACGCTGGACTGGAAGAAACACAAGCTGGAATCAAGATTGCCAGGAGAAATATCAATAACCTCAGATATGCAGATGACACCACCCTTATGGCAGAAAGTGAAGAGGAACTCAAAAGCCTCTTAATGAAAGTGAAAGTGGAGAGTGAAAAAGTTGGCTTAAAGCTCAACATTCAGAAAACAAGATCATGGCATCCGGTCCCACCACTTCATGGGAAATAGATGGGAAAACAGTGGAAACAGTGTCAGACTTTATTTTTCTGGGCTCCAAAATCACTACAGATGGTGACTGCAGCCATTAAATTAAAAGACGCTTACTCCTTGGAAGGAAAGTTATGACCAACCTAGACAGCATATTCAAAAGCAGAGACATTACTTTGCCAACAAAGGTTCGTCTAGTCAAGGCTAT
>NW_011494787.1:11531146-11542799 GCF_000754665.1 Bison bison bison
AGGCTATGGTTTTTCCAGTGGTCATGTATGGATGTGAGAGTTGGACTGTGAAGAAGGCTGAGGGCCGAAGAATTGATGCTTTTGAACTGTGGTGTTGGAGAAGACTCTTGAGAGTCCCTTGGACTGCAAGGAGATCCAACCAGTCCATTCTAAAGGAGATCAGCCCTGGGATTTCTTTGGAAGGAATGATGTTCAAGCTGAAACTCCAGTACTTTGGCCACCTCACATGAAGAGTTGACTCATTGGGAAAGACTCTGATGCTGGGAGGGATTCGGGGCGGGAGGAGAAGGGGACAACAGAGGATGAGATGGCTGGATGGCATCACTGACTCGATGGATGTGAGTCTCAGTGAACTCTGGGGGTTGGTGATGGACAGGGAAGCCTGGCGTGCTGCGATTCACGGGGTCGCAAAGAGTCGGACATGACTGAGCGACTGATCTGATCTGATCTGATCACTTATATGTGGAATCTGAATAAAAGGCTAAACTCATAGAAACAGAAAACAGAAAAGTGTTTGCCAGGGGTTGCAGAGGTGGGGAAATAGGGAGAATTTGGTAAGAAGGTGCAAATTTTCAGCTTTAAAATAATAAGGTCTGAGGATATACAATGTGGTGAGTGTAGTTGGGAACACTCGGCTGTATAACTGAAATATGCTAAGAGAGTAGAATGTAAATGTTCTCACCAAATAAACACGTGAGGTGATGGATGTGCTAATTAACTGGATGGGAGGAATCCTTTCACAATGTATAAGAATATCATCACAATATACATTTATCTTATAATTTTATTAATCATATCTAAACAAAGCTGAAAAAAGTCCTTAAAAAAAAAAAAAAAGAAATATACATGCCAGACTTACTGAATCAGTTACTTTTGGGTCCAGTGTTTGGCATGCATAATTTGAAAATTCTTCAAATGACTTTGCTATAACCCCTAGGAATTAAGAATCACTGATTTTATAGAAAGTTGAAACTATTTTGGTATCAGGAGGCCCGACCATACTCCTTGACTGTTACTGATAATCCCTGATATCTTTGAGTCTCAGCTTACTTGCTTATAAAATGAAAATGAAGAAGTTATATTATGTGTATCAAATGGCTCTGAATTAAAAAGTAAGACAGCTGAGTAGAATGAACTGGGAGATTCGGATTGACATATATACACTACTGATACTAAGTTTAAAATAGATGAGAATCTACTGTATAGCACAGGGAACTCTACTCAATGTTCTGTGGTTACCCAAATGGGAAGGAAATCCAAAAAGAGATACATGTATACATATAGCTGATTAACTCTGCTGTAGAGTAGAAATTGGGCTTCTCTGGTAGCCCAGCTGGTAAAGAATTCACCTGCAATGCAGGAGACTCCTGTTCAATTCCTGGGTTGGGAAGATTCCCTGGAAAAGGGATAGGCTACACACTCCAGTATTCTTGGGCTTCCCTGGAGGCTCAGATGGAAGACCTGAGTTCGATCCCTGGGTCAGGAAGATCACTTGGAGGAGAGCATGGCAACTCACTTCAGTATTCTTGCCTGGAGAATCCCACAGATAGAGTAACCTGGTGTGCTGCAGTCCATGGGGTCGCAAAGGGTCGAAGACAACTGAGCAACTAAGCAGAGCATAGCACAGAGTAGAAACTAACAACGTTGTAAGGCAGCTATACTCCAATAAAAATTAATTTTAAAAAGATAGCTGAGTAGTTAAAATATATATCATAAAATACATGTACTATATTTAACAGAATGCTTCATACTTTTTACTTAATGACATTCTTTTTTTTAGATCCAAATCATTATGTCCAAGGAAAATTTTAAATAAATAAGATATTCTACAGATAGCCACAATGACATTAAGAGAAGACAATGATTAGAATGGCAACAAAGAGGACAGGAAACACAAATGACAATACCAAATCACAGTAGTTGTGGGCCACTGTGGTAACAGAAAGTAATTCTGTAGAATGTGATACAAGTTATCACTATTTTGCAATTATATGGCATAAATAACATAATAAAGGATCATGTTAAATCATCAATAAAAAGATTAAACTACATGAATTCTGTTTTTAAAACAAGAAAATGTTTAATACATTTGATCAAGATTTCTAAGCCACTGAAATGAACAATATGAGATATTATAAGGCATTAGTTATCTGGTATCAAAAAGCTCAGCCATTTTGATGAAGCTCTCTTGATCCTGCCACCTTCCCTGGCTCCAAAACCAACCAGGACTGGTTAGGTAGTCCTCCTATTTGCTCCATAATATTCTGCACAGTTCTATCATTTCACTAACCACAATGTCATTTATCTGCCAGTATCTCTTCTATTAGATTCCTGAGCTTAAAAGCAGGAACTATATTATTCAACTTTGTAAGCCTAGAACATAGCATAATACCTAGCACATATTAGATATTTGGATATGCTTGGTTAAATCAAAGAAAGGATTCAGGGTGTCTCATCCTCTAAGGTTTTATTATATTCTGTTTATTATTTTACTGAATTCCAGCGCTTCTCAAGTACAGTTCTGAGAACAAACTAAATTAGAACCAATAGGAAGGCTTATTTAAAAAAAATATTCTTGGACAACTCCTGATGCCTCCGGAGTAGGGCTCAAAAATCTGAATTTTGAAAGATAGCTCCCTAGGTGATTCTGATACATAATTAACTTGGACAACCATTTAAGTACATCACTTTTGTCTCTACTGGTATTTCAAATGTCTAATGTTGCCTCCCCTAAATGACTGTAACTCCTTCCATAACAGCCACCATGTAACACAATTTGGAGGTAGCATGCCCTCCTAGCCTTGCAATGTACCAAGTCTGTTAGGCAGTTCCCTTCTGGCAGTACGTACTTCAAAACTGGACTGACCTACTCATCTATACTCTTCACCACAAAATACTTTCCTTAATCAAATCTTTTCATGTTTCTTTCCAGAATTAGAAGAGAAGATGCCCTTCTTCCTTTCCAAACTTCTGAATTAAACTAAGTTTAACTTACTTCAAATGTAACGAGTCCTACGAACTTTAAACCACAGCTTGCAGCTATGACATTGTATCTTTTATATGGGTAAGTGATCTCCAAGGGAAAGCATGACATTATAACAAGTATTGCTCTTGACACATTAAGTGGTACCTTGCTGCTACACTAAGAGTTCAACATGATGGAGGGTAATGCCAAACTCTAAGAAATGTGTTTTATATTTAAATCAGGTCATCAGGGATCCAATACTTAGTCATGACAGACTTTACAGCTCAGAAGGAATGGTTTTTCTCAACAGGCAGCAACAGTATGTGCTGATCATCAAATGGGAAAAGGAACCATTCTGTAACTTTGGTCCTTCTCATTTACTCACCTCTTTACTTTTTATTGGAAACCAAGTCAAGATCAAGTATAACAGGTTTTGTCTCATTTGAAGAGTTTATTCATTGTTTGTAATTTATAAAAAGAAGAAACAAATTTAGTAAAGAAAATGACACACACCAGGAAAGAGCAGTGTATGTTTTAAATGTTCTTTAATAAGTTTGGTTTGATATGTGTGCCTGTAAACTATTGTTAAAGACAGGCAGGAAGGTAGGAGTCTTAGGAGACAGTTGGGAGAAAAGACAGGACAGAAAAAAGTCAACAATGTGAGTGTATCAGGGGAACAGGAATTGAATTTGCCTCATTCTTCACAGTGTCTGATACCCAGGAGGTATGCAATATATATACTGAATGAACAAATGAATGAATGAATGAATAATATCATGAAGGTTTCTGCTAACTGTTTTGCCTTCAGCCAAGTTCATTTCCTCTATTAAAAAAAACAAACCCTTCACTTTCCCCTTCTATTCTGTACTCACTTACTCTTTTACTTAACTTCTAAACTTTGTGAAAGATTGATTTAAACCTCTGTCTATATTTTCTCTCTGCCTACTCACATCATTTGGTTTCTATTAACATTCCATTGCATTTTAAAAGGTCAGCACTGTGTCATTACCAAATGCAGTTTTTCCTCTCAGTCATTATCTCTCTATACTATTTCACACTAAAAATCAATCCCTCCTTCATGAGAGTCTTGTCTCTTTTTTGCTCTTGTGGTTTTTCATCACCTTGGCTATCCCTCCTCTCGCTTCCTTTTTCTGACCCTGCTTTTCACCATCAACTCCCTAAATATACCTCAAGGCTCTCCCTCAGCTCTTCTCTTTCTAAATTTTCCTTTCTGAAAACCTCATTAGCTCTCATGGTTCAAGATTATCCCCACAGAGATGATTCCGTCTCAGAATTTTCTCTTAAGCTTCAGCACGTCAAATGCTTTGTCAGCAGCTTCAGGTGGATAGCTCATAGATCCCTCCATTCATCATGTCCAGAGTAGAATTTCCATTTCCTTCTCTTTCACCTGTAATATATATCCCCCTTCTTAAGGAACAGTCCAGCTGTCTGTTGCCCAGGCTACCCATTTAATCATTAACACTCAGTATAATTTTGTTCCTCACAAGCACTTCACTTTTTCTCATCAACTGCTGTAACACTTATAATCTATACAAGAGCTATTCCACAGAACTTTCTGTGATGATGGAAATGTCAAATATAATAATTATCAGCAATATGTGAGTTCTGAGCACTTGAAATGTGGTTAGTTAACTAGACAACTAAATTTTTAATTTTAGTTCATTTAAATTTAAATCTTCACATGAATCTAGTCATTACTATATTTAACAACACCAGAATACCTTTTTCTTAACACCATTCTGGAACAAAAGGTAATACAAAATAGTGATCAAAAGCACAGGCTCTTGAACCAGACTGTCTGCGTTGGAATTCCATTTCCATTACTTTCTGGCAGTGTGAACATGAACAAAGCAGTTAAGACTTCTGGGCTGCAGCTACTTCATGTGTCAGATAGGGAAGCTAACAGTATCTACCTTGACAGACTGTGAGCATTAAGGGTCATGGATTAATATATTAAATAGGTGCCTAGTCAAAGTAAGCACTAAAAAAAATGTTAGCCATCATTCAATAATACTATTATTTTAAAGATCATTTATATAAACCCTTGGCCCACCTACTTGTTCCCAGCTCATATTCTTAGTGTTAACAAGACTGCCTCTAAAAAATTTTTTTCTCCCTACTGCTTGCATACTGTTATGCTGCCCAAAAGGAATTCAATAAATATTGATTGTATGCAATGTGTAAATTAGAGTTAAAAATCCCATTAAAGTAAACTAGAAATGACAAATCAATTTCCTTATTTATAATTTGTGAAAATATTAAATTCTGTAAGTCTTATTTTCATAATTAAGCACAGCCATGCATTATATTGGTCCCATTAGACTTCGGGCAACAAAATAAGAACACAGTAATGAATGAAGGATACCACAAAATAAAACTTTTCTCCTTTTTTCCTTCAATTCAGTTATGAACACTTCTGCAGTGCATACTAAATCCAAAATGTTAATAATTACTGAATACATACTTTCTATCCCTGGGTTGGGAAGATCCCCTGGAGAAGGGAACAGCTACCCACTCCAGTATTCTGGCCTGGAGAATTCCAGGGACTGCATAGTCCATGGGGTCACAAAGAGTCAGATATGACTGAGCGACTTTGACTTTCACTCACAGACTTCAACATCATTAGCTTCACCCAGCACTTGAAATTAAACAATTATATTATCACCTTTACCATCTCTGTTTTTAGCTGGCTCTTAACAGATGTGAAATGAGCTAAATGGGGCAACTGTTTTTAAGAGTTCTGAAGAGTGTATATTTATGGATCTTTACTGATTCTGGATATCCTCATCATAGGTTTCAATAAGAGAGAGGCTGTAATTGCAATATAAAAGCTGCTAGAGAAGAATGTGTTCTTCCAAGTTATCTGGATAAAAGTCTTATTAGATTTAATCATTCTTGCTAGAGGGAAGAACTGTTCACTTTGTTATAACAACAGTCAAAATAAGTTATATGTCTATCAGAACTTTCCTTAAAATTATTGTTTAAAAATGCCTTTTACTTATGCTGTCACTCAAGAAATGCATTTTTCTCAAACAAGACACATCAACCGGCCCAATTCAACGAAGAGTAATAAAAGCAAGGTCATTTTCATCCCCACATGCTCCACTCTTCCATAGTAATGCAATTCAGGCCAGCCTGGCTTTAAAGGAGTCAGTAACACACTCATTCCTGGAGAAGGAAATGGCAACCCACTCTAGTGTTCTTGCCTGGAGAATCCCAGGGACAGAGGAGCCTGGTGGGCTGCCATCTATGGGGTCGCACAGAATTAGACATGACTGAAGTGACTTAGCAGCAGCAGCAACACATTCATTGCAGTAAAATCTGTCGCATTATTACATGACACCATCTTCATCTACTATGGCCTTTATTCCAGACTCCCTTTGGGTAGTTTTACATCTTCTCCAGTGTTTCCTGGAACTATGGAGGGAGCTCAAAACTCGGCAGTCTTTCATAAGCTAACTCAAGGAAACTTTAATTTCACTTTCTTCAAAAGCAGAGGTTTCTGAAGGAAACCTAACTGTATCCTATTTACAAGAAATACATTATAAATATAAGGGTATAGGAAACATAAGAGATAGAAGTAAGATATACCACAAAACATTAACTAAAAATAAATTGGTTTATATAATATAGTACTATTAGCTATAGTCACCATGTTGTATCTTATATCCCCAGAGCTTATTTATCTTATTATGGGAAGTTTGTACCTTTTGACTACCTTTACCTGTAATAACCCTCCCCTTTTTCCACCCCTGACTCTGGCAACCACCAATCTATTCTCTGTTCCCATGAGTTTGTTTTTTTCCAGATTCCACAACTAAGTGTGCTAATACAAAGATTGTCTTTCTCTAACTTATTTCACTTAGCATAAAGCCCTCAAGGTCTATTCTTGTTATTTCAAAAGGCAGAATTTGCTTCTTTTTTATGGCTGAATAATATTTCATTGCATATACATTTTATCCATTCATTCTTTAATGACACTTAGATCTTAAAAATTCTCATGAAAACAAGAAAAAAACCTTACACGTTAATAAAGATATTGTATTAATTTCTCAATATAGACATGTATCAAGTCATTATGTTCTACACCTTAAACTAATGCAAAGTCACATGTCAATTATATCTCAATAAAACTGGGGGAAAAAGTGGATTTAGCTGTTTTATTACCAGACAAAATAGATTTTAAGGTACAACGTATTACTGGATACAGAGAGGATATATCACAATAATAAAATGTTAAATCCTTCAGGAAGTTTAAACAATCTTAAATTAGTACACATCTAGTAAAAAACCTCAAAATATATAAACAAAAAATTGGCACAACTAAAATGAGGAATAGACAAATCCACACTTAAAGTTGGAGATTATAATACTCATTCCTTAGCAACTGATGAAACAAGCAGACAAAGAAAATCAGTTGGGATAGACAAGATTTGAACAAAAAGATTAACAAACTTGACCTAATTGATATAGTTAGAACAATGCGTGCCAGCAGTTACAAAACTGCATTCTTTTCAAGTGCAAATTAAATATTTACCAAAATGAATTTGCTTTGGAATGAAGCAAATGTCATCAAATTTCAGAAAATGAAATCATATATCATATGTTCTAAACACAATGAAAGTAAGCTAGAAATCAATAATTTAAAGGTAAAAAAAATTCTCAAAGCTGGGAAATTAAGTGGTACATTTCTAAACAACCTATGAGTCAAAGAAGAAATCATAATGGAATTTAGACGGTATTCTAAACTGAATGATAATGAACAAAATTTCAGAGAGGCAACTAAAGCTGTGCCTAGATAGAAAGAAATTTAGAGCCTTAGAGCTCTAAAAGGAAGCCTGAAACAAACCCAGCGAAACAACCACCTAGTGCAAGAAGTTAGAAAAAAACACAGCTAATTAAACCCAAAGAAAGTATAGACATCATAGAGTAAAGAGCAGAAATTAATGAAATAGAAAATAAACATGTAGTAGATAAAATCAACAAAGCCAAAAACTGGTCCTTGATAGACTCTGGAAAGCCTGACCAAGAAAATAAAAGAAAAGCCACAAATTACCCCTATCAGAAATTAAAAAAAAGAAATATTATTACAGATCCTACAGATAATGAAAGATGACAGAGGATATAAAAATAAATTTTTTGACAATTTACACAAAATAGATACATTATTTAAAAAACATGTTACCAAAATTGATTTGGAAGAAATATATAGTCATTTTCATATTTTCTTTAATGTTATTTAAAAACTTCCCACAAAGAAAACTTTAGGCCTGGAGGTTTTTAATTGTGAATTCTTCCAAATACCTAGGGAAGAAACAAAACCAAACTTAAATAAAGTCTTCCAGAGAACAGACACAGAAATAAAACTTGCCAACTCATTTTACAAGACTAGCATAATCCTGATACTAAAATCCCACAAGGAGATTATAAGAAAGAACGGTGATAGACCAATGTTTCTCATGAGTTTAGATGTAAATATTAGAAAAAAAAAGAGGGCTTCCCTTGTGGCTCAGAGAGTAAAGAATCTGCCTGCAGTGTAGGAGATCCAGGTTTGATCCCTGGGTCGGGAAGATCCCCAGAAGGAAATGGCAATTCACTCCAGTATTCTTGCCTGGGAAATCCCAGAGACAGAGGAGCCTGGCGGGTTATAGTCCATGGAGTCGCCAAAAGCTAGACACGACTGAGTGACTAACACACTAAACACACTACATTTGAAAGAGTATTAGCAAACTGAATCCAGTAATATTATGAAAAGAATACATCAAGACCAAGTTGGATTTACTCCAAGAATGCAAAGTTGGTTTCACATTTAAAGATCAATCAACAAACTTACCATAGTTAAAAAATAAAGAAAGGAAATTATGATCACCATGCAAAAGCACCTGATAAAATCCAACACCAGTTTGTGATACAAACTCTCATCAAAATAGAAAGAGAAGGTAACTTTAATCTGATAAAGTATATCTACAATAAGTCCTATAGCAAATACCATATTTAACGGTATTACATTAAAAATTTCCTGAGACTGGGAATGAGACAAGGATGCCTGTTAGCACTGCTTCTAACTAACACTGTTCTGAATGGAAATTTAGCCGATTCAATAAGAAAAGGGGAAAAACCCCCAAATAAGACAAAACATAAATTACATGAGCAGACTGGGCTCTGTATGGATAAGAGGGGCAAGTGGAAGCAGGGCAGAAGATTGAATTTTATGTTCAATTTCAATTTCAAATTGTAAAGCACTAGACCGTAACTTCACACGTTTTAAGCTTCTCTGATCTTCCCTACAAACCTGTAGGCTAGATAAAACAGGTATTATTTACTTTTAGTTTGGAAATGACACACAAGGCTCAGAGAAGTAAACTGATTAGTCTGTCTCTCTTTAAAAAGCAAAGGCAATATGGGGACTGACCAAGGAAGTGGGAGTTCAAATTTAAGTTTCTTTTCAGTACGTCATGCTTTCTCAAGGAAAAGGAGCTAGAAAAAGTCCAAAGGGAAATCATGCCCAGAACTTATTACTGGGTGTACCAAACTTAAAGTTGCCACTGAACTCATTATCTACAATTTCTTTTTCTTCCCATAGCTAAGAATCTGGGAACACAGTAGGCTGAAATGACACAGACAAGTTCCTTCTGACTCCAACTCATAGAAATGCCACACACAAAAAATATATTTTTAAAATAAAAAAGACAAGCTCAAGAGAGAAAGAGTGAGAGGGAGAGAGAGAGAGAAAAAAAAGGAAATTTCCCAGATGCTAGAAATGAAGAAAAAAAGTTTAGAATGTAAAGTGGGAACTGACCCAGACTCAGATATAGTTTCAAGGGTTGGTCCCCAGAGTTACAGTGCCCAGACAAGAATAGGGATCCATTTTCCAGCTTTCAAAGCGAGAGTATATGTGGATGAGTGACAAAGAACAGATTCGCTTCTTGAAATGTGGACCCTTCATGAGCAGCCCAGTCAGTGAAAAAGAGTAGGAAAAACAGTTCACTGGATCAGGAAAGCAGGAAAAACTTTCTGTCAGGGATCTTGTAGAGAGCAGATGAAAGATCCACAAAAAATAGACACCACAATTGGATACTGGGGGACTTTACATTATTAAGATGGCATGGACATTCCAACCCAAGAAATTACAGGGACCACTGAAATCTCTGGAGCTCTGCAGCAACAGGAACAAAAAGGCACTGTACTCTCAAAACATAAAATATAAGACTTCAAAAGGGAAGTGGGAAAAAAAATTCTGTTTGAAGATGTGGTCATCTTCAAAGAGTTACAAACCATACAGGAGGTACATTTCCATGAGGCTGAGTCAGCATATACAGCAAGTAGGAGATCTGCTATCCACCCAGAAAAAAGAATAGAATAATCCAAAGAAACCACGAAATATTATGTTGAAAATGATTAAAATAAAAAAAGATAATGAAAAATCAGAATATTTTGAAAAATTTTGACGTTTGAGAAAGAACCAAAGGAACAACTAGAAATTAAAAATTACAGTTACTGAAATTAAAAAACTGAGTGGATTTATTAAAAAATGGATTAGACACAGTTGAAGAGATTCTTAGTTAACCAGAAAGTGAATATGAGTACATTATCCAGAATGCACCACAGAGAAATAAACAATAGAAAACATGAGAAGATGGCGAAGGAGTAGGACGGGGAGAACACTTTCTCCCCCACAAATTCATCAAAAGAACATTTAAACGCCGAGTAAATTCCACAGAACAACTTCTGAATGCTGGCAGAGGACATCAGGCACCCAGAAAAGCAACCCAAGTCTTTGAAAGGAGGTAGGAAAAAATATAAAAGACAAAAAAAGAGACAAAAGAGGGAGGGACGGAGTTCCATCCCGGGAAGGGAGTCTTAAAAAGAGAGAAGTTTCCAAACACCAGGAAACCTTCTCACTGCCGAATCTGTGTGGAGCCTTGGAAGCACAGAGGGCAACATAACAGGGAGGAAAAATAAATAAACAGTTAAAACCCGCAGATTATGAACCGTACAGTAACTCCCCCAGCGGAGAAGCAGCGCAGCCTGCACACGCCATTAGCCAGCGGGGGCTGGGCAGGGAGGCTGCATCACGGACTGCATCGCTTAGAGTAAGGATCTGGCCTGAATACCCCGAGCGCTATCTGAGCGAAATAATTTGGGCTAGCAAACCGGACTGTGGGATATCTACCATGCGAAAAGCCAGCCCTAACCTAAGACACCGCCAGGCCCGAGCACGGAACAAAGGACTGAACAGAGATAGCCGGCTGCAGACCATCCCCCTCCGGTGACACGCAGCCAGAGCCGGAAGGGGGCAATTGCAGCCCTAGAGAGACATTATCTATAAAACTATAACCAGGCTTCTTTGCTAACTAAGATTTCTTGGGGGTCTGGGCGGTCAACATCCGCCTGAGAAGGTGCGCCGGTTGTACACTTAGATAACTGAGCGGCGGGGAGGCGATAAGTCACAGCAATCGCGCTCGCCAAACACCTCATCAGCTGAGCTGCTCCGACCTGGGAAGGGCACAAAACACAGGCCCAACTGAGTCTAGGCCTCTGAGGACTACCCGAGTGCCTGAACCTGAGCAGTTTGGACCTGAGAGGTGCAAGCAGCCCAGGGCCAGCCACAGATGGTTCCCGGGCCACGGAGGAGCAACCTAGAGCCTGAGCAGTATGGGCAGGGAG
>NW_011494787.1:11543058-11546636 GCF_000754665.1 Bison bison bison
GGGGGGCAGCCCCAGTGTGGCTGAGGCACTGCGAGCACAAGCCAGTGTTATTTGTTTGCAGCGTCCCTCCCTCCCCACAGCGTGACTGAACAAGTGAGTCTAAAAAAGAAAAAAAAAAAAAGTGTCCTCCACCGTCCCCTTTGTGTCAGGGTGGAAACCAGACACTGAAGAGACCAGCAAACAGAAGAAGCTGTAACAGAGGGAACTGCCTTGGAAGCTACAAGCAATAGATTAAAACCCTGTGGTTAGTACCGTCTACATAGGAAGGGGCCTATAGATCTTGAGAAATATAAGTCAGACCAAGGAACTAGCCGAAAATGAACTGAACTCACAATACCGACAACAAAACCAGAGAAAGTCCTAGATATATTTTTACTATTTTTACGATCATTCTTTCTTTTTTTAAATTAAAAAAAAATTTAAGTCCTCTATTATTCCTTTAATTTTCACTTTTATAACCTACTATTACTTTGCAAACAAAAAAAAGACCCTATTTTTTTAAAGCAAACTTCATATATATATTTTTTATAATTTTTTTGACTTTTTTTTTTTCTTCTTTTCTTTAACATTGTATTTTTGAAATTCCAAACTCTACTCTAGATTTTTAATTTTTGCGTTTATGTATTTGTTACCAATTTTGTACCTTTAAGAACCCAAACTTCAGTACCCATTTTTCACTAGGGAGAGAGATTACTGGCTTGACTGCTCTCTCTCCTTTTGGACTCTCCTTTTTCTCCACCAGGTCGCCTGTGTCTCCTCCCTAACCCCTCTCTACTCTACCCAACTCTGTGAATTTCTGTGTGTTCCAGACTGTGGAGAACACTTAGGGAACTGATTACTGGCTGGATCTGTCTCCCTCCTTTTCATTCCCCACTTTTATCCTCCTGGCCACCTCTGCCTCCTTCCTCCTTCTTCTCTTCTCTGTATAACTCCGTGAACATCTCTGAGTGGTCCAGTTGTGGAGTGCACATAAGGAAGTGATTACTAGCTAGCCCACTCTCTCCTCTATTGATTCCACCTCATCTCATCCGGGTCACCTCTAACTCTCTCCTCCCTCTTCTCTTCTCCATGTAATGCTGTGAACCTCTCTGGGTGACCCTCATGGCGGAGAAACTTTTCATCTTTAACGTAGATGTTTTATCAATGGTGCTGTATAGAAGGAGAAGTTTTGAAACTACTGTAAAAATAAGACCGATAACTGGAAGCAGGAGGCTTAAGTCCAAACCCTGACTCCAGGGAACTCCTGACTCCAGGGAACATTAATTGACAGGAGCTCATCAAACGCCTCCATACCTACACCGAAAGCAAGCACCACACAAGGGCCAACAAGTTCCAGGGCAAGACATACCAAACAAATTCTCCAGCAACAAAGGAACACAGCCCTGAGCTCCAAGATACAGGCTGCCCAAAGTCACCCCAAAACCATAGACATCCCATAACTCATTACTGGACACTTCACTGCACTCCAGAGAGAAGAAATACAGCTCCACCACCAGAATACTGACACAAGCTTCCCTAACCAAGAAACCTTGACAAGCCACCTGTACAAACCTACACACAGTGAGGAAACGCCACAATAAAGAGAACTCCACAAACTGCCAGAATACAGAAAGGACACCCCAAACTCAGCAATTTAAACAAGATGAAGAGACAGAGGAATACCCAGCAGATAAAGGAACAGGATAAATGCCCACCAAACCAAACAAAAGAGGAAGAGATAGGGAATCTACCTGATAAAGAATTCCGAATAATGATAGTGAAATTGATCCAAAATCTTGAAATCAAAATGGAATCACAGACAAATAGCCTGGAGACAAGGATTGAGAAGATGCAAGAAAGGTTTAACAAGGACCTAGAAGAAATAAAAAAGAGTCAATATATAATGAATAATGCAATAAATGAAATTAATAACACTCTGGAGGCAACAAATAGTAGAATAACAGAGGCAGAAGATAGGATTAGTGAATTAGAAGATAGAATGGTCGAAATAAATGAATCAGAGAGGAAAAAAGAAAAACAAATTAAAAGAAATGAGGACAATCTCAGAGACCTCCAGGACAATATTAAACGCTACAACATTCGAATCATAGGGGTCCCAGAAGAAGAAGACAAAAAGAAAGACCATGAGAAAATACTTGAGGAGATAATAGTTGAAAACTTCTCTAAAATGGGGAAGGAAAGCAAAACATCCCAAGACATATATTAATCAAATTAACAAAGATCAAACACAAAGAACAAATATTAAAAGCAGCAAGGGAAAAACAACAAATAACACACAAGGGAATTCCCATAAGGATAACAGTTGATCTTTCAATAGAAACCCTTCAAGCCAGGAGGGAATGGCAAGACATACTTAAAGTGATGAAAGAAAATAACCTACAGCCCAGATTATTGTACCCAGCAAGGATCTCATTCAAATATGAAGGAGAAATCAAATGCTTTACAGACAAGCAAAAGCTGAGAGAATTCAGCACCACCAAACCAGCTCTCCAACAAATACTAAAGGATATTCTCTAGACAGGAAACACAAAAACGGTGTATAAATTCGAACCCAAAACAACAAAGTAAATGGCAACGGGATCATACTTATCAGTAATTACCTTAAATGTAAATGAGTTGAATGCCCCAACCAAAAGACAAAGACTGGCTGAATGGATACAAAAACAAGACCCCTACATATGTTGTCTACAAGAGACCCACCTAAAAACAGGGGACACATACAGACTGAAAGTGAAGGGCTGGAAGAAGATTTTCCATGCAAATAGGGACCAAAAGAAAGCAGGAGTAGCAATACTCATATCAGATAAAATAGACTTTAAAACAAAGGCTGTGAAAAGAAACAAAGAAGGTCACTACATAATGATCAAAGGATCAATCCAAGAAGAAGATATAACAATTATAAATATATATGCACCCAACACGGGAGCACCACAATATGTAAGGCAAATGCTAACAAGTATGAAAAAAGAAATTAACAATAACACAATAATAGTGGGAGACTTTAATACCCCACTCACACCTATGGATAGATCAACTAAACAGAAAATTAACATGGAAACACAAACTTTAAACGATACAATAGACCAGTTAGACCTAATTGATATCTACAGGACATTTCATCCCAAAACAATGAATTTCACCTTTTTCTCAAGCGCACACGGAACCTTCTCCAGGATAGATCACATCCTGGGCCATAAATCTAGCCTTGGTAAATTCAAAAAAATAGAAATCATTCCAAGCATCTTTTCTGACCACAATGCAGTAAGATTAGATGTCAATTACAGAAGAAAAACTATTAAAAATTCCAACATATGGAGGCTGAACAACACGCTGCTGAATAATCAACAAATCACAGAAGAAATCAAAAAAGAAATCAAAATTTGCATAGAAACGAATGAAAATGAAAACACAACAACCCAAAACCTGTGGGACACTGTAAAAGCAGTCCTAAGGGGAAAGTTCATAGCAATACAGGCATACCTCAAGAAACAAGAAAAAAGTCAAATAAATAACCTAACTCTACACCTAAAGCAACTAGAAAAGGAAGAAATGAAGAACCCCAGGGTTAGTAGAAGGAA
>NW_011494787.1:11546736-11548733 GCF_000754665.1 Bison bison bison
AGACCATAGCAAAAATCAACAAAGCCAAAAGCTGGTTCTTTGAAAGGATAAATAAAATTGACAAACCATTAGCCAGACTCATCAAGAAACAAAGGGAGAAAGATCAAATCAATAAAATTAGAAATGAAAATGGAGAGATCACAACAGACAACACAGAAATACAAAGGATCATAAGAGACTACTATTAACAATTATATGCCAATAAAATGGACAACGTGGAAGAAATGGACAAATTCTTAGAAAAGTACAACTTTCCAAAACTGGACCAGGAAGAAATACAAACTCTTAACAGACCCATCACAAGCATGGAAATTCAAACTGTAATCAAAAATCTTCCAGCAAACAAAAGCCCCGGTCCAGACGGCTTCACAGCTGAATTCTACCAAAAATTTAGAGAAGAGCTGACACCTATCCTACTCAAACTCTTCCAGAAAATTGCAGAGGAAGGTAAACCTCCAAACCCATTCTATGAGGCCACCATCACCCTAATACCAAAACTAGACAAAGATCCCACAAAAAAAGAAAACTACAGGCCAATATCACTGATGAACATAGATGCAAAAATCCTAAACAAAATTCTAGCAATCAGAACCCAACAACACATTAAAAAGATCATACACCATGACCAAGTGGACTTTATCCCAGGGATGCAAGGATTCTTCAATATCCGCAAATCAATCAATGTAATACACCACATTAACAAATTGAAAAATAAAAACCATATGATTATCTCAATAGATGCAGAGAAAGCCTTTGACAAAATTCAACATCCATTTATGATAAAAACTCTCCAGAAAGCAGGAATAGAAGGAACATACCTCAACATAATAAAAGCTATATATGACAAACCCACAGCAAACATTATCCTCAATGGTGAAAAATTGAAAGCATTTCCTCTAAAGTCAGGAACAAGACAAGGGTGCCCACTTTCACCATTACTATTCAACATAGTTTTGGAAGTTTTGGCCACAGCAATCAGAGCAGAAAAAGAAATAAAAGAAATCCAAATTGGAAAAGAAGAAGTAAAACTCTCCCTGTTTGCAGACGACATGATCCTCTACATAGAAAACCCTAAAGACTCCACCAGAAAATTACTAGAACTAATCAATGATTATAGTAAAGTTGCAGGATATAAAATCAACACACAGAAATCCCTTGCATTCCTATACACTAGTAATGAGAAAACAGAGAAATTAAGGAAACAATCCCATTCACCATTGCAACGGAAAGAATAAAATACTTAGGAATATATATACCTAAAGAAACTAAAGACCTATATATAGAAAACTATAAAACACTGGTGAAAGAAATCAAAGAGGACACTAATAGATGGAGAAATATACCATGTTCATGGATTGGAAGAATCAATATAGTGAAAATGAGTATACTACCCAAAGCAATCTATAGATTCAATGCAATCCCTATCAAGCTACCAACAGTATTCTTCACAGAGCTAGAACAAATAATTTCACAATTTGTATGGAAATACAAAAAACCTCGAATAGCCAAAGCAATCTTGAGAAAGAAGAATGGAAAGGAGGAATCAACCTGCCTGACTTCAGGCTCTACTACAAAGCCACAGTCATCAAGACAGTATGGTACTGGCACAAAGACAGAAATATAGATCAACGGAACAAAATAGAAAGCCCAGAGATAAATCCACGCACATATGGACACCTTATCTTTGACAAAGGAGGCAAGAATATACAATGGATTAAAGACAATCTCTTTAACAAGTGGTGCTGGGAAAATTGGTCAACCACTTGTAAAAGAATGAAACTAGAACACTTTCTAACACCATACACAAAAATAAACTCAAAATGGATTAAAGATCTAAACTTAAGACCAGAAACTATAAAACTCCTAGAGGAGAACATGGGCAAAACACTCTCTGACATACATCACAGCAGGATCCTCTATGACCCACCTCCCAGAATATTGGAAATAAAAGCAAAAATAAACAAATGGGACCTAATTAAACTTAAAAGCTTCTGCAC
>NW_011494787.1:11548963-11549131 GCF_000754665.1 Bison bison bison
TGATTATAGTAAAGTTGCAGGATATAAAATCAACACACAGAAATCCCTTGCATTCCTATACACTAGTAATGAGAAAACAGAGAAATTAAGGAAACAATCCCATTCACCATTGCAACGGAAAGAATAAAATACTTAGGAATATATATACCTAAAGAAACTAAAGACCTA
>NW_011494787.1:11549231-11619297 GCF_000754665.1 Bison bison bison
TGCAAACTAGTACAGCCACTATGGAGAACAGTGTGGAGATTCCTTAAAAGACTGGAAATAGAACTGCCTTATGATCCAGCAATCCCACTGCTGGGAATACACACTGAGGAAACCAGAAGGGAAAGAGACACGTGTACCCCAATGTTCATCGCAGCACTGTTTATAATAGCCAGGACATGGAAGCAACCTAGATGTCCATCAGCAGATGAATGGATAAGAAAGCTATGGTACATATACACAATGGAGTATTACTCAGCCATTAAAAAGAATTCATTTGAATCAGTTCTAATGAGATAGATGAAACTGGAGCCTATTATACAGAGTGAAGTAAGCCAGAAAGAAAAACACCAATACAGTACACTAATACATACATATGGAATTTAGAAAGATGGTAACAATAACCCTGTATATGAGACAGCAAAAGAGACACTGATGTATAGAACAGTCTTATCGACTCTGTGGGAGAGGGAGAGGGTGGGAAGATTTGGGAGAATGGCATTGAAACATGTATACTATCATGTACGAAATGAGTTGACAGTCCAGGTTCGATGCACGATACTGGATGCTTGGGGCTGGTGCACTGGGACGACCCAGAGGGATGGTATGGGGAGGGAGGAGGGAGGAGGGTTCAGGATGGGGAACACACGTATACCTGTGGCGGATTCATTTTGATATTTGGCAAAACTAATACAATTATGTAAAGTTTAAAAATAAAATAAAATTAAAAAAAATAAAAAGCTAAAAAAAAAATAAAATAAATAAGAATCAAAAAAAAAAACATGAAAGTGCAATTAAAATATGTGAGGACGAACATCCAACAGAAGTTCTAAAGGAGAAGATAGAGGGAACAAGGCAAGGCAAACAGACAACAGCTTAAAATTTTGAAAAATGAAGACAGACATGAGGTGTACAACTTCTGATCAAGACGACTAAAAACTAACCTACCCCCAAATATAGGTCAGCAAAACTACAGAACATCAAAGATTAAAAAAAAATTTTTTTTCTAAAGAAACTAGAGAGAAGAAATTATCTTTAAAAGGAATACTTAGGCTGAAAGATTTCTAATCTTCAGCAATATATATCACAGACTATGGAACAACAGGTGCAGTGAACTGAAGGAAAATATAATAGCTGTCAATCGAGCTAATGATTATTTCTTAACTCAATGGAGAAACGTATGCCAGTATAATAGGGGCTTGGACAGGACTAGCTGGAATTAGCAAGACCAAAATATCTGGAAGGCAGTTAATGCAGTGGAAACAGCACTTGTGTTTCCTAAATGTGAGGTGGAACAGATGACCTAGAAGATTTTGCCTTTACACTGTATTTCTAGCCAAAGTTGACTATCTTAGTGGTAAAGGCTTAAGCAGAATTATTTATGGAGCACATTAAGTGAACTCTAGATATATAGCACAGTAATTAAAAGTGAAGTCTCTGGAATCAGACTAATGAGAATCAAATCTTGACTCTGCTTCTTATGAACTGAATGAATTTGATCAAGTTACTTTACCTCTCTGTGCCTTGATTTTGGTAGCTATATCTCACAGTTTAAAAAAGACTAAATAAGCAAAGACATCTAAAACATTGGGCATAGTATCCAGCACACAGTAGGTATTTAATAAAGACTAGTTATTCTTATTATTTAGTCCTGACTACAGGGCCGTAATCTGACCACAAGTTTGAAGAGGTTATCTTTAATAAGACACTGAAAAACTAAAATATAAGAGACACATACTCTGACATCTACTGAGCAGCCCACAGTCCACGATGGATTTCCCAGCACTTGATTCTGGCACAGAAGATGAACTAAGGAAGATTTCCCAACACCTGTAAAAGATACAAGCACTCTAGTCATATAAAAGACATGCTGAAAAGACTAAGCAGGAATAATGTTATGCAAAGCATGGTTGTTTAAAGGGTGTTCATACCATATCGATGATTTAATAAGCTTCACTGATAGAGAACATGGTTAACGACACTGGTTCTCTCAAATTTAGTATCAGAATCCTCTGAAGGAATTGCTAAACAACATAGAATTCTGGGTCCTGTCCCCAGAGCTTCCAATTCAGCAGGTGTGTCATGGAAGCCAAAGATTTGCACTTCTAACAAATTCCCAGGTAATGTTGATGCTACTGATCCAGGGAACTCACTTTGAGAACTATTCATCCAGGGCAATTTCAAATTAACTAATCCTTTTCCTCTGGAATGATTACATCTATTCAGCTTATTTTAGAATTGTAGACTCTTACACTTTAGAGGTAATCTCCTCTATACTGACCACCAATGCAGAGGTCCCTTTCACAGATCCTGTTAGTTGCTCTTCTGGATTGGGCTTGAATACTGTCAGTGACAGGGATTCACCATTTCACAAATTCATATTTAGATACTTCAGTTCTCCCATACGGTGATCATTGGAAAGCAATCACTTGGCCTAGACTTATCTTTTGGAAAAGGAGAACAAGTTTTCTCCATCTACATGATGGCCCTTTTTCTTTACAGGCAGCAGTTTTCTTTTTATTGAAGTATAGTTGATGTACAATATTATGTTGGTTTCAGGTATACAACATTTAAATACATTATAAAATGATCACCACAGTAAGTCTGGTAATCATCTGTCCCTATACAAAGCTATTACAGTACCATTTGTGATATGCCCTATGCTATACATCCCTGTGACTTATTTATAACCAGAAGTTCGTAACTCAATTCCCTGTACCTATTTTACCCCTTTCCCCACAGCTCCTTTCTAGCAAACACCAGTTTGTTCTCAGTATTTGAGCCTGTTTTCATTTTGTTTTGTTTTTAGATTCTATTATACGTATAAGTGAGATCATGCAGTTTGTCTTTCTCTGTTTGACTTATTTCACTGAGTATAAAACCTTCCAGATCCATTCATGTTGTCATAAACGGCAAGATCTTAGCTACTGTCATTAATGCTGCAATGAACATAGGGGTGGATACCTCTTTTCAAATTAGTGTTTTGTTTTCTTCAGGTAAATATCCAGAAGTAGTTGCTGGATCATATGGCAACTATTTTTAATTTCATGAGGAGCTTCCATAGTTTTCCTCTGTGGCTACACCAATTTACAATTACACCACGAGTACATGAGGTTCTCTTCTATCCACATCCTGGACAACACTGGTCATTTGTTGCCTTTTTGATGACAGTCATTCTGGCAGGTGTGATACAATATTTTGTGTTTTGATTTGCATTTCCCTGATGATGAGAGACACTGAGCATATTTTCATGTGTATGTTTTCTTTGGAAAAATGTGTTTTAAGATACTCTGCATATTTTTAAAAATTAGATTGTTTTTTGATATTGAGTTGTATAAGTTCTTTATATATTTTGGATATCCCCTATGGGATATGTCATTTGCAAATACCTTCTCCCATTCAAAGGACAGTATTTTCTTTTATTATAGATCTCCTGGGTTTAGGATAATATAGTTACTAATGTTAGGGCTAGTGTTTAGAGATCCGTAGGAAGAGGAAAGGAAATGAACTATCCCATGTACGTTTGTGTGCAGGGTTACTCATTCAATTAACACATTTCAGGATGCTATTATAACAAGCACATTTGGCGAGTCTTCGTGCATCACTAGTTGTTATAAAAGATAAAATACCTCTTTGTGTGCCTTATTGCGTATGGACCTATCACTTTTTATTATAAGTTTTATTTTCAGACTATGTAGAAAGTATAGAAAAAAGAAGAAAAAAATCACTTGAAGAGCACTACTGTCAGCATGCAGATTTAATATTATAAGCAGAGGTTTTCTATAAGCAGGTTGTTATTATGAACATATACATGTGCATGTGTGCTCAGTCCCTCAGTTATGTCCGACTCTTTATGACCCCATGGACTGTAGCCCGCCAGGCTTCTCTGTCCCTAGGATTTTTCAGGCAAGAATACTGGAGTGGGCTGCCATTCCCTTCTCCTGGTGATCTTCCCAACCCAGGGATGGAACCCAAGTCTATTGCATCTCCTGCACTGTCAGGCAGATTCTTTTACCACTAGCGCCACCTCGGAAGTGCCCTGGTAGCTCAGACAGTAAAGAATCCGCCCACAGTGCTGGAGACCCAGGACAGATCCCCTGGAGAAGGAAATGGCTACCTACTCCAGTATTCTTGCCTGGAGAATCCCATAGACAGAGGAGCCTGGCGGGCTACAGCCCATGGGCTTGCAAAGAGTCAGACTGAGTGATGCAATGCAGGTACTTAAAAAAAAAGAAACATAAGCCTTTGTTTACACAGCTGGTTTTGTCTGAAATATTCTACCCAGCCTCTCCATTTCCCCTCTCCCATTGGCCTGATGAATTAATCTTTCAAGACTCAGCATCATTCTATATAAAAAGTCTTTTCATATTCTATACGGGCAGAACTAAGCACATCATTGATCATCCTCTGCAGCTCCACTGTTCACTCTCCCATAGAGCACTTAAAATACACTATGATATTTGCTTGTTTAGATTTTATTCTTGCTGCTTAATTTTAAGTTCTTTGAGGCCTGGGACTGGGTTTTACTTATTTTTTATTTCTAGTACAAAGAATAGGGTCTCAATTAGTACTTATTTATTGGCTAAAAATTTCCATGTTCTTACAGAATCTTCAGAAATATTTTTAATGTCTCCAAGTTCAGAGAGTAGACATAATGATTTAAACATTTTCTCATTATTAGATATTAGGGTGCTTTGAACTTTTCACTATACTAAGAAAAGGTTTGTTTAAACTTTTGTTTAAAATTATTTTGTTAGTATACCTTCCAAGAAATGAAATTAATATGTAAAAGGAAATGAACATTTAAAGTTCTTGATTTACACTGACGACTTGTATCTCGTTACTCTGCCACCAGCCATATACACAAGACTGCAGGTCTTACTGCACCTCAACAGTGTGCGGTTGCTTTTTCATCTTTGTTAGTTTATAAGAGGAAAAAAAGTGACATTTTTGTTTTAGTCTGCATTTGCTTACCTTCTGGTAAAGATACACATGCTCATCTTTGCAAGCCAGTTGCTTTTCCTCTCTTATTAATTATCTATTGACACGCTCTACCCATTTATCTACTGGGTTTTAGTGACCTTTTCATATAATAGATGCTCACGTAATTGAACCAAACATATTCTCAGATTTCCCTTTCATTTATTACTTTTATATACAAGCAAGGAAGAATTTTGAATACTCAAACTGAGCTTTGTCTTTATTCATCGCATTGCATCTGCTATCTATTACCTTTAGGGAATATTGTTGATTTTTGTGTTTGCAAGTAGGCTTGTTTATGTTGGAGGCACATAGCTAGGCATTTAGTTATCAGCTTTATACAAGGCTTGAATTTCAAGTTAAATTTAACTCTGTCAAAGTAAAAATTTCTATGCAATAATATTTTATAGCTCTCCATGAATTACCTTTTGGGTGTTTTGGGTGACAAGAGTTAGCTAACACGGGATGAACTTTACACAGTAAGAACAACTTAAGTGCTAAGAATAGTCGCTAACTTTAAGAATTTAAGGAGGTTCTAATTCTATGTTTTCATCAATAGAACTAACTTAGATCAAAAGAAAGCACTTGACTTGCTGGGTAAAAAAGTTCAAAATAATCAAATAAATGCCAGGGCCAAACAGAGTTGGTAATGTGTTAAGATCATTCCTTATACCAAAGGAACAAAGAGAAAAGAGTATGCGCGTGTTAGATTTTCAGAATTCCTTACTCAATTATCAAGTAACTCTAAGGCATACAAACAGATTTCTAAATCCAAAGTCATTCCTTTATATATTTGTGAAACCCTCAAAATTTCACAGGGAAAAATAAGCCTTTATTCAAAAGTAAACTTTGAAGTTTAAATACAAAGGCAGATGAAGTGTAAAAAGTCTATTCTAATCTGTCAGATAGCAAATCACTGTTAAAAGGGAATTATAAAAAGACAAGAACTGACTGCAAATAAAGCCTAACTTCAGTGAATGTGTGACAGGATCAATCACTTTCCTAGTGGGTATGGCTATGTCTTCTGTTTTACAACTAAACTATAAGAATAATTTAAAAAAGTTTTCTATTGATAATTGCTGGATCACTTTTTCCACATTTAATAGAGCAGCCAATTCAACCCTGTTGCATAATGCCTTGATTCCACAGATATATCCCTACCACTTAACTCAGTGTTATGTGTAATAGGTATTTAAAAATTGGGGTGGGGGAATGGACAGTTTCCACAAGATGTCAACATGAAGGGGTTGCTACATGCAGTAGAAAGGGAATTAAAAAATGACAGAGAGCACCCACTTTTACGTGTCATGAAAAACTGTGTTAGCTCTGTGCTGTGCTGTGCTAAGTTGCTTCAGTCCTGTCTGACTCTTTGAGATCCCACTGACTGTGGCCCACCAGGCTCCTCTGTCTCGGGAACTCTCCAGGTAAGAATACTGGAGTGGGTTGCCATTTCCTCCTCCAGGGGATCTTCCTGACCCAGGGATGGAAGCCAGGTCTCTTATGTCTCCTGGATTGGCATGTGTGTTCTTCATCACAAGCGCCAACTGGGAAGTGTTAACTCTGGATTCTTCTAAAACCTACTTGGTGATACTCTTGTGAGGTCCATTTAGACCACCACTGCTTTCTTTATCTGTGAAACTGAATGCTTTTATTAAATTAACTTCAGTATCACTTAAAGCTAAAAAACTAAAGTTGACATAAACTGGATTATGTTCACAGGGTTTCATTATGCAACTTTCTGAAGGGAATATTAAATAATGCTCTCTGTAAAATATTTTGTAATGCAAAATAATCTTCAGGTAATCTGAAAAGGTACTCAAACTCCTCCCCACAGCAATTTTACTCCATTTGGTAAGGCTAATTTTCAAGCTCTTTGGAGTACGTCCTCTCCACCTTCAAGCATCTGACACAATGTTTTTGCTCGTAGCAAATATCCAAAGGTCAATTTAGAAAAGTACATCTATGAAATGCACCAGGCTGCCCTGGTGGCTCAGAGGTAAAGAATCTGTCTGCAATGCAGGAGATGCAAGAGACGCCGGTTTGATCCCTGGGTCGGGAAGATGCCCTGGGGTAGGGAATGGCAACCCACTCCAGTATGCTTGCCTGGGAAATCCCCCGGACAGAGGAGCCTGGCGGGCCACATACAGTCCACGGGGGTAGTAAGGGTCGGACACAACTTATCGACTAAACCACCACCACCACCACCACACGAAAAGCAAGGATGTCATCTATTCCAGGTTCTTACGAAGATTAGGAATGGAGGCTAGGAGAAACAGAAAGATAGTGAAGGGGATAGAGAAACACAGATTTCAATTCCAGTTCTCAAGTGTCCAAGGTAAGAATTTTAACACTAGGATTAAGGTGGGCTCAGCATGGTTCCAGCTGTTTCACAATATGGCCTCTATCTTAAAATTTCTATTTCTTACAGCCTAGCACATAATAGGTTTTCAATTAAGATTAAAGAGAACAAAGAAAAGAGAAATGCAGCTGAAAGTAAAACAGGACTACCACCTGTTATTTCATGAAATAGTATGGGTTGGTGTTTTGGATACGTGGACTTGCAGCTCAAACCAGTTCCGTCATTTACAATGTAAATATCATAAGCCATACATCTCTCCGCCTCACTTTATCATTTGTAAGATGGTATAATAGGACTGATCTCAGGGTTAAATGAGTTAATACCTGCAAAGTTTGGAACAGTGTCAATAATACTTGGAACAGTGTCATTCTTCCTAGTGCATGTTTGATTTCCTTAATTAAAATCTCCCAAAGGCAAGGTCCGCGCTTGTCTCAGCCCGGCGCTCAATTCAGCACTCAGTATCTGCACATCTTTCAAAACAAAGAATCTCTGGGCTTCTGTCACCCTGGAAACCGACGCAGAAACCTGCGAAAGCAGAGAAAACGCCCCGGCTCCGCGCCCCCCACCCGGACAACGCTGCCGCTCCGTTAAATTGAGCAAAGTCCTCTGGGAAGTGTAGTCTTCAAGACTTAAGAAGGAATTCAGCCACGAGCCGGAATCAGTTAGTCGGTAGGTCAATGGAGGGAGAGTGAAAGGGTAGGATTTTCGGATAACTCAAAAGTGTCGGGAGCCCCAGGGTTGTGTTAAGGTGCTCACCTGAGTCTCCCAAAACCAGTACCTTCACTCGATCCAGGGACGCCATCTTGTCATTGCCTTCCTGAGGTTAACGCCTATTCCGGGATTATAGGCCAATCAGAGCTGGGTTTGAAAGGTAGCGCCTTCAATGTTATTGGCCAATAGGAGCGTGACTCTTGATTGAAGGCCTCACTGTGGTGATTGGCCCGCCTGGTTGAAAGTAGCGGGTGGTTTCTAAAGCTGGTCGCAGGAATAAATCGTTTTCTTTGACGCACAAGTGGCGTGGCTCGGATAAGCCGGTAGTTGAGGCGCTGAGGGAAGCTGTAGTGGGAGTGTTCGAGGATTCGCTTTGGTAAACCTTGTTCCCTGTTGTTCTCGGTTCCCTGGCCAGGCGCCACCTCTTAGGGTGCCTTCTCTTTTCCCTCCTTCCTTCTTAGCTATCCTCCTCCCCCTTAGCTACTTTCTTGATTCGGTTCTCTTCTTGGTCTTCCAAAGAACCATTGACCCCGGAGCGGCCCATGTGCGACCTCGGGTAGGACGGGCTTGACTGCGCCGAGTGTGTCCTCAGCTGGTAGAGTCCTAGGGAATTTAGGGTGTCGGGGTGTCACAGTGGGGAGGAGGAGAACGTTACCGGGCGCGTGGAGGCCAGCTGGTCCGGAGGTTTCGCGGTATTGTGCCACTTTATGTACGAAGGCATGGAGAGTACCGTGAAGTGTGGCAACAGAGAAAGCCAGATGGCTGTGTAAATCCAGGTTCTTCTGGAAGTGGAATAGAAGTAAACTGAAATAATCTGACAGGACTCCCCACATCCACTCCTTCCATTTTTTCTTTTACACGCTGCAGTCCGCATAAGCCCTTAAAAACACGAATTTGATGCTATCACCTCCTGCTTAAAACCATTTGAAGTTTAAGAAGAGGATTTCCAATACCCTGTCTTTTTCTACTCTGGAAGCCGCAGTAAAGGAAGTGAATTGAGGGGAAGCTGGGTGGGCATATTTGAAGAACAGGTGCTTAGCGGATCTATTGAAAGTTTTGTGGGGCACTTGACCAGCTGTGGCATATGCTGGAAAGTCAGTGGTGAACAAGATTAAGCCCCTGGTCTCCGAGGTAGACATGGAGAAAGTATGTTCACTGTATTCTGTTCACTGTAAAAAATAAGGGGAGACTGCTGTGGGAACTTGTGAAAGGGGGCTCATTTAATCTACTAAGGGGAACCTGAGACTGTGTCTCTGAGGAAATGTCATTCGACATGTGAAGGATTGTTCGGAGAAGGGACTTTGGGCTTAGTTGTGGGGACAGGCAGAGAGAACAGCATGTGCACAGGCCTGAAAGTGGGGAACGCATGTGTGGCTGGTGGAATTGGAGAATGCCTGGAAAGGAGACTGAGGAGGATAGACCAAGTGCAGAGTGCATTCATTTCATCTTTGTTTCTCCACCTCTGTGCCCAGTGTTTGTATGATTGTAATACATATGGTTCAAAAACAAAACCGACTTGCCTTTGGGGCTCTGGGCTGGGTAGGGTCATAGGTGAGGCTGAGAGGTAACCTGTGAACTCTGAGGCTAAAAAAAGAGAAACATGGGCTGGTCCCCAGAGGTCACACACTCAGAAGCAACTCCTTCTGAGTTGGCAATCCAACTCCTTCTCTGTTTAGAAGTGTCAACTGCTCTTTAGTTAATTGTTTCTATGTGGGAACATGGTCACATTTTTCCCTCAGATATTTCCAATTTTCAAGACTGTCTGAAAATTGAAATGTGAAATCTCATGATTTTTAATTGTTGACCAGTAATACAGAAATTTTCAAAACATTCTTTGAATCAAGTGGTATGGTAGATGTTGCCATACTGAGACCTCTAACCTCAGTATTATGAAATCCAGAGATTCAGGAGATTCAGCATAATTAGGGGAGTAGAGGTGACTTAGCAGCAGCAGAGGCAGTTAGGAGAGAACACATAGTCAGGAAGGAGGATTTTAGAATGTAGAGATTTTGAACAAGGTGATTCTTTGCTGAGCTCCAGTTTCATTTGTTCAGCTACCTCCTGGGTATCTTCACAGTAATATCCTGTGGTATTTCCTCAAAGACAAGCAACTAACACTGATTGCTTCATTTTTTCCAAATCTGTTTCTTTCAGGTGTTAATGTACTTCTCATAGTAGTATTTTTTTCTTCCAGTTACAGTCCCTTAAAACAAATAGCTATATGTTATTGTTTAATAGGTATAATGTTTCAGTTTTACAGAATGAAAAGAGTTTGGAAGTGGTTGGTGATGATAGGTGCATAACATTAAGAATGTATTTAACATTACTGAACTATTACTTAAAAATGGTTAACTGGTAAATTTTGTTATGTATATTTTATTGCTATTAAAAAACGGGGGGGGAACCCCCCAAATAGCTATTTAAAATTTTAAAAATACTTGATTTCCAGTATATTATTGGAATTATTATTGGGGCCTTTTGATTTTGTTTCTCTAATAAATTTTATTCATCCTGTCCTCTGGTAATTTCTTCTTTTTCATAGTATAAGTCTGTTTACTATAGCTCTTAATATCAATACTTCCATATGAATTCTCATTTAATCTCATACATCAATGCTATGAGGAAGGCACTGTTAATCTGGTAAAATGGAAGCTGAGAATTTTCCAGGGTCATAGGCTAAGAAATGGTGGAACTGGGATTCAAAGCCTAAACCTATTGGAGTCCTCATGTCACTCCCTTTTTCAAATCTTTAGTGCCCCTGTGATGTTTCAGGCAAAAGTAACAGGCTGAATGATAAGTAGTACAGGGCTCTCCCTGTATGGAATGTGCTTTGGTGGGGGTATGTAATAGCCAGGTACCCAGTTTGTTGGTAGCAGTAGTCAGTATATTTGTCACCTAAGGAGCTTTAAAAAATCAGTGTGATGCCTAATCTGGCCCTCCCAGACCAGCTAAAACAGAATCTCTGGGAACGGGTCCAGGGTGGGTATTTTTAAATGTTCCCTGGGTGATTTGGCTTTACAGCCAGGGTTGAGAGTTGTTGGCCTGGAAAATGGAGTATATGGGGTAGAAGGTCAGGGAGGGGAATACAATAGTAGGAAATAATGCTAGAAAAGTAGGTTATCTTCACATTTGTCTGCCATCCTTTGGTCTGTTTCTGAAACCACATACTGTGTTCTGCCAATTGTTGAGCATGTAAAACATAACCTCCAAAAGTAGGTTCAAGTACGACATATAGACCAAGTTGGAAAGGAGAACAAAATACGTCTGTTAGTGTATTATGATACTGCTTTGGTGTTGAGCCCAGACACTTGCTTGGCATCCTTAAGCCTTGGGATGACAGAAAGCCTCAAGGACCACAAGTTTGGATCTAGGTGCTACTTTGTTATCTCTTATATTTATTCATGCCTGAGTATTTATAATCCAAAATATATATTTTATTATAACTATTTCCTTTTATTTTTCCTTTATTACAGGTCAGGTATTATATCCCTACCCCTGTATGTGTATGTTACTGGCTATTTAGAAATACCTTTATAGTACTATGGATGTAAATATATTTCTTACAAAAGAGGTATTAAATCTAATAGGGTTAATAACTACTGATTTTAAATAAAAGGATCAGGAGAAATTAGTATTAATAACAGTATGGTTCCCTATTGAAACAGTTCAATAGGATGTCTGTTAGAAATTTCCTTGTAGTGTAGGGACATACTAAGTTGATATTTAAGCACTTTATTAACAAGTGCTTTCTAAGCACGTTGGACTTTGCTGGTGGCTCAGACGATAAAGCATCTGCCTACAATGCGGGAGACCTGGGTTCAATCCCTGGGTCGGGAAGATCCCCTGGAGAAGGAAATGGCAACCCACTCCAGTACTCTTGCCTGGAAAATCCCATGGATGGAGGAGCGTGGTAGGCTACAGTCCATGGGGTCACAGAGTTGGACATGACTGAGTGACTTCACTTTTTTCACTCTAAGCACAGTACATTCTCATTAATGCACCACAACCTCATTGAGGCAGTTGATACTATCCTTATTTCTCAGAGAGTAAAGTGTGCCTTGAAGTTGTTAAGGAATTCACTTAGAATCACACAGCCACAAGTTCAAATCCCAGGCTCTTTAACAAGCACATGGAAGTCTAGCTCATGCTGGTTTAGGCTTCTAGAAGACCGTTCTCTGGGTACATTTAGCTTCTGCTTGTCCTGCAGGGGATCCAGTATTTAAGGGTATCTTGGTCTTTGTTGTTGTTTTTGAGAACTGAATAGCATTTGCTTATTTGGTCATTTATCTTTTCAAGGTTGGTAAACCGGTATGTAGTTGTTCATTTCTTTCAGATTTATAACAGTAATTTTGCCAAACACCCCAACTGGTCATTATTTAGGTGTTTATTGGTTTCTTATGAATTTATTATGAGAGCATGACTGTGTAGAACATCCTACAATCTATCTTGGTAGAAAAATTTTACTCAAGAAAAGAAATAAAAACACTTAAAAGAATATGCTAACTGCTAACTAAGTTTCTCAGGGTTTTTTTCCCCCAGCATTCCCAAAGATCTGTAGCATTAAGAATAATGAATGAGACTTTGTTTAGCCTTTTTGTGTTTCTCTTTCTGAAATAAAGTGGGCTTGATACAATATATCATTGTATCATTGGTGTAAATAATGTTGCTTTTTGGAATTAAACACTCTGTGCTGTTGCTGTTGCTGTTAAGTCGCTTTAGTCCTGTGGGACTCTGTGCGACCCATGAAAAAAACCATTTAAGAAATATGTCAAGCTTTTTAGGTGTAATCTTTTGTGTACTCTAGAGGAATATCTTGTACTCTGTTACATGCTTGGGCATTATAAGTCTTTTAAAAACAACATTTTGAGTACTTTTGTGGTACTCCAAGAATACTGGTTATCAGCTACTTAATGGGTTGATTATTTTGGATTTAAAATGATTGCTTTGTCTGTATTCTAGCTAATTTTCTCTTTTTTTTTCTGACAGTACATTTAAAGTTGAACTTTGCTGCTAAAGATGGCAGATCCAGATGTCCTCACTGAGGTTCCTGCAGCATTGAAGCGGCTAGCCAAGTATGTGATCCGGGGATTTTATGGCATTGAGCATGCTTTGGCCTTGGACATCTTGATCCGAAACCCCTGTGTGAAAGAGGAGGACATGCTGGAGCTTCTCAAATTTGATCGGAAGCAACTTCGATCAGTCTTGAATAATTTAAAGGGAGACAAGTTCATCAAATGCAGAATGAGGGTAGAGACTGCTGCAGATGGGAAAACCACTCGCCACAACTACTACTTTATCAATTATCGTACTCTTGTTAATGTGGTAAAATATAAATTGGACCACATGAGAAGGAGGATTGAAACTGATGAGAGAGATTCCACCAACCGGGCTTCCTTCAAATGTCCTGTCTGTAGTAGTACTTTTACAGACTTAGAAGCTAATCAGCTCTTTGATCCCATGACAGGTGAGATTTTTCCAGTTAATGAATCTTTCTTTTAAGTAACTTTTTAGGATAAAGTGTATATCCTTTATCTTAAATTGATTTACATAGTTTTTAAACTGATTATGTATATCATTGTGTGCTCAGTTGTGTCCAGCTCTTTGTGGCCTCATGGACTTGTAGCCTGTCAGGCTCCTCTGTCCATGGGATTTCCCAGGCAAGCATACTGGAGTGGGTTGCCATTCCCTACTTCAGAGGATCTTCCTGACCCAGAGATCAAACTCTCATCTTTTGCATCTCCTGCATTGACAGGTGAATTCTTTACTACTAGCGCCACCTGGGAAGCTCTATAGTACAGTATAGTATAGTGAAGTCGCTCAGTTGTGTCCGACTCTTTGCGACCCCTACCAGGCTTCTCCGTCCGTGGGATTCTCCAGGCAAGATTACTGGAGTGGGTTACCATTTCCTTCTCCAGGGGATCTTCCCGACCCAGGGATCGAACCCAGGTCTCCTGCATTGGAGGCAGACGCTTTAACCTCTGAGCCACCAGGGAAGCTATATCATTATTAAAGGGAATATATTGGTGTAAGTAAGCATATAGTCATTCTTAGTCTTAATGTCCTATTTGTCATACTACTTTTAGGAGCTATTGCAAAGCATTTCTCCTTTACAAGGGAATTTACTCATCCATGGACTATTCTTTCACCCATGGCCCTTCCACCTCTTCTTCCACTCCCATCCCTTATTTACAACTGCAGCCTAATCTAAAGGGTTTACTTTCCCTACCACTTTGAGGCTATTCTGACTTACTGAGTTTACTTTTGACCTCTTCATTCAACAAATATTTGAGCACCTTCTTGTGCCAATCACTGCCAGACAGTTATAATAAATGCTTATTATTAGTACTTACATACTTGGTTAGTAGAAGTGCAAAGTGCTCTCTGGAGGACATAACTAGGGCAGCTAATCTGGTTTTGGGAAGGCCTCTGAAAGAAGTTAAATAGCAGGGACCTAAAAGATAAGTAAAAGTTAACCAGATGAAATAAGAGGAAGCACCCTTTCCCCTTAGGTTAACAATATATATTTAGTTTCTTAACCAGTCGTTGATGGAAGAGAATTAACATGAGTTATAAATTGCTTCATTTGATTAAATACTTAGTTTTAAGGATTTTTCTGATCAATACAAAATTTAAAAAATGTGTTTTCTTAAAATACATCTAACATTAACATGAGAAACTTTAAATTGCTGACTTGTATAGTTGTGTTGCTATTTGTAAATTGGAAAATAGACTATGGTTTTACTAATTACTCAGTAGATCAATTTTGTATTAAAAATCTGTAAAAACCTATAGAAAGAATCACTGCTATTATGTTAGATCGTCCCTTTGTTATGACTGAATTCAGAAATACAGGTGACTTTTTCATTCATAGATATGACTTTAAAATAACTGTCTAAAAATATAATCTAAATTTTTCACATATGAAATGTTTTATTGTAAAAAAACTACAGGTTTGTGTACATGTTTAGTTGTGTATATATTATATATTGTACATGGTAAAGAATTTTTAAAGATTTTTAATGGGAAATAATACCAATATCAATTAAGATTATTAGCAAAAAGAGCATGATGGCCTATGACTTTTTTCCTTATCTATTGTGAAGCAGTCATTTTGGATGAAAAATCATTTAAAGAATTCACATTTGTGTTAAATATTTAATTTGTTTAAACCTAACTATCTACTTTGAAAGGGCTTGACTAGGAGAGGTCTTAGTTATAAGAAAATCTTAACCATCCTGAGTACTGATGAGTGTACTATAGAGGAAGATTGTAGATTATATCTGGAGCTCTTTAAAATAGACTAGAAAGTCTGATGATTTTTTTTGCTGTTTACTCTAACAGATTTCTTAAAGGAGCTCTGGGTTTTGGTTTTGTGATTTTCTGCAGATGTTGGTGTTACAGTGGGCGTCTTCATCACTCTTGACTGCAGTGGAAGGTGTTATCCAGTCCCTCAGAGAGGGTAATTTAAAGTAATATGCTTCTATTACATTTACTCAACCTGATTCTCATTTAATTTCATGAAAGTTTCTAAAAGGAAGTTATCCCACTGCTTATATATCAGTATTCAGGAGTTTGATTCATGGTGCTCTTCAAATTTTACCTAGGGTTTATGTCTGAAAGAAATTATTTGGAATTAACAGGTGGCTTGTAGAAGAAGTGACCTAACCAAATACAGTCAAGATTATTTGTGTGAAGGAGTTGAGATAGAGTAGAGAGCATGAATGGAGAAGGCAATGGCACCCCACTCCAGTACTCTTGCCTGGAAAATCCCGTAGATGGAGGAGCCTGGTAGGCTGCAGTCCATGGGGCCACTAAGAGTCGGATACGACTGAGCGACTTCACTTTCACTTTTCACTTTCATGCATTGGAGAAGGAAACGGCAACCCACTCCAGTGTTCTTGCCTTGAGAATCCCAGGGACGGGGGAGCCTGGTGGGCTGCCGTCTATGAGTCGCACAGAGTCGGACACGACTGAAGTGACTTAGCAGCAGCAGAGAGCATGAAAACATTTTATAAAAGAGAGCTAAAACCGAAACTGTTGTTTGTGGCCAGTGTGAACAGAGGCCTGTTCTGTTCACTGTATTCTTAATACAGGGGTTATGGTCAACATGAAGCTGGAAAGAAGGGATTCAGCAGAGCAAGAGTAAGTCCCTTTACATTGGTGTCACTCATGGGAGAGTGCCCTGATCAGCCAACACTAATAGTCAACTTAATTGGCAGTTATGTCCCTTTAGTGAAGCCTGTAACACCATGATTGAAAATTCTTAATCATTGGGGATCCCCATTCTCAGAGAGTACTTGCCTTTTGATTATGATTCGGTTTTTCATTTGGCCTTTTCCTTTATGGAAAGAATACGCTGATTGGTGATATTAGACTTCTCAACCTGCTTATCAGTTAGGTTTGGTTTTGTTTTTCCACTATTAATACCTGGACACCCTCCTTTGTTCTTCTGTATATTCCCTTTAGAAATCTTGGTCTTTTCCAGTCTGTTTCCTTCCTGTTTTGCTCAGTATTCATTTCTCTCCCCCTCATTTTGAAGAAGACAGGAAATAAATGTTTGGTATGTGTATCAGAGGAGAAGGAGGGGAGTTTTTCTGCTGTTAATATACTCTATTTGAATTGGTACAGTTTTCATTCTAAGCTAGAGCTGTACAATGCTATTTTATTTCTTGGTTGCTGTTAGAGATTGATGGTATTTCTGACAGTACTATCTAATGGGCTTTTATTTCCCTTCCCATTTCAACAGTTCTTAGGTTTATACACTGTGATTTATGTTAGTAAATAGATGGTACTCAGAAATAAGATGAGGCCCTCTAGGTTTTACTTCTTCCCTGATAAAAAGTTCTTAACTGTGTATGGGCAACTCTGCCACTGGACAGAGAGTAGTGACTCCTAGATGAGTATCCAGAAATTCTGGGCTCAGGAAATTGGGTCCAGCAAAAATTGTTTTACCAGTGTTAATTCACATATAAGCCAGTGATTTCTCACTTTAGTTTATAGCTTTTCCCTCCCCCATTTCTTTTTCCTAAAGAGTGTAGACTCTTTCCATACTTTCTGCTTAGATCCTGCCTTTGGTGTTCTGGGGTTGAACTCCAAATTTTTGATGCTTGATATGTATAAAGTGAAAGTGAAGTGGCTCAGTCGTGTCCGACTCTTTGCGACCCCATGGACTGTAGCCTACCAGGCTCCTCCGTCCATAGAATTTTCCAGGCAAGAGTATTGGAGTGGGTTGCCATTTCCTTCTCCAATAGCTAATTTTATTGAAGTGGAATAGTCTAGCTTTTGCCCAGTAGTCCCTGGTTTCAGAAACTTAATCAGACAAAACCAGTTGTTTTATTTCCTGAAATATGGGAGTCTTCTGTAATGAAAACAAATGTAGCATGGCATTAAACCCCATCAATCAGCAAAATAGCGTTTTGTGGTTCATAAGTGCATATTTTAGATTTAGCAAGCCTCTGACCGTGAGGATAGACTTAGCATTTCTACTTTGCAGTCTCAACCACCATGATATTGTTAATGATGCTTGTAAGTTAAATTCAGCAACATGTTTCCTAGAAGGGAGGGGGAGATTATATTTTCTTTTTAGATGTTAAAAGTTAGATGATATGGAAATATTTTTCATTTCTAATTTAAAAATTACATAGCCATAGTGCCAGAAAAAGTTCTGAAGAGAAAAAGATTACCTCAAAACCACCAGCCTTTTGTGTATTATCTCTTATTGCAGTCATAGCAAAGAATAGTTTGTGATCTCTTGGTTTCTTAATGCAGCAACTCTCCTGTTTCTCTCTAGTGTTCTAAATGTGTTTTTAGGTGTGATTTTTCTCCCATATTTTCCTTTCCACCCCTTTGGGGCACTTTTATTGTTCTTGTTTTTGGCTGATATAGATATGACACTTTAAATATTTTTGTGCATATAGCCTTTTATTCTTGTTTTTTAAGTTTTTCCTTAAGAGGAATTCTTAGCAATGGGAATACTATTATTCCCATTAAATATATATATATATATATATATATAAATGTTAAAAAAAGTTGAAAAAATAAGTTAAAAATTATAGTTAAATAATTAAAGTTTAAAAAGCTAAAAGTTAATAAGTTAAAAAATATAGTTTTATAACATGTAAAGGCATATAAATGTAGTTTTATTATAGGGTTGGATAAAATTGCTAGGTGTTTGGGTTAGAAATAGTTAGGGAAGCCCCTATTACTGAATTTAACTAGAGAAGGGGGGAGTCCCATTTTAAATAAACCTTGAAATAAGTTAATTTTTTAAAGAAGAATCTTATAAATGAGTGTTTAATACAATCTTATAAATAGGAGCTTAGAGATTATCTAGTTCAACTCATCAAATGTGTGTGTGGGTACATATACGTCTATGTTGTATTCTAGAGTATATTTCAAATGTCCACCGGAAAAGGCTGTCTCTAGGGTCCCTTAGGGCAACCCATATATGCAGCACACTATATACACTACCAGGGAGGGTGCTGTTTGTAGACATTGCACATCAGACCTCAATGGGGAAAGTGATATTTAATGAAATATTTTGTTATTGTAACAGTTGTGGTTATTAATGCTTGAGCAACTTAGGTTCATATTTTAAGGGTATTGCAGAGTACTTACTATTAATGCATTGAGTCTTTTTGCATTATCAGTGTGTTCAGTGGCTATGTCATTTTCAGAGGTTGTTTTTGTTTCATTTTGTTTTTTAAGCAGTGCCTTTGAGACAGCAAAGTGACCCTGTATTTGGGTTCCAGAGCCATGCTGGCTCCCAGTCTTGTACTATATTAGTAACTATTCCTTGGGAAAATCCTATAATCATTGTAGGTCTTTTTTTAAGGATATGTAAAATGATCAGATCAGTCTATTCTGTACCATGTATGATTTCTCTCAACTCTTAATTTCAAAGCACCCTTTTATTTGGAGAATAGTTGACATTTTAAAAGTATAGAGAAGCTTGGGGATGTTTTATCACTGCTTTTAGAGGGTAATGTTAGTCACTTTTGGTTAATTTGAAAGCCTTGGTTAGGAACTGAAATTCCTATAGTAGCATTCATATAGAAAATATGCTCTGTTTAATTAGGCTGTCTTCAGAAACACATTGTTGCATAATGGAAAGTAGTATTTAGAATTCTGGGCGATATTATTTTCCCAAGCTCCTCAGTTTATTTCCTTTCTTCATATATACATAATCCATAAAATAGTCATTGGGAGGGAAACCCATGTCCAAATTTGATTTCTAAAATATGTAATATATAGTGGTTGAATTTTTAAAGAATGGTAAAATTAATCCCATATGTTAGTGCTATATCTTGGAGTTTTATAGTTTCCTCTTTATTTCACTGAAATATTTTTAGTTCAGTTACTTGGTTTTAACATGAAGTGAATTGTCTTCTGTTTTGTTTTTCCTGGAAACTTTTTGAGTGAGGGTAAGTAAAAACTTTTTATTCAAATTTTTTTTCATAGCATTGTTGAGAAACATTAAGCCATTACCTCTTGGTTAGGTTTTGCACTACTCTTTTAACTGGTCTCCTTGCTTTCACTCTTGCTTTGCTTGTGAGCTGTCTCAGCAGCCACTGACCCTTTTAAAAAACACATCAGTGAAGTGTATGGTATGTGGGTTACATCTGAATAAAGCTGTAGAAAATAGAAAAAAAAAAAATCACGTTAGGTTATGTCATTCTTCTATTCAGAGCCCTTAAAAGGTTTCTCTTCTTAGAAAGGCAAAGTTCTTAACAGAACTTAGAACACGGTTTATCTGTTCTCTTTTTCCCTTCTCCTCCATCCCCTTCTATTCCACCCTACCCCCCATTTCAGAGACTGTTTTTACCACTCTCCCTAGCTCACGCTACAGCAACCACATTGTACCTTGTGCTCATCAGACATCCCTTTATTGTTCCTTGCCTTTTTATATGCTGTTTTCTCTTGCTGAATTATCTTATCTGTGTCTTGCTACTTTATGTCTTTTTAGTCTCTGCTTACACATCGATGTATCAGAGAAGCCTTCCCTAAGTTTCCTGTATAATAAACAATAACCCCTTTCTACCACCCTCCTTTTTCTTTATCCTCTTTCCCTGTTTTGCTTTTCTTTATTATACTTCTCAACACCTGATATTTTTTTGTCTTGACTATGGCTTGTGCTTAGTTGCTCAGTCATGTCTGACTGTGACCCCATGGGAAGTGGTGGGGGTTTAGTCACTAACTCCTAATGAACTCTTGCAACCCTATGGACTATAGCCCAGTAGGCTCCTCTGTCCATACAGATTCTCCAGGCAAGGATACTGGAGTGGGTTGCCATGCCCTTCTCTAGGGGATCTTCCCAATGCAGGGATTGAACCTGGGTCTCCTGTATTGCAGGCAAATTCTTTACTGTCTGAGTCACCACAGAAGCCCATGAATACTAGAGTGGATTGACTATGGCTTAGTGGTAAAGAATCCACCTGTCAATGCACGAGGTATGGATTCAAGCCCTGGGTCAGGAAGATCCCCTGGAGGAGGAAATGGCAACCGACTCCAGTATTCTTGCCTGGGAAATCCCATGGACCGGGGAGCCTTGTGGGCTACAGTCCATGGGGTCACAAGAGTTGGTTAGGACTTAGTGACTAAACCACCACCACTCCCCAGTAGAATATGAGCTCCAGAAAAGCAGCTCAGAAGATGACCGGCAAGATTTAGGGAAGCAGAATGTGGCAAATCCTTGGGACATTAGTTTCACTGTGTTGGAGTGAGGGCTCCGCAGCAGCAAACATTTGATCCTACCTCTTTCTTTGGCCAACCTTAAGAACTTGGGCTGCAGCATAACTTCTGCTTCAGCACTGCAGCTCCTGTAGCATATCAAAACAGTTGAGCTTATTTTATTTTGATTGATGGCTTGATTTTTTTTGGGGGGGGTAGGAAAATGGCTGAGTAATAGTCCAGTTTCTCATGATGTATTCTGCATATAAGTTAAATAAGCAGGGTGACAATATACAGCCTTGACGTACTCCTTTTCCTCTTTGGAACCAGTCTGTTGTTCCATGTCCAGTTCTAACTGTTGCTTCCTGACTTGCATACAGATTTCTCAAGAGGCAGGTCAGGTGGTCTGGTATTCCCATCTTTTTCAGAATTTTCCACAGTTTATTGTGATCCACACAGTCAAAGGCTTTGGCATAGTCAATAAAGCAGAAATAGATGTTTTTCTGGAACTCTCTTGCTTTTTCCATGATCCAACAGATGTTGGCAATTTGATCTCTGGTTTCTCTCTGCCTTTTCTAAAACCAGCTTGAACATCAGGAAGTTCACAGTTCACATACTGCTAAAGCCTGGCTTGGAGAATTTTGAGCATTACTTTACTAGCATGTGAGATGAGTGAAATTGTGTGGTAGTTTTAGCATTCTTTGGAATTGTCTGTCTTTGGGATTGGAATGAAAACTGACCTTTTCCAGTCCTGTGGCCACTGTTGAGTTTTCCAAATTTGCTGGCATATTGAGTGCAGCACTTTCACAGCATCATCTTTCAGGATTTGGAATAGCTCAACTGGAATTCCATCACCTCCACTAGCTTTGTTCATAGTGATGCTTTCTAAGGCCCACTTGACTTCACATTCCAGGATGTCTGGCTCTAGGTCAGTGATCACACCATCATGATTATCTGGGTCGTGAAGATCTTTTTTGTACAGTTCTTCTGTGTATTCTTGCCACCTGGAATCAAGATTGCCTGGAGAAATATCAATAACCTCAGATATGCAGATGACACCACCCTTATGGCAGAAAGTGGAGAGGAACTAAAAAGCCTTTTGATGAAAGTGAAACTGGAGAGTGAAAAAGTTGGCTTAAAGCTCAATATTCAGAAAACGAAGATCATGGCATCCGGTTCCATCACTTCATGGGAAATAGATGGGGAAAGAGTGGAAACAGTGTCAGACTTTATTTTTTTGGGAGCTCCAAAATCATTGTAGATGGTGATTGCAGCCATGAAATTAAAAGACGCTTACTCTTTGGAAGGAAAGTTATGACCAACCTAGACAGCATATTCAAAAGCAGAGACATTGCTTTGCCAACAAAGGTCCATCTGGTCAAGGCTATGGTTTTTCCTGTGGTCATGTATGGATGTGAGGGTTGGACTGTGAAGAAGGCTGAGCGCTGAAGAATTGATGCTTTTGAACTGTGGTGTTGGAAAAGACTCTTGGGAGTCCCTTGGACTGCAAGGAGATCCAACCAGTCCATTCTGAAGGAGATCAGCCCTGGGATTTCTTTGGAAGGAATGATGCTAAAGCTGAAACTCCAGTACTTTGGCCACCTCATGCGAAGAGTTGACTCGTTGGAAAAGACTCTGATGCTGGGAGGGACTGGGGGCAAGAGGAGAAGGGGACAACAGAGGATGAGATAGCTGGATGGCATCACTGACTCGATGGACGTGAGTCTGAGTGAACTCCGGGAGTTGGTGATAGACAGGGAGGCCTGGCGTGCTGCGATTCATGGGGTCGCAATGAGTCGGACATGACTGAGCGACTGAACTGAATAGTCCAGTTGCAATTAATATGTTTGGCAGATCTTTGACAGTGAACTCTAGCATTAGCCAATGACTTACTCATTGTGTGTTTGTGTGAAGAAGGGAAAAACACAATCCAAGTAATGTCTAATTATTTGGGGATTTGACTCATAACGTCCTCATCCCTTTTCCTCAATTATGATAAATTTTCAAAGCATTGTCTTCTTGTTAAACTAAGGAGGATAAACAATTTTTTTCACTTTGGTTTTACTTGTACTTAATCATTGTTCCTTTGATTAAATACTTGCATAATTAAAATGAGTCCCATGTATGTTAATGAGTAAACAGTTAAGTCGAAGACCTTGGCCAGCATAATAGACGTCATTTAAATTTTCTTTTTCTGTGTTTAGCAAAGGAAAGTGTTAAGTTTGAATTTTGTTGAACATGACTTTTTTTTTTCCTTTTGTTCCCAGTCCTTTTTCTCCCCTCCTCCCATGCCCCAGATTCATTTTGGTTGTTACATTCATTATTTTGGGAGAAAGTTAAAATTGTATAAAACTCTTTCACTCTCCCTCTTCTTTTCTTCTCATCCCAACAAGTAGGTCTCCATTTATTTTCTCATTTTGGAGTAATAACTTACCTTCAGTAGAAAAGTCCTGAGTCATAGAATTGGGACTTTCACATACTACTGAATGGACAACCCTAAATTATAGTTTTGAAATATCTGTTTTTAAAAAATCTTTTTCTATTTTCAATACCTGTTAATTATCTACATCTGGATATATTTTAATCATGCTGTCAATCCCAGCACATTAAAACTCAGCAGAGTAAATGCCAGGCATGTGATACACATTTAATGTTTGTTAAATACATTTTTTTTTGTTACAAATCTTCTCCCCTGCTCCATATTTTTAAAAATTGGAGCCTTTCCTACACATGGGAAAAGTTTGCTAAATTGTGGCTGGCAGGGATGATAGATTAGGAAAGGGATGTGTAATTCAGAGTGGTACAGTGAATTTAGGCTTTTGAGTCAGAAAGATTTGTATTTGAATCTAGGCTTTGTGATTTTCGTTTTTAAGCTCTGACTTGATAAAGGTTAACTCCTCTGAGTCTTTGTTCCCGCATATGTTAGATTTGAATAATACTGTTGCACAGATTGACTGTGATGAATACATGGGATTATTTGTAAAGTAGCTTTCTTAGATTTGTGTGTGTGTGTGTGTGTGTGTGTAGTTTATGGGTGTGTATGATCAAACATAAGTGTTTTTGAACTCATCTTTTCCTCCTCATCTCATCATTTGTCAAACTTGGCCTAAAGAATCTTTGTAGCCTTCATTTTCTCTCTGCTGGCACATTCTTTGATCTAGATTGCATGTTCTCCCTTATGTGCCTTTTTGGTCCTGTTTGAGGTGAGTGAAAGATGGTAAAGAAACTGAGGCAGCCTGGAGCAGTTAGAGAAGACCCTAAGATAGGGTCTTCCCAGGTGGTGCTAGTGGTAAGGAACCTGCCTCCCAGTGAAGGAGATGTAAAAGATCCATGTTTGATCCCTGGATTGGAAAGATCCCCTGGGGAGGGCATGGCAACCTACTCCAGTATTCTTCCCTGGAGAATCCCATGGACAGAGGAACCTAGTGGACTACAGTCCATGGGGTTGCAGAGTCGGACACAACCGAAGCGTCTTAGCATGCACACACCCTAAGATAGCATATAAACTAAAACCTCTCTAACCAAGGTCTCTATTTAGCTTTTGTTAACGAAATACAAAGCTTCCCTGGTGGCTCAGATAGTAAAGTATTTGCCTGCAATGTGGGAGAACCGGATTAGATCCCTGGATTGGGAAGATCCCCTGGAGAAGGAAATGGCAACCCACTCTAGTACCCTTGCCTGGAAAATCCCATGGATGGAGTAGCTTGGTAGGCTACAGTTCATGAGGTTGCAAAGAGTCGGACATGACTGAGCGACTTCACTTTTCACTTTTACTTTGACTTTACGAAATATAAAAGTTAGCTTTCAATTCTTGTTGACCTTGAAAATTGGCACCATACCATTTTCTCCTTGAAACACCATCCTATCCCACTGATTGTACCAAATTCTCTCTCTCAAGGATTTCTCTTTCCTTGGGTTTATACCTTGACTGTTTGTGCTTCTCACTCTCCTTAATCTCTGGATACTCTGATTTACTTTATGACTTCAGTTACCATCTATATGTTGTTGATTGTCACATCAAAATTTCTAATCTTAAATTGCACTGTTGGGCTCTCAGAAGTTATAATGCTGCTGCCACTAAGTCACTTCAGTCGTGTCTGACTCTGTGCGACCCCATACATGGAAGCCCACCAGGCTCCCCTGTTCCTGGGATTCTCCAGGCAAGAACACTGGAGTGGGTTGCCATTTCCTTCTCCAATGCATGAAAGTGAAAAGTGAAAGTGAAGTTGCTTAGTTGTGTCTGACTCTTAGTGACCCCACGGACTGCAGCCCACCAGGCTCCTCCGTCCATGGGATTTTCCAGGCAAGAGTACTGGAGTGGGGTGCCATTGCCTTCTCCGAGAAGTTATAAGTTGACTTCTAATAAATCCATTTTGAAGGGCAGTGGATTCAGATATCTAAAGCAACTTGTTATCTTTCTCCCACAAAGGAAAACAAACTTGTTCTTCCTCTTTGTTTTGGTAAATAGTATCCTTGTTCAGTTAAGTCAGATCTTTGGGTTGATGTCCATTAGTCAAAGACCATCAGATATATGCTCACAGTAAACAAAATCGGGTTTGTTGATGTTTTCTGCAGCAAGAAAGCCACACACCATAGGGAGCCATGTGGTGACTCAGCATGACTTTGCTAAACAAACTTAGAGAATATGGGCTTTTGTTAGATAATTTTGGGGAGGATTCAGGTAATTGGAGATTTGCTGTGGCTTAGGTACTGTCAAGAAGGGAGGCTAAGGGACTTCCCTGGTGGTTCAGAGGTTGGGACTTTGCCTTCCAATGCTGGGGGTGTGGGTTCAGGCCCTGGCTGGGGATCTGGGATCCCACATGCCTTGTGGCTAAAAAACCAAGGCATAAAATAGAAACAATATTTAACAAATTCAATACAGAGTTTAAAAAAAGGTAAGAAGTGAGACTAATTCTTTAATTGGATATCTTAATAAATCTTATCCCAGAAATGAGATGACCAGGCTGAGGCTAAAACTATAATTGGTAAAGAAGCAGCAGTCACTTGTGTTAGCTAGAATTTTTTTTTTTTTGGTGGTTGTGCAGACCTTACTTTTATCTGTATTCAGACAGACTCAGATTGACTTGGTTTTGCCTCACTTCCATCGTGGACTCAGAGAACCTTTTATCTGATGTTGGTGATCTGTGGATTCCATTTGTCAGAAAAGCGCCACAGACTAACATATGAATGCTGGGCTACTTCTTAGCTATGAGAGGCTGTTTTCTCTTTTTTACTTATTTGGAATAGATGTAGACGATGAGATAGCATATGGATAGCAGGAAGATGGATTAAGAGTATTTAAACAGGGTTTATGAGCAAAGAATTTACATGTGATTGGATATTTTATGTGTGAGAGGCAGTAGAGAAACTTATTTTGCTTGAAATATATCAGTAGAGCCTAGTGTTAATGTTGAAGCAGAGATGTCTAGATTGTTTATTCGTTACTAGGGGAAGTGGGGTTGAGGGTGGGGTTATATGTCAATCATATATTAAGGTTTTTAAAATGAAATGTTTAGGTATTTACTGTGTGCCAGACACTTGAGTGCTTGTGTGATCTCTCTTAATCTCTTGGGTTGATTGGGTTAGAAAGAAAGGATGGCTATCCCTGGCATTTGAGAGTCAGAACCAAACTGGAGGTCTGAGTCAGGCCAGTGGTATTAAGTAATGTTTAAGAGTATGAGTTTCATCATAATAGGTTGGATTTGAATCTTGCCATCACCTCCCAATTAGTAGTGATAAGATTTTTCACAAGTTTCCTAACCCCTTAGAATCTCTGTATTGTACAGATTTAAATGAGCACTAATAATAATACCATCTTCAGATGATTGGCCATACTTGGCACTTTGTAAATACTGGGTATACAGTAGCTCCTGTTACTGCATTTCTCTTGTTGGCTGTGTGCCTTTGGACAAATCATAAAACTCACATCCTCAGTTCTGACATCATTTTACAGGGTTGGTATAGGGATCAAAAAGTGTACATGGAAGTAGTTTAGAAAGAAAGGACTTATATACAATAAAATAGATGTTAATGTATATTGTCTCTCAAGTGTTTGAATTTACTTGCCAAGTAAAGGACTGTGATTGGGTTTTGATGTTTCTGGATCAAGTTATATAGGATCTTGAATGTTAGGATGAGAGATTTCAATTTGATGCTGTGGACTTTAGAGGTTCAGCTATCAGACAGACTTCAGAGCAGGAGGATGAGATAAAGAAAACAGTGGCCTAGGAACTTGGAATTGGAAAGACAGAGCCTAAAGGTTCAAAGACCAGATCTAGGAAGCTAAATTTCAGGCTAAGTAGATAATGGTGCCCCAGATAGGTGAAATGATAGTAGAAGTGAAAAATCTGAGGTATTTCTAAAGAATTACAATTTAATTACAAGTTGAAGTTATAATTTAGCTGAAGTTGAAGCTATAGAAATAAAAACAACACAAGCTTCTTAAACTTTAATTTTGAAAATGGATTGGTCTCATCTATTCAGTTGAGCTATTTCAAATCCTAAAAGATGATGCTGTGAAAGTGCTGCACTCAATATGCCAGCAAATTTGGAAAACTCAGCAGTGGCCACAGGACTGGAAAAAGTCAGTTTTCATTCCAATCCCAAAGAAAGGCAATACCAAAGAATGCTCAAACTATAGCACAATTGCAGTCATCTCACACGCTAGTAAAGTAATGCTCAAAATTCTCCAAGCCAGGCTTCAGCAATATGTGAACCATGAACTTCCAGATTTTCAAGCTGGATTTAGAAAAGGCAGAGAGAAACCAGAGATCAAATTGCCAGCATCTGTTGGATCATGGAAAAAGCAAGAGAGTTCCAGAAAAACATCTATTTCTGCTTTATTGACTATGCCAAAGCCTTTGACTGTGTGGATCACAATAAACTGTGGAAATTCTGAAAAAGATGGGAATACCAGACCACCTGACCTGCCTCTTGAGAAATCTGTATGCAGGTCAGGAAACAACAGTTAGAACTGGACATGGAACAACAGACTGGTTCCAAATAGGAAAAGGAGTACGTCAAGGCTGTATATTGTCACCCTGCTTATTTAACTTATATGCAGAGTGCATCATGAGAAACGCTGGGCTGGAAGAAGCACAAGCTCTAATCAAGATTGCCTGGAGAAATATCAATAACCTCAAATATGCAGATGGCACTACCCTTATGGCAGAAAGTGAAGAAGAACTAAAGAGCCTCTTGATGAAAGTGAAAGTGGAGAGTGAAAAAGTGGGCTTAATGCTCAACATTCAGAAAACGAAGATCATGGCATCCAGTTCCATCACTTCATGGCAAATAGATGGGGAAACAATGGAAACAGTGTCAGACTTTATTTTTGGGAGCTCCAAAATCACTGCAGATGGTGACTGCAGCCATGAAATTAAAAGGTGCTTACTCCTTAGAAGGAAAGTTATGACCAACCTAGACAGCATGTTCAAAAGCAGAGACATTGCTTTGCCAACAAAGATCTGTCTAGTCAAGGCTATGGTTTTTCCAGTAGTCATGTATGGATGTGAGAGTTGGACTGTGAAGAAGGCTGAGCACCGAAGAATTGATACTTTTGAACTGTGGTGTTGGAGAAGACTCATGAGAGTCCCTTGGACTGCAAGGAGATCCAACCAGTCCATTCTAAAGGAGATCAGTCCTGGGTGTTCATTGGAAGGACTGATGTTGAAGCTGAAGCTCCAATACTTTGTCCACCTGATAAAAAGAGCTGACTCATTTGAAAAGATCCTGATGCTGGGAAAGACTGAAGGCTGGAGGAGAAGGGGACTACAGCACATGAGATGGTTGGATGGCATCACCTACTCAATGGACATGAGTTTGGGCAAACTCCGGGACTTGGTGATGGGCAGGGAGGCCTGGCCTGCTGCAATCCATGGGTTTGCAAAGAGTCAGACACAACTGAGCGACTGAACTGAACTGATTTAGATGAAGAAGTAAGTTTGAAGAAATAGCCTTACGGCAATGTACAGAATTACTGGAGACTTTCGGTTTTAGGTATTTATTTGGCTTTCCCCATAATGTAGACTCAAGTGTATCCAGTGCAAAAAGAAAAGTGTTGATATCAGGGGACAGGTCTCAGTGGAGCTGTAAAGAATTTGATTTTAAGTTAAAATAAGTATAAATGTGTTAGAAATGTTATGATTAAAATCTGTTTGCTCTGCTGTAGTTAGGGGTGAAATTACTTGAAATGCCTCAAAAAAATGATAGATGAATAGATATATGATAAACCAACAATAGAAAAATGTTAATTTTAAAATCTCAGTGGTGGGCACAGAGATGTTCATTGTAAAATTCTTTAATCTTTTGAATATTTTTCAAAGTTTTAATAATAAAAGATTGGAGGAAGAGTGGAGATATATACTGTTTGCTAAAGACTAGTCTTAAGAATTTGTGTGCCCTGACTTAAGACTTGTTTTCTCTGTAGGAACTTTCCGCTGTACCTTTTGCCAGACAGAGGTAGAAGAAGATGAATCAGCAATGCCCAAAAAAGATGCACGCACACTTTTGGCAAGGTTTAATGAACAAATTGAGCCCATTTATGCCTTGCTTCGAGAGACAGAGGATGTAAACTTGGCCTATGAAATACTTGAACCAGAACCTACAGAAATTCCAGCCCTGAAACAGAGGTGAGTATAGGCTCTGTACTCTTAGCAAGAATACCTTTAAGCTCGCCGTTTTTTTAACCGCCTGTACTTTGGAGAACAGGATTAGGTAAGTAATTTACTAGGAGACTAAAAACTATAAGATTATGTGGATTCTAAGCTCTGCCACACTTGTTGTATTAACTTGTGCCTTTGATGAAATTTGTTTGTACTGAATGCAGAACAGTGTGGGCCTTAGGCAAAAATCTTTAAATAGTCAGGTTTGATTTTAAGTACTCAATCAGCTTGGGCCTGCTGCAACTTTGCTAATTGTTGGTTAGTCCCAGATTGGTTCTGCCTCTTGGGAATATCTGAATTTTTTTTTTTTTTCCTAATCAAGTTCTGAAGCCTGAAGTTCTTTAAGAAATACATCAATCACTTTTTAAATTCGTATTTGAACCATTCTAACCACACTTTTGTTGCCTTCCTTAGCTTTCAGTGGAACTTTCTTGAGAGTGAAGTGTAAGTGGGTGTTACCTATGGGTTAATACTTCTTTCTATGGCTCTATGTTTTTATCAGTGTATCCTAATGTTTGAATTGTGGAGGCAGCCTTCATTTTGTCATGCCATAAAAAGCAGTTTATCTTCTTTGAAAAGCATAAATAAGAATTGAGATCAGGGAGTGCTCTCCTATTCTACCCTTTTTCTTTCATCTTTCCAGTTTCAAGCTGATGGCTTAAAGTTTATACCCATCTACTCCCTTCCATAGAACCCAATAGTCCAAATTGTAACTGTATAGATTTTGGGAGCACTCTTAGTATTTTATGTTCTCTGGTACAGATGTTGCTGAAAAGCCAGTTCTGGGCAGTTCTGAGCAAACTGAATTTCATTTTGGTGGTTAAAAACAATCTAATTATATAGAAGGTTTTGTATCTATACAAATCAATGTGAATTTTCTTTCCTAGCATATGTGTCAGTTAGAATGCCTCTATCTGTAATAATAGAACACCAACTAGAAGTAGCTTGAACAGTAAGAAAAACATTCTAGCATGACCAAAAGTCCTTAGGTAGCACAGCTCAGAATTAATTTCACAGCTCAATTACATCTTCAAGGATCTAGATTTGTTCCATATTTACTCTGCTGAACTCAGCCTGTTGGTTGTCCTCTTGGGACCACCAGGGGAGCTAGCTAAGATGGCCATGTCTTTCTAGGTATCACATATAGATGAAAATGTTCAAGTGCATAAAATGGGACCATCCCTTCCTTGTGTCCTGTTTTAAGATGGAAGAAAGCTTTCTCAGAGGGCCACCTTCATCCTGCTGTATCCACCAATGTCACACTGGCCAGGATTGCGTATTTGCTTATTTCTAAACCAGCGTCCCACAAAGAAAATGAGATCACATGACTGGTGCTTAGACTGGTTAAGGTTTACCTCCTAAGACTAAGTAAGGTCCCAGAGTCCTTTGAAGCAAATAGCCATCAGTACTTGAATAAAATCGATAAATAAAGGAGAGGAGCCATAATTGATAGGCAGCCAGTATCATACACATTACAGATAGCTGAAAATTTTTCTTACTGGTTGTTGGTCTCTTATCAAGAATTTATTTGTTATATCTTTTTCTGTGCATTTAAATAATACTGCAACCCTGTCAGAATAGCCTGTGAGGGAAATTTGTTTTACAAAAATACATACATTTTAAGCTTATGGGTTATTTCATATTGAAGTGTGCTTTAGACATTTTCTCTGATTGCTTTCTGTACAGTGTATAATATTAATACTATTTGTGAATTATACTTGTGTTTCCTCCTCTAAATGTAGTTTATCTTCTTGTTTATTAAGATCCTTCCCCACTGTAGAATATTCATTCACCACCACCATTGGCATTCAACCTCTATTGTTCCACACTTACCACAGTCCACCTCCCATTCCAGGACCTTTACTTAGGTATCCCTCAGTCCATGCTGGAGATAAGTCTGAGCAACGTGAGAGGCCCAACAGCAGCTCAGTATATCAGAATACCTGCTTCTCATTAGGAGTGATGGAAATACTAATCAAAAAAGAGGCTACTCAACAGCTTGGTCAATAAGAAGAAAGAGGGAAATGAAGGCAGGCAAGAAAGATAGAATGGGGTACTTGACTTCCAGCCAGAATAAAATACGAACGATTGCTTCTACATAGTTAGGAACAAGACTGTTAAGAGCTAGGTTAGAAGCTGTTACTCTGGCTAAGGTGGCCTCACCAGCATTTGACAAGCTCCACTGCTTGTATCCAACATCCTGGAAGTGGTGTTTATTTAGGTTTTCTGTACTATAGGCTTTGTTTCAGAGTACAGCAGTTTTGAAGTAGCCACCCTTCCCCAGCACAAGAAAAGGAAAACATCAATAGAGTGGTGTGGGAGTACCCAGACAATAGTAATGCATTATTTTGTTTAAAAAATTGGTGGCATGATTGTTTGGCTCCTGTAACCAATTAATTCTAGTTAATCCCTAGAACAGGAACCAGAGGCTGCCTCTGCAAAACTGTCAGTAGATTTAACCCAAGAACTGATGAACAGTTCCAGCCTTTCAGCAAGTCGACCCACTGGTGATATTTAAAGTTTTCCTATCCTTCCTAAATGGAATTCCTTGCCAGTAACCTCTCCTTTTCCATCATCTCTTATTTAACACTCACCTTAAAAATCTTTAAAAATTTAGTTTTGAAATAATATTCTTCGCTCACCCCTGAGTAAGTGGTGAGTAAGAGTTATATCTTTTAAAAATTCTACAATTGTTTAAGTAATGTAAAAGGATTCAAAACTAAATTGTCACCTTGGTCATCTTTAAGTGAAATGTGTACTTTCTGTCCATAGGAGAAATTTAAGCATGCAGAAGAAGTAAATTCTGATATCTCTCACCTGGATTTCCTTTAGTGTCACATTTGCTGATGATTTGACTGTATATTTGGTGAAAATATAAATAAAATCTGTGTAGTCAATTATCCATGTTTAAAAATATCCTTTAAAAAATTCTTCCAAATTTAATAATTTGTTTAACTTGTGGCCAAATCTTTCCTGCCTCAAACCAAAATAAAACCAATCTTGAGTTTCTGTAATGGAGTAATGAAAACAAAAGACTTTTTAAAAGTAGTCTTATATTCACATTTATTTGAATTGTCCTATCCAAAGTACTGAACACTTACTAACCTTCAGAAGATAGTCTTCAGAGTTAATGCTAAGGATACAGCATAGAGACAACTATGTGTTCAAGATGATATGGAGAAATAGTAGCTTCAGAAAGATTGAGTGGATCATTTAAGATTCTGAGTGAAGGAGCAAAAGGACAGGATGGAGTTGGCCAAGTCAGAACTAGGGAAACATTGAGTGGGTGGAGAGAGACAGAAAAGGCATCTGGCCCACTCAGGGAGACGCGTGTGGGCGCAGACAGGCATATAGGACAGGCTCAGCACAACAAGGTAAGAATATTAGCTGAAGATGGAAAAGACATTGAAAGGAGTTAAGGAGACAACTGGGTGAGAGAGGAGAGACTCAGAATGTAGAGTAAGCACAGAAACATGAAAACACAAATCAGGCTAAGACAGAAGGGAAGACTGAATGGTTAAGAGAGACCAGCGTTTAAAAAGACAACTTACACCAGACTAAGTAGAGTCATATTATACTGAAAGCAATAACACAACCTTTTAGAAGACAACACGGAAGAGAGAAAAGGAATGAAGAAGAACAGATATGGATTAAATTGAGATCAACATTGTAAATAATGCAAAAAGTAACATTAGAATGAATTCAGAAAGGAATAAAAGCTAGAAGGAAACCAGTTATTTGCAACTGTAACATAAGACTTTAAACTATAGCAAGACAGGTAGATGGATTGGGTACAGAGAGATGCCTCGTAGGCCTAAACTCAGAGTGGATGAGGAGATAACTAATAAGTCTGTGGGAAAGAATGATGTACAAAGCAGCCCTGGTACAGCTAAGGGCAGTAGTTAGAAGGCATGGATTAAGTGACAAGATCAGCATGGTTCGTACAGCTAGAGAGGGTACATTTTTTTTTTTTTTCTTTTGAGGGAAAAAATGGCAGTGAGTCTGTAGATATCCAGAGGCAAGGAGGTATGAGATGAAACCAAGATTACCTCCAGAGAAACATAGTGTTCTCAGGGAGAGATGTAATGAGCCAATCAGATACACGGACCACAGTATATATCAGTTGCTCAGTCGTGTCCAGCTCTTTGCAACCCCCATATATATCAGACAAGTCTTAATTAAACATGAGACAAAAAAGTTAAGTAGATGTAAGTGGGCCAAGGAAGAAATGAGGAGCAATGGAGTAAGCAGACGTGCAGTAGGATCAAAGACAAGGAAAAATAGTGAGTGGCTTCTGAGAGAAGTGGTACAGAACTTAAAGACAAATGAAGTATTGCTTAGGCTCAGAATGAGAAAGGGTACTGCACAGGAGACAGTTCAGGATCCATGGGAAAATTTTAGGGAAAAAATTTCAAAACAAAACAAAAACCCAAAACAAAACACATGTTATATTTTTAAAAGCATCTTTTCAGCTGAATGCAGAAGAATTCAAAGTAGTTCTATGGGCTTTTCCCTGTCTTTCGTTAGAGAAATATGGAGCAAGGGAATCAGTAGACATGGAAAAGAACACAGCAAAAGATATGGAGAAAGATATAGGGGAGGTACTAAGTAAGCAGGTAGTTCATGAAACATGAGATAATTTATGGAATAAAACAGAGTTGTCTAAACAGAAAGGGAGGGAGAGTCATGCATAGATGTTGATACAGAAAGCATCAGTAGCAGGCAAAGAAAGATAAGGTGTGAGCTTAGACACAGAAAACCAGGTATATTCACAAGAGTATGCAGCAGATTGAAAGTAAAACAAGCAGAAGGAGCAGCAGAAAGACTAAAACTTAACAGAGGTGAGAAGACATTAAGTGACTAGAGAAAAATAAGGAGTGATCTGGCCTGAAGCATGGGTCTTCCCTGATGGCTCAGTGGTGAAGAATCTGCCTGCCAATGCAGGAGACACAGGTTCGATCCCTGGTCTGGAAAGATCCCACATGCCACGGAGCAGCTGAGCCCGTGGGCCACAGCTGTTGAACCTGCACGCCGTAACTACTGAGCCCACATGCTGCAACTATTGAAGCCCTCAAGCCCTGAAGCCTGTGCTTCGTGACAGGATAAACCACTGCAATGAGAAGCCCTTGCACTGCAGTGAAGAGTAGTCCTTGCTCGCTGCGACCAGAGAAAAGCCCATGCAGCAGTGAAGACCCACCACAGCCAAAAATAAATAAATTATTTTTTAAAAAATCATGGCTAGTAGAGGTAAAAAGCTAAACAAAATAGACTCAGAAATAGATTGTTTGCCATGGAGTAGAAATAATGGTTGGAGCTGGATATGGAGAGTCAGTGTAGGTGCAGAGATGGAAAGTTACAACTTGACAGAAAAGAGGCTAATCTCTCCATGAAGATTTGCCTTATTTGGTGAGTTGCAGAAGAACATTGATTCTGAGTTGAAGTCTGGCTTTGTAGAATGCTTTTTTAGTTTCTCAGCACACGAAAGACAGGGAAAAGCCCATAGAACTACTTTGAATTCTTCTGGATTCAGCTGAAAAGATGCTTTTAAAAATATCATGTGTTTTGTTTTGGGTTTTTGTTTTGAAACAAAATTCTCATCAAAGATTTTACTGGCATAGAGTTTTGCCAGACTAGTGTCTTTAAGTGGTCTATGTCACTATATCTTTATCTCCTCACACTAAGTATATTTATTGAAACATGTTAATCTATCCAACCTCAAGCATTTGTACACACCAAAGGATTCAGAGTTTAAGGAACTTAAATATAAATATGATGTGTTCTTCTAACCAATGTAAACTTCACCCAGAGGTATAAGAGCAAATTCTCAGAATTATTAAAGCATGTGTGCATGATTATATTTATATGTAATACTTCAGTAACCACTTCCCCAGCTGCCCTTCTTTTCTTGCACTAAGACTTCAAGTTTTCTTTCTTTCCTCCTCTGATCTTTTTATGTAGCAAGGACCGTGCAGCAACTGCTGCTGGAGCTGCTGGCCTGGCAGGTGGGCACCACCGGGAAGCGTGGACCACCAAGGGTCCCTCCTATGAGGATTTATACACTCAGAATGTTGTCATTAACATGGATGACCAAGAAGATCTTCATCGAGCCTCACTGGAGGGGAAATCTGCCAAAGAGAGACCTATTTGGTTAAGAGAGAGCACTGTCCAAGGAGCATATAATTCTGAAGAGATGAAAGAAGGTAAGAGTAGAGGTTAGTAAGATGAATATGTCTTGAGTTCAGTAGAAAATAAACTTGACTTGGTAAGAAATTTTGCCTGGGCAATTCTTAGTTTTATTGAAAACCATCCCCCATCTGTTTTATAAAACAGTTGCCTTATAGCAGAAAGTAAATTGAGCAATAAGCAGTAAAACCAACCAGTATTCTTGTATTATCCTTCAACTTAGTTGAAATAACAGACAACTTTTTAAATCTCTGTTTTTAGATTTTAGAAATTGTCATTGTTTTGTCTTAATTTCTTGCAAAAGTGCTCTTGTATGCAAAGTGGCCAGATTCATCTCTTCTTTAATCTTCTGTTGCCTTTTTACATGCATTTTTATTTCTTTGAATTGGGAGCCTTAACTATACACTAGCCCAAACTTTTTATGTTGCCTCTTCATAAGTAAAAAGGAGTTGTGCTGCTTGAAATACGTAAAAAGATATCACATGAATAAAGAACAAGTATCTCACCATCCAAGAAGATTGACAGAACTTTATACCAGAAGGTTTTAGAAATCTCTGTAAGCCCTGAAGTGTTAACAGTTGCATAATAATCAGGAGTTTGAGAGCTGCACCATTTTACTTTATAAATTTTAGTCTCAAATTACTGGATTTAGAGACTTTGGATGATGATGGTTTAGGAGTAGGTAGGAAATGAGAGGCTAAAACTGGATAAATGTTACTCAGAAACTGGGAAACAGATGAAATAGGGAGTCTGTACCTCTAATCAGATTTCATTAGTATTATAACTTACCTGCCCCTATTCCTAGGTTATGTATCATTACCAATGTATCACTGAGTCTGGTTCTTTAATGCTTAAGAATCATCAGTAACTAAAAACCACTTGTTTACTTTTTTCCTAAGTGCTTTCTCCTTCATAATTAGCATTTCTTTTACTAAGAAATGTATGCTAAGAATTGTAAAAGTAGTGTGGAGTTGGGTAGTGATGGTAAAGCAGGTAATACCTCTAGTGTGATTCTCTTTAGTTTTTTAATTGCAATTGGAAAAAAATTTTCCTTGGTAGTTATACTTCAGTCTCCCTTCTTCCCTTTGATTACCTTGGCTGTGATGTTTAGTTATTTTGATGCAAGTTATTTTAGATTACATCGTAGTTAGTCTGTCAACTATTTAATGGTTTGTTTTCCCCAGCTTGGCGTCTTGCCTATTCTTGAAGCAACAAACCTTTTTTTTCTGTGAACTTAGTAACAAAATCGAAGGAAATAAAACTATTATTAGCCAGTGTTACATACAATTAGGCTCATAAGTTTAACATTCCATGTTTATAATTCCTAGAATGGTGGAATTTAAATCATAAGGACTTTAAATAAGTCATCTAGCCTTGGTTCCCTCTTGTGAATATTTCCTTCTGTGTATAAAATAGTATATGCTGTTAGGTCTAAATTTGCTCTCATTAGGTTTTATGATAGTTGAATAGACTCTATCCAGTGAACTGTAAAGTGAGTCTTATTTGTCCTACACTTTATTTTCCTCAGAGTTCAATTTACTTTAATATCTTTAATAATTTCATAGACTTCAATCATGTCCTCATTACTTTAGTGATAATTCTGATTCTTTTTTACTCTCCTTACAAATCATTCTCTTCCCCCAAGTCATCTCCACCTACATTTTTTGTCTTATTTTAATTGTCTTTTTCTGGACTATCTCCAATTGTAATATACTTTACTTGAGACCTAGTAACCAGAACAATACATATTATTTATGAATGATTTTATTATTAATTATTTGAGTTTTATTTCAAATATCCTTCAGGTTTTACATGACTCTTTATTGCTTTGGTTCTGGAAGCATATTAAGACAACTTGAGAATTATTTGCAGGAATTTTTTTCAGATCCTCTCCTTCCCTTTTTGTGGTAGCTTAGATCAGGTTGTTTAGTATATTTTAGATTATTTTTTGCTAGGCAGATTTTCTTATACTATGCTAGTACTAACATAGATCTAGGGACTTCCCTAGTGGCCCGGGGTTAAGACTATGCAGTCCCAGTGCAGGGGGCATGGGTTCGATCCCTGATTAGGGAACCAAGATCCCTCTTGCTGCACAGCAGAGCCAAAAAAATTTTTTTTAACTAAAAAAAAATCCCTGAAACTCAGCAGGTTTGAAAAACAAACTAGATCTAACACTCTTATGCCCACTTATTCAACCTTCAGCTCTTCCTATATTTTTTTGGTGTTAGTTTGGCCTTTAAGTACCCAGAATTGCTTAGCCCATCAGTGAACTTGACAGTTTCCCAGTACACATCTTTTTTGTAATTTATAACTCTGTTAAATAAGACAGTTCCTAGAACTAGTTTTTCTGCTTTACCATTTAGAGATTTCATTTATCCTTATATTTTGTCTTCTGTCTATAACAAGACAATTCCTTTTTTGCCTAAGTCTCTCAGGAACCTTGTCAGAAATCTTTTAGACATGACTTCATTTAGTTTTGACTTGCATACATTACTTGTCCTTTTTTCCCCTTGAAACACTACATTGGCAATAAGGACCCTAAGGAGGAGGTTCAGCTTCCGGCGCCATTTTTAAATAAACCTTGAAGTGTGATTTCAGTTCTCACGTCTACATCCATGTTATCAAAAACTTGTTATCTCTGATCTAAACTTTTTAAGTTCTCAATTCCTATTTCCTTTTCTCTTTCCTATATGTCTCATCTTAGGAGTTCTATCTAAACATTGTAAAAATGTCCAAGATTACAACTAATTCATTCTCATATGTTAGTGAGAAGATGCTTTCACTTTTTCCGTGGCCAGGATTGGGCATGGCAACCAACCCACCCCAGTATGCTTGCCTGGAGAATCCCACAAATAGAGGAGCCTAGTGGGTTACACTCCATAGGGTTTCACAGAGTCGGCCACAAGGAGTGAAGCAACTTAGCCCACACGGGTCTTCTCTTGATAATGATAATAGATAACACTAATCTAAGTACCAGACCTTTGCAAATATTCACTTAATCACCCTGGTAATCCAGTGAGATAAATACTATTTTCCACCCTTTTTGTACATCAGAAAACTGAAGCAGAAAAAGATGAAGTAGCTTGGCCAAAATAACACATCCAATAAATGTTAGTCAGGATTTAAATAAAGGAGTCAGGTTTCAATCAACATTTTAATTTCTTTTGTGTGTTTTAAATGGCATTATATTTGGTATTATTTTCAGAATACAGGATGCAAATGTTTTTCTTAAATTCTTCATTTGTAACGTGTACACAAAATGATAGGAAGTGTGTGATGTGTGTTTTCCTTTCTGATACTAGATTCCTAGATAGAGTCCAAAGTACACTTAATTTGCTTCAGGAAAATAAGCTGCCATTTATTTACTCATTCATCAAATATTTATTCAGTACCTAACAAGCAGTAGTCACTATTCTGGGTGCATGGGATATATCACTGCGTAAAAAAGGTAAGTATCTGTTGTGGAGAACTGACATTTGTGGAAAGTAGGTCACAGAGACATTAGGCATGAAGTACTATGTTAGAAAATAAATGCTATATGGAAAAAATGGAGCATTAAGAATATAGAGGTAGGGGTGAATTGAAAGAATGTAAAATTTGAGTAAAGACATGAAAGATGCAAGAGAGTATAGGTACCTAGAGGAAAAATATCCCAGGCAAAGGAAATGGGCAGTGGAGAGGGCCTGAGGTAGGAATGTGTGTGTGGTGTGCACGGGGAACACTATGGAGGCCACTGTGACTGGAGCAGAACGAGCAAGGGGTAAGAGAAGGGATAAGTAGTGGGGCAGGAGGAATTCAGATGATGTGGGACTTTATAGGTTATCGTAAGACCTTTGGCTTTTGCCCCAGGCAGGATGAGGAACTTTATTTTGATGTCCTGTTATTCCAGCTACAAACTTGGTCCTTCACAGACATTACTTCATGTTCTTAACCAGAGCCCTAGAAGCCAAATACTTTTATCATCCTGTCTTATAGAAAAAGGTACCGAAGTTTAGAGACTAAATAACTTGCCCAAAGTGTTACAGCTTGCATGTTGGATGAACCAGGGTTCAGATCCAAGCTATATGTCTCTTAAAACCCACGTGCAGGGACTTCCCTGATGGTCCAGTGGTTAAGAATCCACCTTGCAATGTAGGGAACATGCATTTGATCCCTGGTTGGGAAACTAAGATCCCACATGCCACAGGGCAACTAACCCTGTGTGCCCAGTAAAGATCCCATTGTGCCCCAACTAAGAACCAATGCAGCCCAATCAGTAAGTAGATATTAAAAAACAAATCAAAACAGACCCAGGTACAGTTGACCTTTGAACACAGGGATTAATCTGAGTATAACTTACATTCATAATTCCTCCATGTCCATGGATTCAACCAACCATGGATCATATATTATTGTAGTATTTACTATTAGAAAAAATATAAAAATAAAAATAAATCCATGTGTAAGTGGGCCTGCACAGTTCAAACCCACATTGTTCAAGGGTCAGCTATACTTAAAGGTTTATGTTACTTAAGCTCTAGTTTGTGAGAAACATTTTGAATATCTTTTGGACAGTAGCTCAAAAAAATGGAACCAGCGAAGTCTGTGTTATCCTATATTATCCTATATTTAAATATATTAAGCTTTTATATTTTATTAGCTGTAAAGGAGTCCCTTTTTTATTTAAGAATATTGACTTTCTGGTTTTCTCTTTCCAGGCGGCATAGATATAGACTCATTTCAGGAGCATGAAGAAGGCCATGCAGGGCCAGATGATAATGAGGAGGTCATGCGAGCATTGCTCATTCACGAGAAGAAGACCCCGTCTGCCCCTGCAGGTTCAGTGGGGGCGGCTGCTCCCGTGACCGCTGCCAATGGCAGTGACTCTGAGAGTGAGACCAGCGAGTCAGATGATGACTCTCCACCCCGTGTGGCCACTGTGGCTGCACATCATGGAGAAGAGGATGAGGAAGACGATGAATTTGAGGAAGTAGCAGATGACCCTGTTGTCATGGTGGCTGGCCGTCCATTCTCCTATAGTGAAGTGAGCCAGAAGCCAGAGCTGGTGGCCCAAATGACACCAGAGGAAAAGGAAGCATACATAGCAATGGGACAACGCATGTTTGAGGACCTCTTTGAGTGAGCTTTCCCTACCTTTTCCTCCTTTCTCTAATGCTCATTTCAAAAAGAGATTTCTTACCTTTGAAGAAATGTGTTTAATGGCTTTCTGCCCCTCTTGATGTAAAGCAACTGTTAATCTTGTGCAAACAATAATGGGAGAGAAAGTTTGATTATTTTATGCCAGAAACTTCCCCACAAGGTAGGTTAGCTATAAGCATTCCCTTACCTATTACTACAGTATTAATATTTTACTGTATTCCCTTATCTAATCATTTTCCTTTCCTTTTTAAGACACATTTTTCTCCCTTCTGAAATGAGTGTGACGAGTCTATAAGGTAAATTCTTCCGGTCTGCCTGTAAGAAGCCCATTATGATAGGTTACAGTACTTCACTGATCACATCCTTTTTATCTGTTCTGACCAAGCATTCCTAACAGCCCCTGATATTGCTGCCAACCAAGCAACTTCACAACAGGCAAGTCATTGATGTAGGAAAAAAAAATCTTAAAATTTCACATTGCCTCACGGTTGAAGATGAAGTCATTTTGTAAGGCTCGAGATGAGAGTATGTGTGGAAGGAGGATGATTATGCCTGTATCTCATGACTAATATCTAAACCAAAATTGGTGTCTTTAGAACTGACTTGACTGACAGATGTTACTGTTTTGCTTACTGCCTTGTGGTTTGTATATTGGATAATAGAAAACAGAAAGTGTGTTTGGAAAATCCTTAGGAATAAATTAGAGGAAAAAATGTGGGCTTAGGATAAGGAGTCCATGTAAAGTATTGAAGAATCGAGAGCATTGGAAACAGTACCCTTACAATTGTCTGAATTTGTGCTGATTTAGAAAGCTGAGACTGGTACCCTTCTTTTTCAGTTCTTCCACAGTGCTATAAATTGTTAAAGAGGTCATCGCAGCAGAAATCAGCATATAACAATTGATTGCTCCTTTGTTTTTTTCTCTCAACCTTTTTGAAGCCCTCTTTTTCTCTTTTGATTCTTGTCAAGCATGGTAATTTAGAGTGCATCCAGTATATTGTTGAGCATTGTAACCTCAAGGAAAATAGTTTATTTTTGGTTCTGATATGTAGCATGGTATTATTCCCAAAGGCAGAACTTTAAAGAACTTTCATACAAGGGTCTACAGTTGTATTTTTTGTAATATTTTCCCTTGCATTGTCATTTTTAGGTATTTATCATTTTCTAGTACATGTGTAAAGTTAAGACAGATTTTAGAGCATCTGAGCCTTGTGTGAAGTAATGTTTCATTAACCTGGGTTGTATTAATGACTAAATATTGACAATAAATCAAGTTTGTACTGACTTAAATTTGTTAATTTCTAGCTCTGTAACATCTTGGAGCATAATTAAAATGAATACTTTTCCCAATGAAGAAAAGTGTTTCAGAAGTTTTTCTCTGATTGGCATTGTTTCACATAGTAGATGCAATTGTATGTGATCTAAACTTTTTTCTGGCCGTAAGTTGCCTGAAGAATGACTTTAGGTATGTACCTTGTGCAAATAGGGCTATTCAACTTTAAACGTTGTTTTCTAAACATTGATAGTTTAGAAAGAAGTTCAGTAGTAATCAGATGTTAAGTTTTGAAATGTAGTTCTAGGTGAACTGTCAGCTCTTCGTTTCAGCGAATACTCATTTCTTGCTGTTTTTTTCTTGATCTCACTTGCATGTTCTTTTTCCTAAAGCTACTGTTCTGTTTTTCTTATCTGTTATCTATTCTTTCATCTCCCTCTTGGAGTCAGTGTTATAATCTATGACTGTGCTGAAATTGTTCAGTTTTTTTTTTTAATGTCATTTCTTATTTTCTTTATTTCTCAATTTCTTTGGCTGCTCTTTGGCTGTTCAACCCATGTTTTCCTTGAAACATTTTTTGTTTGGTATCCTAGCCATTACATTGGCCAGGTTTCTTCTTACTTCAGGAAGCCTCCATGCTTCCCTGGCTTCTTTACCTTGCCTCTGCACCATCTGTACTGACTCACAGTAACCATGGACACAAGTCTGTGTGGCAGATTTTCACTGAAGTCTTGATTATAGTAGTAGGGATGGTCAGTGGGAGGGATTCAGCATTGAATAGTCAAGGAATATGATACACACCTTGTTCTTAAAGAGTGTCTTTGCCATTCTCACAGGTTTCATCCCAAGTAGAGTGCTGTAATATTTCAGCTTTCTTTTTCCTTCTCATCATCACCTTTTTCTTTCCAAAGGCCTTGGAAAGTTATAAATGTATTAGAAAAAAATAACTTAGTTCTTTATTTTATTCCTGTTCCAAGTATGACCCTGAAAGATCCTATCATATCCAAAGTGGTCTATCAGAATGTTTCCCTAACTAAGAAACCATTTTTCCACCCACTTTTTCCCCCTTCCCCCACTTTGCCACTTTTTTTTCCTCTCACTGCACTAAATAACTATTCCTCATACACTTGACCAAAGTCAGGTGATGAGTAAACAACTTTGCCCTAGGTAATCGATCCACAGCTTTGTATCTGCTGGAAGATTGCTTCCAATCTATCTACCCTTGTAGTTGAAGCCTTTTTCTCATTTAGATACAACTTTTTTTCCAGAACACCTTAAGGAGCATTAACTTTAAATGATTAAAAGAAAATATCCAATTTGGCATAGCCTGGAAGTCAGGAGACTAGGTTCTAGTCCCAGTTAACTAGACACTTGCAGTGTGACTCTATTACCTGATGTCATCTTCCTGGGCTAGTTTCTCAGTTGTCAATAATGAGAGGATTATGGTAGGATCACCAATATTCCTTTCTGCTCTAATATTTTGTGAAGTGGTAGCTAATGTGTTTTAAAGTGAGGCTGAATAATAATAACAAGACAACAAGAAGAAGTCTTTTGATGTGCTACAGCAATTCAAGCCAGTTGAAGGATATTTTAATGGAAGGGCTGGTGTAGATAGCAGCTTTAGGATTTAGAATGTAGAAAACCAGAGCATAAGCAATTACTAACTCGGTTTTTGTCTTCTGGTCCGGCCAAGGTAGTTCATTTCTGACCTCAATAACTGAGGAAGAAATAATTGAATATTTCATAACTCTTTATGGTGTCATTTTGAGATAATTAGGCAGTGAATGGGAATGAGTTTGGGAAGAGCAGTTCCTCTTCTTTCTACCAGTTGGCTGTTTGGCTAGATTCCCAGCCATTACTACAGTAGAAAAACTTACATGTATAGTTTCTTGTTCTCCTTATTCCTGGGTTTAAAAAAAAAAAAAAAAAAGTAACTGGGAGATGACAATCAAAAAACAAATACGAAAATCTTTAGAATTTAGAAATTTGTATAATTCCATCTTCTATTTGTTAAGCATTTTGTTTCCATGAAAGCTGTTTCACATTGTTATCTCTAAGAGAGCTATGCTACTATCACTTAAAATTTTTTCTTTTTTAAATCTCTTGGGGAAATGAGGAAGATTTTCAGAAAGGAACTAGAACTATGGCACTAAACTTACTGTCCTTTCTATTGGCTTTTTATATTATAAAAGCAAAATAAACTGTGAATAAGATAAGTACAGGTATTCTTGAAACATGTAAAGCCGAATGGGTTGAAATGGGAAATGCCTTGAAATTTTGCTTCTTCCTTTGAAGAGCTAAAAGGAATGAACTAATTCTAGTGGTCCTCAAGGAAAGAAACAAGCACCTTAACCTCTCTTCAGAAAGATCTTGCTGTCCTTCTGAGTACTAGAGGCTGCCATTCCTATTCCAGTTGCAAAGCAAATAGGTCTCTAACATGACCCAATTTCAGCAATCAACCCACATTTCCCATCACATGAAAGTACATTATCACTTACCTGATGTAAATAAGTCTGAGAAATTTATGTGGAAACAAAGGCTAGTGCCAGGTGCTAAAGTGCCTTTAATCACATGAAGGCATGTAGAATAGTTGTACAATTTGTTGTTGTTACATAAATATATTATTTAAAAATTCATCCAATAAGATATATATATATATATATATATCTCCATATCCTTTGTTGACAGTGTGTATCATCCCAGACCTTTTCTAGACCTTTAGAAACAACGTACTCACACTCATACCCACAAATACACTGCGATGCTTTTTAAGTGAATACAATCATGTACACATTGCCCATACATACATGGCTATTTGTTTTTAAAATATCTTGAAGATCTTTCTATATCTGTATATTTAAATCTGATTCATTTTTAAAATAAGGACTAGGTTGAATTGTATAATTATATGGTGGTTTGTATAACACTTCCCTTCTCGAATGGCATTTAGGTAGTGTCCAGTTTTTCACTATTAAAGTGCTATAATGAATTACCCTTATATATCCTTATTCTATATTTCTATAGGATAGAACCATAAAAGAGAAGTAGCAAATCAAAGGACATGTCCATCTTAAACTGATCAGTTCAGTCGGTCAGTCATGTCCAACTCTTTGTGACCCCATGAATTGCAGCACGCCAGGCCTCCGTGTCCATCACCAACTCCTGGAGTTTACCCAAACTCATGTCCATCAAGTCGGTGATGCCATCCAGCCATCTCATCCTCTGTTGTCCCCTTCTCCTCCTGCCCCCAATCCCTCCCAGCATCAGAGTCTTTTCCAATGAGTCAACTCTTCTCATGAGGTAGCCAAAGTACTGGAGTTTCAGCTTTAGCATCATTCCTTCCAATGAACACCCAGGACTGATCTCCTTTAGGATGGACTGGTTGGATCTCCTTGCAGTCCAAGGGACTCTTAAGAGTCTTCTCCAATACCACAGTTCAAAAGCATCAATTCTTCGGAACTCAGCCTTCTTCACAGTCCAACTCTCACATCCATACATGACCACTGGAAAAACCATAGCCTTGACTAGGACCTTTGTTGGCAAAGTAATGTCTCTGCTTTTGAATATGCTATCTAGGTTGGTCATAACTTTCCTTCCAAGGAGTAAGTGTCTTTTAATTTCATGGCTGCAATCACCATCTGCAGTGATTTTGGAGCCCCCAAAAATAAAGTCTGACACTGTTTCCATGAAGTGATGGGACCAGATGCCATGATCTTAGTTTTCTGAATGTTGAGCTTTAAACCAACTTTTTCACACTCTTTCACTTTCATCAAGAGGCTTTTTAGTTCCTCTTCACTTTCTGCCATAAGGGTGGTGTCATCCAAATCACTTTTCAAAAAAACTGTTGGAGAATTTTAAGCAGGGAAGCAATTTGTAGCATTGCCGTTGGGTTGGAATTGAAACCTGGAGATTATTAAGGTGATTTCAATAGTCTTAGTAATAGAGGGCTTCCCTCATAGGTCAGATAGTAAAGAATCTTCCTGCAATGCAAGAGACCCAGGTTCAATCCCTGGGTCCGGAAGATCCCCTGGAGAAGGGAATGGCAACCCACTCTAGTATTCTTGCCTGGAGAATTCCATGGACAGAGGAGCCTGGCAGGCTACAGTCCATGGGGTCACAAAGAGTCATGACTAAGTGACTAAAACACACACACACACACACACACACAAGTCTGTGGGGATGGAAAGAGGGAACAGGTTTAAGAAACTTTGGAGAGGTGGCATTAATGGACCTGGTGACTGTTTGAATGTGGCACTACCCTGGATGAAGCTGTCTTCTGACTGAATGGTTGTTCCATTTATCAAGATTGGAAATACAGGAGGGAGAGCAGAGTTTATTCTTTTTTCAGCTCACATCTCGTAAATGGCACCATCATTTCACCTACATCCTCACACCAAAAGTCTAGTAGTTGGTCATCACATCCTGTTCATCAGCAAGTCGTGTCAGACTCAAAATATAATCTAATTTATATAACCTAAGTTTGAAGGTAGAGCTGATAAGACTTGCTAATAAATTGAAAATATATTCGAAATCTCACCTCATACTTCACCACTACCAGCCTACCCCAGGCCATATTAATACCTCCCCCTACCTGCACTTAAAACACTTTATTGACTGTTTCTTAGAATAACATCTAGACCAAACTCCTGACCCTTTTCCGTAGGTCCTAAGAGATCTGGCCCCTGACTACTTTTACGAGCACATCTACTATTCTTCCTGTTAACTGCTCTCTAACAACATTGACATTCTCTGCTTTGCAAATGTGCCAAGGTTTTTCCTGCCTTAGGTCTTTGCCCTAACTATATTCTCTGCATAGAACTTTCTTCTCCATTCCTGTCACTTTTATTTCATTCTCAGCTTAAATGGCACTTTCTCAGAAAAGCCTTCTCTTCTCTTAAAGTAATCTCTTCTCCCATTTATGGTGATATTTTCTACTTTATTTTCTTCATAATAACATTGATGTTTACAATGAACTTGTTTATTTTTTTATGTCTCTAAACTACCCGCCTCCGCCATCACCACCCTCAAAAGACTAAGGACAGAATACTAGCATTGTGGAATTAATTCTGGCACATGATAGGCTCTCAACAAATGTTGAATGGATGAATGGACAGATGAATTGGCACTAGGAGAGCATACTCTTTTTCTCCACCAAGGCATATCATTTTGTTCCTGCCTGAATTTTATTTATATATATATTTCTTAATCAATTAGTTATGTTTACTTGTGGCTCATGGTACCTAGGACTGTGTCCCCAGGGTAGCAGAATATAGCTTCTTTAGTGCAACCAATGAGACGCCTAGAAGCTTTAGTTCTGGGGAGCCATTTGCTTCATTGTTCATGGAAAAGAGAACCTAGTGAGTATTTTGTCTAGAACCGCCCTGTCAAATAAGGTAGCCACTAGCCACTTGTGACAGTTGAGTATTTGAACTGTATCTAGTCCAAATTGAAATGTGCTGTAAATATGAAACACATACCAAATTTTGAAGACTCTGTGGGATTAAAGAATGTAAAATATCTTATTAATAACTTTTATATTGATTATTTGTTGAAAAGATAGTACTATAGATATGCTAGGTTAGAGGAAATATGCTATTAAAGTTAATTTTACTTGTTTGTTTTTATTTCTTTTATATGGCTATTAGAAAATTTTAAATTGCCTATATTGCTAACATTTGTAGCTTGCATTGTATTTCTGTTGAACAGCACTAGTCTAGGACATTCTCTTCAGATGCTAGAATTATGTATTGTACTTAGTGACTATATACATTTTTCCTCGTGTACAAGTTTTTGACCTGAATGCTGTGCTCATGCTGCACTCCTCCCTATCCTCTACTAGAAAGGTAGGCTTTGTTTTGTTCGTAGACTCTTTCTCTTGGGAACAATAATGAATTTTGCTTCTGGTTTAATTTTTCCCCTTTCATGGGTGAAAATGGTTGGGGCGAGGAGTTTTTTGTTTTGTTTTGAGTGTTTCCTGAAGTAGGATGAAATATTGGGGATGACATCAGCAGTAGAGATAAGGAACTGAGAATTGTTGACTACCTAAACCAATTTTGTGATGTTGAAAGTGCTGCTGACTCCTGGGTAAGTGAGGAACCCGAGCGTCCTGTGAAGCCAAGCCAGAGACGGAGGAGCTCAGAGCCAGTCCTAAGTCAGAGGAGTTGGAAGCCCAAAGTGGTGCTCTGTATGTGTGATCTTAACAGTCAGTGTATGTGAGATTGCTCATGTGTTTATTTCTGTCTCTCCCCTTGCTAGAATGTAAGCTCCATGAGGGCAAAGGCTTTATCTTTCTTGCTTACTGCAGTGTTCTGGCTCATATCCCTGACTCAATATGCCTGGCACATAGTAGGTACTCATCAATAAATACTGAATGAAAAAACAATTACGTTTTTTCGTAATTACTTACTCCAGGCCAGGAGTAAGCCATGGCCTTTATACAAAAGACTAGTTTCCATTTGTATACCTAATTGTATACCTAATGTTTGTGATGCTATTTTGTATTAATTATCTTCCTGTTTGGAATGCTTACAGATGGTGAGTGCTGATCTACACAGCAAAGTGCATTTTCCCCAGCAACTGGTGAAGCCACCTAACCAAAATACATCTCACAGATGCATCTAACTAAAGGGAATTTGTTCACTTAGTCTGTGTTAAAGTCATTCTTTACAGAAGAAATTGTGAGGAGCAAAGACTGTGCTATTTCTTCAACTGGAGATTTTATTTATCTCTTAATAAATTAAAATTGATGATTCCGTGGTTTCCTTCATGATATCAAAGACCCAGCTTCCTTTTATCTTTATACTTAGTCTTTCTTTTTTGAGGCAAGTGTTTGTTGCTTTGTGGTTCCATAGTGGCCAATACTTCATCTTTCTACATACATCTTCAGGTAGAAGTGAGGGAGTAAGGCGATAAAGGTATATAACAGTATCAGTATCAGTCAGTATCCCCCTCCCTTTTTAAAAAAATTGTGGTGAAATTCGTATGACATAAAATTAATCATTTTAAATTGAACAATTCAGTGGCATTTAGTTTATTCACTATCCAGTTCCAAAACATTTTCATCACTGCAAAACAAACTCCGTCCCCATTAAGCAGTTGTTTTCCTTTCTCCTGGGGAAACCACAGCCCTTGGCAACTACCATTCTTCTTTCTGTCTGTGGATTTACGTATTCTGGTTATTTTGGATAAATGGAATCATTCAGTATGTGACCTTTGTATCTGGCCTCCTTCACTTAGCATAATGTTTTAGAGGTTCATCCATGTTGCAGCATGTGTCCGTCCTTCACTCCTTTTTATGACTGAGTAGTATTCTGTTGTGTGTATATGCCACGATCTGTTTATTTATTCAGTTGTTGATGGGCATTTGAATTGTTTCAGCATTTTGGCTATTGTGAATAATGCTGCTGTGAATATTCATATACATGTATTTGAGTACCTGTTTTCAATTTGAGGGGCCTATACCTAAATGTGAAATTGCTGAGTCTGTGATAATGTCTATGTGCTGTTTCTTTTAACATACCACCTTCCCAGCACTGTGTGCAGTAATTACTGGCACTCCTTGGGGAGTAGACAGGGCCTTGTAACCAAGATGTCTGTTTTGGAAGTGAGAGTCAACAGAATATTCAGAGCTCTAGGGTCGGTGACCAGAGCAACAGCTACAGAGGGCCAAGTACTAGTAGGTGTGTGTATGAAGTAAAAATTGAAGCATCCTGGATTTTCTTTTGTGAAGGAAGTAGCTTCTCTGCATTGCCCTTTATATCCTTTCCTGGGTTTCAGACTTTTAAGTCATAACATAGACTCAGTCTGGCCATCTGAGTACTCACCTGGGGCTGTGATCTCTGTGCTCCAGTTCTCTGTCACAGAGCCAATCCTTTAAGTCCAGGGTCATAGCGGGCTAATGTCTTCTTTTGGTCAAGCACGAGGTGAAGCCCTTTTGTTTGAACATGCTTGGAAGTGTGCCAGTATCAGGGGTGGTGGTGACAGTAATTGTTAAGATCCAGAGGATGGATCCAGAACTAAATTGCCTCTCACAAGTATTTGCTCAGTATGAAGTCAGCTTTAATCAGCCCTGTTCCACCAGCTTCAAAAATGGGAGGCTGGCAGCTTTTCATTTCAGGGTAGTGACCTGCCTGGGAGGTCTAAAGAATGATTCTGACAATGTTCCAAGAGAATCCTTCCCTGCTGTTCTGTGCCTGTGTGCAGGTATAATGTGTATGTAGGAGGGTAGAAAAAAGGCAAGACAGGGTGGGCCTTTATGTTTAGTGGGTGGGTGGAGAGGACTTGGCGTGCTGTGTATGTCACTCACATTTCACATCTCTCTGACAGGCTATAAGTTTAGCAACTTTATGGATAATTTCTTTATTGCTTTTTCCACTGAGATTCATTAAGCTATCAAATTATGTCAATGATATGGAGACCTCTGCCCATGTCTCCTGCGTTAGTCTAGTTCCTTTAAGACTGACACAGTCCTTTTCCCTCCCTCCCCCACTTCAGCAGTTAGCAACAAAAACACCTAGCAAGCAAAGAACCAATTGAAAGTCTGTGACAGTGTCTGCTTTGCCTCCTAAACTACTATTTCTCAAAGAGTGTATTGGGCCACTTTGGGAATTCTTAAATATATTCTCAGTGTTTTGACCAACAGATATCTGTGATCACCATCTGTCTCATTACACTACTTCCCCATCTCCCAAAGTGCACTTGGTAAATCCCTTTTTTTAAACTTGCCTTTCTGCAATAAATGCTACTCTCCCTCTGCCTCAAATCCTCCCTTGATGTTCTTCCCTCCTCTCTCCTGTGTCCTCTTCTCCACAATCATCACTTCAGGAACAGGCTTCTTAAGCCTACTTCCTATGGTGGATGTGGGAGGTTTTCATTTGTTCTCCCACAGTGTGCATTTCTCCCCCACTCTCCCTGCATGTGATTCAGCTGGGACTGATGCCAGTCATAGTGACTGATTCAGAGAGGAGCATATGATCCAGGCCAGGTAATGAGAGTTACTTCAGGACTTTGGTTGAAATGAGAAAAAGGCACTGCCTTTTTCTACTAGGGTTACTAAACTGGTAGAGCATAGCTGGTAGCAGCTGGGGACAATCCTTGTTACCATTTCAGGGCAATCTGCCTGAAAATAAAACCAACACAGAGGAAGGCAGACACTATAGAGATGGAGAAAGAGTGATTTCCAATCACAACACTTGAGCACCTTAATCTTACCGTACTTGAATCATTTTTACCTTTGTAATTATTTCTATTATGTGAGTCAGTATGTTTAGTTTTATTCTTTGGCCAGTTTGGGTTGAGGTTTCCCAGGTGATGCAGTGGTAGAGAATCCTCCTGCCAGTGCAGGAGACTTAGGAGATGTGGGCTTGATCCCTGGGTTGGGAAGATGCCCTGGAGGAGGAAATGGCAACCAACTCCAGTATTCTTGCCTGGAAAGTTCCATGGACAGAGGAGCCTGGAAGGCTGCACTCCATGGGGTTGCAAAGAGGCAGACATGACTTGACTATCTGAGCACACAATTGGGGTTGGGTTTCTATCTCTTGTAATTGAAAAAGTCTTGACTTACTAGACAGTGCCCATCAGCCCACTGATATCTATACTTCATCTTCACTTTGTTATTCCCTCTGTTATTCAGTTGGAGATAGTCTCACCTGTATTCTAATCACTCTCAACTCTTCCCATCTCTGTTACAATCCCATACATATATTTATCTAGGGCTTTGTAGTCTACCAAGGGGCTCCCGAAGAAAGGCAATGCCAAAGAATGCTCAAACTATCGCACAATTGCACTCATCTCACACGCTAGTAAAGTAATGCTCAAAATTCTCCAAGCTAGGCTTCAGCAATACGTGAACTGTGAACTTCCAGATGTTCAAGCTGGTTTTAGAAAAGGCAAAGGAATCAGAGATCAAATTGCCAACATCTGCTGGGTCATTGAAAAAGCAAGAAAGTTCTAAAAAACATCTATTTCTTCTTTATTGACTATGCCAAAGCCTTTGACCACATGGATCACAGTAAACTGTGGAAAATTCTGAAAGAGATGGGAATACCAAACCACCTGACCTGCCTCTTGAGAAATCTGTATGCAGGTCAGGAAGCAACAGTTAGAACTGGACATGGAACAACAGACTGGTTCCAAATAGGAAAAGGAGTACGTCAAGGCTGTATATTGTCACCCTGCTTATTTAACTTATACACAGAGTACATCATGAGAAACGCTGGGCTGGAAGAAGCACAAGCTGGAATCAAGATTGCCGGGAGAAATATCAATAACCTCAGATATGCAGATGACACCACCCTTATGGCAAAAAGTGAAGAGGAACTAAAGAGCCTCTTGATGAAAGTGAAAGAGGAGAGTGAAAAAGTTTGCTTAAAGCTCAACATTCAGAAGACGAAGATCATGGCATCTGGTCCCATCACTTCATGGGAAATAAATGGGGAAACAGTGGAGACAGTGTCAGACTTTATTTTTTTGGGCTCCAAAATCACTGCAGATGGTGATTGCAGCCATGAAATTAAAAAACGCTTACTCCTTGGAAAGCATTATAAGGAAAGTTATGACCAATCTAGATAGCATATTCAAAAGCAGAGACATTACTTTGCCAACAAAGGTCCATCTAGTCAAGGCTATGGTTTTTCCAGTGGTCATGTATGGACGTGAGAGTTGGACTGTGAAGAAGGCTGAGCGCCAAAGAATTGATGCTTTTGAACTGTGGTGTTGAAGAAGACTCTTGAGAGTCCCTTGGACTGCAAGGAGATCCAACCAGTCCATCCTAAAGGAGATCAGTCCTGGGTGTTCATTGGAAGGACTGATGCTGAAGCTGAAACTCCAATATGACTGGTTCTGGGTTCTATTATGACTTTGGCCCCCCATGCACATTTGAGAACCTCTTAACTGTTTCAACTCTTCAACTTCTTTGACAATCTGAGACCTCACACAAAGCCCCTCAAATCATCCACCATCCCTACGTATCTTCCAGATAATGCATTTTATGCTCCCCTGGCGGGGCTGGGGAGTGTAGCCACAAAGATGCTAATTCATGCCTTGGCCCTGCTGTCTATTTCCATCTGGGCCCTTCCTGCTGTGCAGATCTCTAGATGGCTACAGACCTACAGCAGTTGCTTCTCTTTCCCTCAGCCTTTGCCAGTCTGTTCATGATCTTGTTTTCTCCACTTGTTTGATGTCTGAGATCATTTTGCCTTTATGTAACTTCTATAGTAAACATTAACAGTTGCATGTTTAGCATTCATTGCTCCTTTCCTAGTAGTACCTAATTTTTGCTAAGAGATCCCTTTCCCGAGGAAGTACATGTGCTTCAGGAGAAGCTAATTCTATAGTCATCTGTACAGTTCCTATATAGTTCCTGTATAGTCATCTATGTAGTCATCTGTACAGGTCCTACTTGGGCCAAGAGTAGTCGTAGTAGTGATTATGCATGCGTGCATGCTTAGTTGTCCAACCCCATGGACTCTAGCCCACCAGACTCCTCTGCCCATGGGATTTTATAGGCAAGAATACTGGAGTGGATTGCCATTTCCTCCTCCAGGGTATCTTCCTGATGCAGGGATTGAACCTGCATCTCCTGTGTCTCCTGCATTGGCAGGCGGATTCTTTACCACTGAGCCACCTGGGAAGCCCAGTAGTGATTGTTCAGTTCAGTTCAGTTCAGTTCAGTCGCTCAGTCATGTCTGACTCTTTGTGACCCCATGAACCACAGCACGCCAGGCTTCCCTGTCCATCACCAACTCCCGGAGTCTACCCAAACCCATGTCCATCGAGTCGGTGAGGCCATCCAACCATCTCATCCTCTGTCATCCCCTTCTCCTCCTGCCCTCAATCTTTCCCAGCATCAGGGTCTTTTCAAATGAATCAGCTCTTTGCATCAGGTGGACAAAGTATTGGAGTTTCAGCTTCAATATCAGTCCTTCCAATGAACACCCAGGACTGATCTTTAGGATGGACTGGTTGGATCTCCTTGCAGTCCAAGGGACTCTCAAGAGTCTTCTCCAACACCACAGTTCAAAAGCATCAATTCTTCGGCACTCAGCTTTCTTTATAGTGATTGTAGCTCTTCACAAATATTCCAGTTATACTATATACATAATAGAATTGCATTTCCTAGATTGTTGAAGGTAGATGTGGCCATGTGACTTGCTTTGGTCAATGAAATGTGAATAGAAATGATATATGTCATTTCTAGGCAGAAACCTTTAAGGGCTAGTGTACGATTCACCAGGTGCCCCTCCCAGATAGAGTGATTGCTAAAGCATGTGTTGAGATGAAGCCTCCATCAGCCTGGGTCCCAGGGTGACTATTATGGTAGAGCTCCCCCTGCCGACATACACCAGCATATAGTGAGAACAAGAAGTAAGTGCTGTTATGTCACTGAGATTTGCAGTATAAGCAGGACATTCTAACTGATACAGTAATCTCATCTTTATAACACTGCCTGGGTCAAAAACCTAGTCTAAGCCAAGCCAAGTGAAAGCTACTCAGTTGTGTCCAACTCTTTGTGGCCCCATGGGCTATACAGTCCATGGAATTCTTGAGGCCAGAGTACTGGAGCGGGTAGCCTTTCCCTTCTCCAGGGGATCTTCCCAACCCAGGGATTGAACCCAGGTCTCCCTCATTGCAGACAGATTCTTTATGAGCTGAGCCACCAGGGAAGCCCAGTCTAAGCCAAGTAGTCATGGCATTTCTTGGTCAAGAAATTGGTTGAGAAAAATGCTGTGACTCACTTGGTACACTGAAATGAGAAGGGGATTTGCTGGGGCCTTGAGAAAAGAAGTTTCCTGACTTACAAGAGAGCTACCAGAAGAGGTAAATTCTCTCTTCCTCTTGATGTTATGTATGAATGTGAAGCCTGTAGTTACTATAATTACCTTGCTATAGGGATAAAGCCAAAACAAGGGAGAGTGGTATCAAAAGAATCTCAAAGAAATGGTGCCAAAACCCTGATGGAATCATAACTGATCATTACTCTTTGGAATTTTTTCAGTTAGATAAGCCAATAAGTCCCTTTTACTGTTTAAGCTATTTGAGTTGGGTTTCTTATATATTTCCGCAAAAGTAACCTAACAGTTGTAACTTCCTTTCTTAGTTCTTATCTTTACTTCTCACTCATTTATGTAGTATCAGAGAAATAATAGCTAACGATAGTTCATTTATAGAAGACTTATTATGTGTCTGGCACTATTCTAAGTGCTTTCTAGACAGATTCTGATTCCATTTCAAAATAGAGAATATATGTGTGAGCTCCTTGAGAACTCTTTTCTTATTTATATCTATTTCTCCCACAGTGCTGATGTGGTACAAACCAGATGCTAACCAAATATTGAATAATTCAACAAATATAAATTGAGTTTTAGTCTTACAGAGCTTATAGTATTTTGACCATCCAGGTCTCACAAACCTAAAAGACTGAGACCAACACAAGACATCATAAATGCTGTTAGGTGCTAAACTGAAGTTCCAAAAGGCATGTTAAAGGCTGTGAAGAAAAGATAGCATTATTGGGTGAAGATTGGGAATGAAAAGCTTTTGAAGAAAATCAGATTTTTTCTTTAAAAAAACAAAAGCAGATACAGATAGGCATAGCAGAGTGGGAGGGTGGGTATTAAAGTTAGGGTAATAACAAGCAAGAGTATTGTGTCAAGAAGGAATGTGGTGTACTGAAGAACATTCAGTACATTCAATTTAGGTGCTCAATAAATGTTAGATATTTTTTCTCATCATGAGACAATAGCATTTTTCCCTTGAAATATTTGATGCAGGCTTGATATAAAAGAGATATTATGGCCACTACTCTGACTACTTATCTCCTTACCTGCTCAAACCCCTTGCACATAGTAAGCAGTCACAGATGTTTGTAAAATTTTAGACATCCATTAATGCACTATTTCTCCCTAGAGAAAGAAGTTTCTGAGTGCTTGTCTGCCAAGCATTCTACATGTCTTCTGGCTCTCTTAACTCAATGCTGGGCACATACTGTGGCACAGTCGGACCTTAGTTAAGTACTTGATTGAATTGATTCAAATTATCTGGCTTGGGAAGAACTTCTTTACCTAGTGAGCCTGGCTTTTCAGTACATCAACACTTCATCAAACCCCTGTCAGATCAGATCCTCAATAGGGTATCTTAAATGCATGCTATTAAAATACTTAAATAGAAGTCCCATCTGTTAGAGTAGACCGAGCCTGATGAATCAGCCAGAGAGGTGGGAGGCTGATCCAGCCAGACATGAACCAATCGGGTGGGGAACAGGCAGCTCTGTCTCCCTTTGCCACCCCAGAGTGCTTATGCCAGAATGTACAGATTTATAAACAGAAACCAGTTAGCAAAATATGAGGACTGAAGCATGCCACAGGGCAGTGTCTGTGGGCTAATCAACAGAGATCTGGCTGGAGCCCTTCGTCCCAGCTGCAGATCATGCTGAAGGGTGTGTCAGAGGAGAAAGAGGAGCCTAGGGACTTGCCCCTTCCATAACTCTTGCACCTGTGGAATCTAGATTTTGTTTTCATGCAATTGTAAAAAGCATTTTAAAAAACAGCTTTATTTTGGGAACTGTCACTGGTGAAGTCAGCAAGGACTTAAAGACCTAAGATAAAATACAATGATGGAAAAGTGTTGAGGAAGCTGCCTTTTTATTCCCCAAGAAGGATTTTGCACAGACATCCATCCCTGATGAGGTGTCATCAAGCCCTCATTTCCAAATGGTCTTGGCTGCCAGAGTCCTAATTACAGTCAGCTTCCCAACCACACTATCTCCCTTTTCCCACCTCCCCTGGTATACCCTGGATGTGGATCATACTCTCTGGTGCTACATTAAAAAAAGAAAAAGTTTTTTTGGGGTCACTCTTCACCACACCAAAATACATGTTAAAAAATACTCTTTCTGAAGCTCTATTCCTCTGATAACACTTAGGACATGAGGCCTTGTGCACAATAGATGCTCAATAAATAGTTTGTTCAATTAACATGAATCATTTCTCAGTTTCCTGGGCTAAGAAGAAAAAAATGTGATGTGCTTTCTTATTATCACCACTGATCTGATTTCTCTTCTGTTCAACTGTCAACTTTGCCCCTCCATACCCATGTTCTTAACCCAGCTGCGCATATACACATGGAAACACAGTCCCACTCTATCCCATTTGGGTTATTCTATTGCTTCTTAGGGTTTTGTTTAGAGTAATTTTTTAATTAGAGGAGAAGTGAAAAGAATATAAGTCAGACGTTCTGGATTCTGGTCCCAACTGGACCATTTTGTTTGGATCTAAGGTAAGTGAATATGTACTCAGATTCCTCATCTCAGATATAGTAATAATAATAATATATGACTGTCTCACCTCCCAGGTTGGTTCAAATGTCAAATGAGCTAATATATATGAAAGTCCTTTGAGAAAGAGACAAAGCACTTTAAATGACTCTTACTGTAAAAACCTAACCCCTTCTGAGTTCATGTACCCAATAAAACACATACAGTATCAAAAAAAGTCTAGGAGAGGCCCAGTAGTTGAGATTCTGCACTTCCACTTCAGGGGGTCCAGGTTTGATTCCTGGTTGGGGAACACATACATAAAAAAAAAAAAAAGTCTTCCATAGTGTGTTCCCCTGGGAAGTGGGCCCCTTCTCACTCTCCTCCTCAGGAGAGGCTAACTGGCTGGCTTCCTGGGCCCACATGGGATGCTTTTACTCTGATGAATTCAATGGGGCCTAGAGTCAGGCCCTCAGCTTTGCAGCATCAGAATTCAGTTTTGGCAGAAACTCTGAGTTGATCAGCCTCAAGATGCTGACTCATGCCCACTCACAGGAGACTGATAAATAGCCAGAATGCCCGTTTATTAATTTACAGTGGGGAACATTTAGCCTGCTCTGTACCTTTGCTCCCTATAGACCAGTTGCAAGGGAAGAGGAAGTATCAGAAGGTTGCTCAGTGAGCAAGGAACTTTGATAAGGGGAGTAACATTAGGCTCTGCTCATTTGGCTTTGCTATCTTAAAAGGAATCCACTCTCCAGAAAGTCTGATGTTTCTGACGCCCTGGCAGGCACCCAATTCTAGAATTTTGCTTACATGAGTCAGAATGTGCCAAGCATTCCCTTTGCTCGACCAGCCCTCTTCTGACCTGCACATTGTTATTTATATATGTTGATCCTTTTCAGACCTCCTGCAATGGTTCCCAGAGCCAGTCTGCTAGCCAGGCTGGGGTTTACTGCCACAACAGCACCTAAAGGATTTACAAAGAAAGATTTTTTTTTCCCTCAACTAGAAATTCTTAATTTATTGGATCTGGAAGGGCGTAGGAATCTGAATGTTTACAGGATTCCGAGTGACTCTGATCATTAGCCAGGTTGGGGAACCACTTATTTGGCTAAGAATCTATACTGTCCCTTTAAGATGACTTTGCATATTCTGATCTGATCTGTTCCGAACTGATTGTATAGGTTAACTCTGAGAACAGAATGTTATTTCCTAGGTCTCAAGGACCAATCAGTGTTGCATCCTTGAACCAACCTTCCTTCTTTCCTTCCTTCCTGTCTTCTTTCTTTCTTTTCTTCCATAAATATTTATAAATACCCAATACGTAAGGAAGCTTACCAAGAGAAGATTGTGGCAATCAACACTTTAAGCGCCAAAAGCAAAAGCTGTTTTTAGGTGATAATAGACTTTGAGGATTAGGATATATAATCCCAGTGCATAGACCACTCTGAGGCCAGCCAATGAAATCAAGGCCTGACATGAAACAATCCAGAGACAATTTCCCTGTGGTAAGTAATGCTGGGTCTTGGTATACTTCCTGAGCCGATGTCCTCTAGGAAACAACCTTTTGCCCACAAGTGGCCCTGATGGAAACTCTAAGGACCATGTATCCATCCCACTCATGGCCAAGAAAACACGTCATCGTCTTTCCTTTCAAACGTGGTTCTCATCTTACCAGCACCTGGCAGTGGCTAGCTTCTGTAAGAGTACCCACATCAGGGGAATCAAATGAGCATCATCTAAGGAGGGGTGCCAACAAGTGATGAGTATCTCAATATACCAGCCATTTTGTCTCCATAGTTGATAAGCCTTATGCATCACAAAAGCTACTGTTAAGGGTTAGTATTCCCTTTTTCCAGATGAAGAAATTTAGCCTCAAATCGGTTAAATGAGTTGCTAAAGATCATACAAGCAGTAAGTGGTAGAATTGGGATTAAAATCGAGGCCCACTCAGTTTCCAAGTTCTATGCCCCTTCCCCATGACCCCATGGTGCTTAGTAAAGAGGGTTGTGTGTGTGTGTGTGTGTGTGTTTAGGAAGTTTTGAGCATAAGATTCATTGTGCTATAGCTAATACTTAAAATTTCTCTCTACATAATAATGTATATATGTATAACAATTTATGGGACTCCCAGATGGTTCAGTGGTAAAGAATCCGCCTGCCAATGCAGGAGACACAGGAGATGCGGGTTAGATCCCTGGGTTGGGAAGATCCTCTGGAGGAAGAAATGGTAACTCCAGTATTCTTGCTGGAAAAATCCCCTGAACAGAGGAGACTGGTGGGCTATGGTTTGTGGGGTCACAAAGAGTCGGACACGACTGAGCACAACAACACAGCACCATACCAATTTAAATATCGATATATATAGTAGCATCCAAGTTGGCATTTGGTGATGCACTAAGTCTGATTCCTTTCTGCTATATAGCCGGGGACAGGATTGGGAGTCAGGATACCTGATTATAGTCCTGGCTCAGTCATGTACTCACTGTGTGCCTTGAGAAGCTCCTTTTTCCTAGCTGGGCCTCAATTTTTTCATCTAGTCAGATGAAGGTGAGACTAGATCTAGGGTTGAACTAGATCTCTAACATGCTAGGATTCTAAGAATCTGGTGACAACAGTCACCATCTTTCTTAATTGTTTTTATATCAAAGCATAGCAATTGAATTATAGAAAAAAAGAAAGTTGAACATATATATTATTGTTGTTCAGTCACTCATTCGTGTCCGACTCTTTGCAACCGCATGGACTCCAGCAAGCCAGGCTTCCCTGTTCTTCACTATCTCCCAGAGCTTGCTCAAACTCATGTCCGTTAGTTGATGATGCCATCCAACCATCTCATCCTCTGTCATCCCTTCTCCTCCTGCTTTCAATCTTTCCCAGCATCAGGGTTTTTTCCAATGGAACATATATATTAGAAAATTATTTAAAAATAACACACTTATTAAGACCTAGGTAGATGCCAGGGACTATAATAACTAATTTACAGACTTTTGATTAATTCTTATCACATCAACTATTTTTATTTATCCATCTCTGAGGAACAGGAAGAGAAGTACTTTGCCCAGGACAGCGTGGCCAATGGGTAGAGAAGCCAGTACTGAAATCTAGAACTGATTCTACAGATATCTCTCAAATGTGGTCCTCCTACCCTCTATTCTCTTGTTTTATGGCTCCCATAAATGGTATGATGACTATATAGAACATTTCTTAAAGTTCCATTTGACATTACCTGACCTTGAAGTATGAGGAAAAAGCAGCCCACGCCATTGTGACGGAATTTTCCTGGAGACTTTTGTTATTGTATGATTATCTCTCCCTGGGAGGGGGGCTGTAAAAGTCAGACTTAATATGGATTTAGAGAGTATGTTTTCATTTCAACTGTATGAGAGAAAACATTATACTGGTCAGCAGACCCTGGCTATAAAATTGGTTCTATTTGTTAGCTTAATTAGTATCCTTTGTTTTCCTAATATTAAGCTCATAAAAGTTAGCCCCAGTTCCTTTGACTGGGTCTAAATAGGAGGAAATAAATCAATGAAGGAAAAACTCCTTTTCTGTCTGTTACTGATCCTGTGGAGATGAAAAGAAGAGAGAGGAAGAGATGGTTACTGGCAGGAAAATAGAGAACTATCAAAGGTTTGGGTCTTGTACAGACTGGGGTGGATGCATCTGACTTCCATCCTCTTCAAATGATGCCTTGATACCTACCTGTTGCCTCTGATCTTCCTAGACAGGAAGTCAGGTGGCTAGTCTGAGCAGTGGTCTAGAAAGAGCCATAAACACACCAGTCTAACCCTAACCCTAAACCACCCTATCAGCCTCATCTTCATCAGGGATGATGCCTGAATCAAACCACAAGAGTGTCCAATCCTGGGATCAGAGATAGGAGAATAGGGAGGAAGATGGAGGTAGTGTCCCTACTTCCTTCCATTGTCTTGCTCACTACGCACAGGAAAGGGTCCTCTTTCTCTTGTGTGCCTTGAATTACATGTCACACAGGTGGGTTGGTGAGAATTGAAAAAGACTGTCTATAAATTGCTCAAACTAATTTAGAAGTCATTCTGCAACATGTACTCAAGCCTACACTTTCAATAATGTCAGAAAAGTTTGCTTTACTTTTATATCAATAAGTTATGGCCTTTTTTACTAAACATGAGTGACACAAAGCTGAAAAGTAGAGCACAGAACCAAATCAGAATGTAAAATTGTCTAGACAGTCTAGAATGTTTTGTCTAACTCAGTAAGTTAAAGTGTATCAGAAATAATAGCAGAATTCTACATTTAGGCTAAAAAGGGAAAACCAGCTCTGCAGGATGGAGGAGATTACCTGGACGGTGTTCATTCATATAAAAGAACTGGGAACTTAAATTAACCACAAGTTGAATATTTGCCACCACTATGATGTGTCTGCTAAAGAAAACCAACCCAACCTCTGACTGCAAGAGGGGAAATGAGGTGGAGATGACAGGCAGCCCAGTCCTACTGCAGTGAGCTGTGGTCAGACCGCACTGAAGTACTGGGTTCCGTGGTAGGTACCACAATTCTTGTGGGATACCTACCAATAGAGCAATGGCAAATAGAATGGTGAGAGTCAGAAAATCAGAGAGTTGATAGAAATGGTCATATTTAGCCTAGAGAAGAAAAAAAAAAGTCAACCAAAGGAACAGCCTGATCATTGCAAATATTTCAAAGGCTCTTATGTGACTGGCAGAATGAATTTGTCCTTCCCTGTCAAGATGTAGAGCAAGGCTAAGGAATAGAAGCTAAAAAGTCAGAATTCAGAGCTATTTAATAGCTGGGCCACTGTCCTAGAGGTTGGGGGGGGGGGTCCCAGGTTCTAGAAGTACCATGTTGCTGAGGCTACCTTTGAGGAGAGCTTACCATTAGGCAGTGGGAGGTGAGAAGGGAGGAAACATTATTTATTTGATTTATATTCCCTACACCAAAGGAACCACCATTTTCTCTGTTTTCCTCCAATTGGATTCACTTCTCTGATTTCACCTAATATTTCATTTTTTTTTTTTTTCTTCAGCCTTAATTTGGGAGCCACTGACATCTGCTGCGAGTCCAGGCTTGAGGGTTCAAGTCCTGTGACTTTCTGAGCAGGGACCACCACTTTGGAAAACCTGAGTCTCTTAGGAATTCTCTCCCCAGTGAAACTTAAGCTCTTGTACTCATCGATTAGCTTAGTAACAGAAATCCTCACTTTGCTTTTTGAACATGTTAGGCAATAATTGTTTCTGCTGGAGAAATATTTTTATTATTTCATATATTATACTTTCATTTCTTTGAGTTTCATTTGGTAATTCTTACACACTTTCCCCCTGCTTTTAAAAATGATGAACAGATCTTTGATAATAGATTAGTTTTAATTTGTTACATGAAAGAAAAAAAAAGATGAACAGGAAGTTTCTACTCTGAGGCTTGACTGTGTAGTTGAGATGACACCAGGAGACTTTTCACTGTAAAGTCATCCTTTCAGCCCCCAAAGAGATTGACCACCATAATACCTTCATTCCTTTCCTCACTGCTATTCCACTAGAAAAGGAAGGCAATCATTCTTAAAATCCTCCGTGCAGGAGCTTAGGAGAATTTTAGCCCGGATTTCTTTTCAGGAGAATAATAGCTTGGCTTCAAAAACCTTGGAATAAAAACAATAATAAGAACAACAATACTGACAACAGCAATAATACTTGTGTAGTACTTACTATGTGCCAGATGCTATTTAAGCATTTTATGTAATACAATAGTTTTCACAATAACCCCATAGTAGGTGCTATTAGCTCCATTTTGTCAATGGAGAAAATATGTTATGGGGAAGTTATGTAACTTGCCTAGGGTCATGGAGATAGCAAGACTATGTAACTGAAAGTTGAGCTCATGAGTTCTGGCTCCAAAACCCAGGCTCTTAACCACCATACTAAATATACTATTATGCCATGTACCCTTTCATTTTTAGAACAGTACAATTTCTTAAGATAAAGTCATGACTAAATTTCTAGTTTCAACATCTTATAATCTTTATTTAATGTGTACTTTCTCTGTTATAAAAATAATATTGTTGTAGCTAAGAGCCCTGACTTTAATGCCAGCTAGACCTGAACTTAGACGCAGGCTACTCACTGATAAGTTACTTAATTTTTTTAGTTTCCTTATATGTATATCCATAGATTTTTAAAGAGGATTAAGTGAGATAAAATATGTAATGTGCTTAGCAGAGTACCTGGCCTAGAGTCAGCACTCAGGAAATGTTAGCGTTTATTAATATGTATTATAATCAAAGAGAGTATGGCAAGGCTGAAAGTAGAAAGAAGAAAAAAAATTAAACCACCCAGAATTCCACCCCTTGAGCTATTTTCGTTTTGTCTTTTATCTGTGTGTAAGAGAAATTAATGTTTTGTTGTTTATATTTCTGAGCGGAAGTCGTGGTAGCTGTTTGCCAAGTCACGATGGGTGGTAGAGAGGGAATTTGGAGGTATATGTTAGGGTGTATGTGTTTGCAGAATTACTCTGCATAACACAGGAGGTAAATGAGACTCCCTGCTGCTGCTGCTGCTGCTAAGTCGCTTCAGTCGTGTCCGGGTCTGTGTGACCACATATACGGCAGCCCACCAGGCTCTTCCATCCCTGGGATTCTCCAGGCAAGAACACTGGCGTGGGTTGCCATGTCCTTCTCCAGTGCATGAAAGTGAAAAGTGAAAGTGAAGTCGATCAGTCATGTCTGACTCTTAGCGACCTCATGGACTGCAGCCCACCAGGCTCCTCCATCCATGGGATTTTCCAGGGAAGAGTACTGGAGTGGGGTGCCATTGCCTTCTCCGAAATGAGACTCCCTAGGGGACAAATAATTTAATCTCTGGATTAGATCTTCTGAGCAGTTCCTGATAAAGATAGAGAAGTGAGACATGGAGGGCCTCAAGATTTAGAACTACCCCTGTCAGAATGGACCACCTTTGAAATGTCTTTATCAGTTCAGTCCAGTTCAGTCGCTCTTTGTGTGTTCTTCTCTTTGCAATCCCATGGACTGCAGCATGCCAAGCTTCCCTATCCATAAACAACTCTCGGAGCTTGCTCAAACTCATGTCCATCAAGTCAATGATGCCATCCAACCATCTCATACTCTGTTGTCCCCTTCTCCTCCAGCCTTTAATCTTTCCCAGCATCAGGGTCCTTTCTAATGAGTCAGCTCTTCACATCAGGTGGCCAAAGTATTGGAGATTCAGCTTGAGCATCAGTCCTTCCAATGAATATTCAGCATTGATTTCCTTCGGGATTGACTGGTTTGATCTTGCAGTCCAAGGGACTGTCAAGAATCTTCTCCAGCACCACAGTTCAAAAGCATCAACTCTTTGGCGCTCAGCCTTCTTTATGGTCCAACTCTCACATCCATACATGACTACTGGAAAAACCATAATTTTGACTAGATGAACCTTTGTTGGCAAAATAATGTCTCTCCTTTTTAATATGCTGTCTAGGTTGGTCATAGATTTTCTTCCAAGGAGAAAGTGTCTTTTAATTTCATGGTTACAGTCACTATCTGCAGTGATTTTTGGAGCCCTAGAAAATAAAGTCTCGCTGTTTCCATTGTTTCCCCATCTATTTTCCATGAAGTGATGGGACTGGATGCCATGATCTTGGTCTTTTGAATGTTGAGTTTTAAGCCAGCTTTTTCACTTTCATCTTTCACTTTCATCAAGAGGCTGTTTAGTTCCTCTTGGCTTTCTGCCATAAGGTGGTGTCATCTGTATATCTGAGGTTATTGATATTTCTCCCGGCAATCTTGATTCCAGCTTGTGTTTCATTCAGCCCGGCATTTCGCATGATGTACTCTGCATATAAGTTAAATAAACAGGGTGACAATGTACAGTCTTGACATATACCTGTTGAAGCCTAGCTTGGAGAATTTTGAGCATTACTTTGCTAGTGTGTGAGATGAGTGCAATTGTGCAGTAGTTTGAACATTCTTTGGCATTGCCTTTCTTTGGGATTGGAATGAAAACACCTTTTTCAGTCCTGTAACCACTGCTGAGTATTATAAATTTACTGGCATATTGAGTGCAGCACTTTCACAGCATCATCTTTTAGGATTTGAAATATCTCCCCTGGAATATAAATGTTTTTATAGCAGTTCTCAATTTGTTGAAAGTAATAATTAGTCTCCAAAAGCCAAGCCTTAGATACTCATGCCAAGAGACACTTATGTAGCCTTTCATCTTCTCCAAGTCATTCTTTTCTGCACAGTTCCTCCCAGAGCCAGCCAAGGGGGCCTCTTCTGTCTTTCTCTATCTAAAGTCAGGCTCTTAGACAAGTGGGAGCACACACAAACCAAGTTAAATTATATTAGGCAACAGTCCTGTGAATGCTTTATTAGCAGTGAATCTGAACCAGATAGATTGCTTCCCTGAGGGTTTCTCCAAGGAGAAAATATTAATACCTGACCAGACTAAGTTATAGTCACAGCTAATGTTGCTGGGGGATAGTTTAGGGGAGAATTGTACTTAGTACTAAAATCCAGACACTGAGGTTACTATTTAATAATTCACTTTCTTTGCTTATTTTTATGCACAAGTTGGATATCTTAGATTGGCTTAAAAGTTACTGCTGCTGCTGCTGCAGCTAAGTCACTTCAGTCGTGTCCAACTCTGTGCAACCCCATAGACGGCAGCCCATCAGGCTCCCCTGTCCCTGGGATTCTCCAGGCAAGAACACTGGAGTGGGTTGCCATTTCCTTCTCCAATGCATGAAAGTGAAAAGTGAAAGTGAAGTTGCTCAGTCGTGTCCAACTCTTCGTGACCCCATGGACTGCAGCCTTCCAGGCTCCTCCGTCCATGGGATTTTCCAGGCAAGAGTACTGGAGTGGGGTGCCATCGCCTCCATCAAGTAAATTCATATCTTAAAGATTTCAGATCTTTTGTGTTGCTAGAATCATAACTTAATGAGAAAGATTAAGGGGTAAAAATAATATAATAGATCAAGGGCCTCTCTAATTCTATGGTTAACCCTTGGGGGAAAATTTCCCCCAAAAGCTTCTTCTTCCACCCACCTATGCATAGATTTTTCAGCTGGGTCTAGTTAGCCATGATTACCTCTTGCTCGCACTATGGGAACTAGTCCTTAATTTGATAGAGACTTTTAGGAATGGGGGAAAAACAATCTGGAAATTGCAGATAAAATTTGAGCACATCTTAGGTGATGTTCTAAAAAGAAATATCTCATATAAATCTTTTATAGGCATTTAGTAGAAAGTTGTTCAGGAAGCCCCCCCAGCAGGTGCAGACACTAATTGAGCGGGTAGGAGTGAGGAGGGGCGGGGTTTAGAAGGAGCAACGGCCCGGATGCAATGGGAGCTCAGGCAAAGGTTAAGAGGAAAAGAGCACAGCCTTGGGTGTCCAGAGAGTCAGGTTTAAAGAGTCCAGAGGTTGAGATTGTGGCCTTGCCAGGGCACCAGTGTGGGAGATGGAGGTGCGAAGAGAGGATTGAAGAACTGCAAGTAACCGAGGAATCCAGACTTAGAGGAACTTTTAGGGCATTCAGACAAGGCGTTCAAGGGAAACGCTCTCTGATTGCGTTTCAGGGTTGTTTGGCTCCTGCGTCAGTAGTTTTGGGTTTCAAGTTTAAAAAAATCTGACAAAAGTGTAGATTAAACAAGATGGATATGTACTTTTCTCTCAAACAACCTAAAGTTGGAAACTTGGTAGTCAGAGCGGGTCTGCAGCACCACAACGCGAAGGATGGGGCTTATTCCTTGGCCTGCAGTTTTCCTCTTCAGGACTGCTTCACCGTCAGGGTTTCTGCAACTCCAGCCTTCACATCTACCACACAGGTAGGAAGAGGGAGGAAGCGGGGAAGAACCAAACAAGCGCTTATCAACAGAGTGTCAGTCTGCTTTAAAGGCTATTCTCTGTAAGATTCCCCACTGTGATCCCTACTTACATCTTTTAACCCCATCTATTTTACTTGACCAGTCCTAACTAAAAGAGAGGCTGTAGGAATAGGAGTTTTTTTAAGCTTGGTATTGAGTTGTTTTTAATAAAATTGGGGTTTTCTTCATAAGATAAAAGGAAATTATGGATATTAAACACAATTAGCAGGCTCTACCACAAACCCCAACCATATGACAGAAAAATTATTTAATTCCCAGCTATGTGTTGAGTGAAGCTCTGAGGTGTTCTCTAGATGTCCTTTCACTGATTCTGAGGAAGAACAAGACAGTTTGCAGACAGCTGCTTCCAAAAACAAGTCAGAACTAAGTCAGATTAAGGACAGATAACAATGATATTAAAAAGAGATGCCTGTGAGAAGGCCTGGAGGAAGTATTAAAACATCATAGTGATTACAGAGGTGGCTACAGTGATGGGATTATGACTTTCCCAGTTTTCTGTTATGTATTTGTTGTATTTTCCACTTTTTTAAAAAGAAAAATAGAGGATTTTCTGTTGTGTTCTTTTTTTACTGTTATACTTCTTGTAGAGGGAAGGCATTTGGGCCAGCCTGCTTAAAATGAAACATATGTCCAGTGTGCAAACTAAGCCAAAAGGCCACAAAAATGTGTTTCAGAAACCAGACCAGGGCATTTGAGATTGCCCTTGCATAAACATATTGTGTGTGTGTTATATTGACTACATGTCATCTGTAAAGATTCCATAAAGAGCTAGCAAAAGCCCCCAGGAAGGAAAATTAGAAAATGAGAGAGCTGCCCTAGGAGGGTTACTGGAGGCAACAGCCAGAGGCCTGTTGGAAGGAGGACCTGGGTTCTAGGTCTTTCCTCACCCCTGCCTTTAACTGGTGGTAGGATCCTAGGAAAATTAACCTATCTTGTCCTGGTTTTCTTACCTAGAAAATGAGAGAATAGGACAAGATGATCATTAAATTTTTTTTTACTCCTAAATAGTTTTATTTTATGTTATTGTGCAACCGAGAGAGAAAACAGAAATATTTTGCAAGGTAAGGGTAAGGAGGAATGAAAGTAAGCAAGTAGTCTTAACATGGGAACAGGTTTAGCATGCTGACTGCAATTCTAGCCCTAGGAGGGGTTCCCCAGGTGTACCTTGTTGTAGCCATCCATTTAAAATTCCTGAAAAAAGGAATTACAAAGCTGAAACTCCAGTACTTTGGCCATCTCATGCAAAGAGTTGACTCATTGGAAAAGACTCTAATGCTGGGAGGGACTGGGGGCAGGAGGAGAAGGGGACGACAGAGGATGAGATGGCTGGATGGCATCACTGACCCAATGGACATGAGTCTCAGTGAATTCTGGGTGTTGGTGATGGACGGGAGGCCTGGCGTGCTGCGATTCATGGGGTCGCAAAGAGTCGGACATGACTGAGCGACTTATCTGATCTGATCTGAAGCCAATAAAATGGACTAATTCCTTGAGAAAAAATTTTAACACAATTATTTTTTTTAAACAGCATTAATTCCACAATTCTCTTAACCTTGTCATACAGTTTTCCTTAATGTCTCTTCCTTCAAACTCCCAGTCCTTATCTCTTTAAAGCTCCACAGGTCTTCCTGTCTTAAATTTAGAAGCATCCAGTGGTCAGTTTATATTACTTTCTGGATGATTTTTAATTAAAAAAAAAGTATGTACTTTTAATTGGAAAATTTAGGATTTGCATCTGTGTCTGTTTGTGTGCGTATATGCAAGGGATTGCTATGGATCTTCTGAAAGATTGTCCTGGAAAATATCTTATAATCTAATATACTGCTCTAATGAGATTGTTTTTCTAATGCAAATGAGGCCCGGAATTCAGCAGAAGAAATGGAGCTTCTCTCCCTGCACTACCACACTAATTATACTTATTTTGTTAACACAGCTCTTCCTTGAGCAAAGTTTTGCTCCTTCTTCTTTCCACTGGTAACTTGGGGATCAGGACATAAAATTCTGGTTCTTGGGTGGGTGGGGAAGTCAGTGAGCCAAATGTTAAGGGAGAGAAAGCAGAACAGTACAGATTTAGCCACAATTTAGTGGAAATTAAGCCTCTTCACCTTCACTGTGGCCTCAGTGCCGCCTCCGATCCTTGGTCCCTGTGAGCCTTCATGATTACTTGGATCAACATGGGAATTGTAAACCCTCTGCACTAAGTCCCTGCTTTCATTTCCTTGGCACTGATATCCCATGAAACTCCTCTTTCAAAATCGCCCTTCACTGTGACAGAAAAAAACGCTTTCCAACCGTGTTCCCTCATCCTACCCTCCAGATGGAGAGAAAGAGGTGCCTCTCCATTTAATGTCTGGGGCCTTCCCTGGTGGTCCAGTGGTTAAGACTTTGCCTTCCAGTGCAGGGGGTGCAGGTTCAGTCCCTCATGGGGGAACTAAGATCCCACAGTCCTTGGAGCCAAAACACCAAAACATAACAATATTGTAACAAATTCAAAAAATTTGAGTGGACTTTAAAAATGGTCCATGTCTTTTCACCTTGCTTATAGTTTCTTTTGTTGTGCAGAAGCTTTTAGTTTTAATTAGATCCCATTTGTTTATTTTTGCTTTTATTTCCAATATTCTGGGAGGTGGGTCATAGAGGATCCTGCTGTGATGTATGTCGGAGAGTGTTTTGCCTATGTTCTCCTCTAAGAGTTTTATAGTTTCTGGTCTTACGTTTAGATCTTTAATCCATTTTGAGTTTATTTTTGTGTATGGTGTTAGAAAGTGTTCTAGTTTCATTCTTTTACAAGTGGTTGACCAGATTTCCCAGCACCACTTGTTAAAGAGATTGTCTTTTCTCCATTGTATATTCTTGCCTCCTTTGTCAAAGATAAGGTGTCCATAGGTGTATGGGTTTATCTCTGGGCTTTCTATTTTGTTCCATTGATCTATATTTCTGTCTTTGTGCCAGTACCA
>NW_011494787.1:11619508-11627564 GCF_000754665.1 Bison bison bison
ATTTCTTTTTCTGCTCTGATTGCTGTGGCCACAACTTCCAAAACTATGTTGAATAGTAGTGGTGAAAGTGGGCACCCTTGTGTTGTTCCTGACTTTAGAGGAAATGCTTTCAATTTTTCACCATTGAGGATAATGTTTGCTGTGGGTTTGTCAGAATGGGAGAAAATAATAGCAAATGAAGCAACTGAAAAACAACTAATCTCAAAAATACACAAGCAACTCCTACAGCTCAATTCCAGAAAAATAAACCACCCAATCAAAAATGGGCCGAAGAACTAAATAGACATTTCTCCAAAGAAGACATACAGATGGCTAACAAACACATGAAAAGATGCTCAACATTACTCATTATCAGAGAAATGCAAATCAAAACCACAATGAGGTACCACTTAACGCCAGTCAGAATGGCTGCTATCCAAAAGTCTACAAGCAATAAATACTGGAGAGGATGTGGAGAAAGGGGAACCCTCTTACACTGTTGGTGGGAATGCAAACTAGTACAGCCACTATGGAGAACAGTGTGGAGATTCCTTAAAAAACTGGAAATAGAAATGTCATACGACCCAGCAATCCCACTGCTGGGCATACACACCGAGAAAACCAGAAGGGAAAGAGACATGTATACCCCAATGTACATTGCAGCACTGTTTATAATAGCCAGGACATGGAAACAACCTAGATGTCCCTCAGCAGATGAATGGATAAGAAAGCTGTGATACGTATACACAATGGAGTATTACTCAGCCCTTGCCCCTGAAACATGGGTGTATAACCACGCAATCTCAGCAGTTTGCTCTGCTTTAAATCCTATAGCTCTTATGAGTTAAAAAGAAAGTTAAATAATGGTCACCATTAAAAAGAATACATATGAGTCAGTTCTAATGAGGTGGATGAAACTGGAGCCGATTATACAGAATGAAGTAAGCCAGAAAGAAAAACACCAATACAGTATACTAATGCATATATATGGAATTTAGAAAGATCATAACGATAACCCTGTATGTGAGACAGCAAAAGAGACATAGATGTATAGAACAGTCTTTTGGACTCTGTGGAGGGGAGGGGGATGATTTGGGAGAATGGCATTGAAACATGTATAATATCATATAAGAAATGAATCGCCAGTCCAGGTTCGATTCAGGATACAGGAAGCTTGGGGCTGGTGTACTGGGATGACCCAGAGGGATGGTATGGGGAGGGAGGTGGGAGTGGGGTTCAGGATTGGGAACACGTGTACACCCGTGGCTGATTCATGTTGATGTATGGCAAAACCAATACAATATTGTAAAGTAATTAGCCTCTAATTAAAATAAATAAATTAAAAAAAGAAAAAAAAAATGGTCCACGTCAAAAAAAAAAAATCTTGAAAAAGTTAATATCTGTACTGTATACTCCTCCACAGTTCCCAGAGACCATACCTTTGGGTAAATCTGAAGGAGCTGGGCTATCCAGCTCTCGTTAAGCCCAGACTTGGCACATTATTGAAGACTACAAAAGCCTAAGGCAGAAAAGTCTAAAGGGCAGTGTAGGTCTTTGTTAATTCTTAAAGACATGGAGAAGAGATATGCAAAACTTCCTTAAAATATTTTGTAAACTTCTCACCTTTCCGAATCCCACTTCCTTCTTACCTGCCTTTCCTCTGTCTACTTACCCAGTCTTTCCCTCTGGGAATCAGCTTCATCTTCTAAGTCATTTGGCTTCTGTCAGCTTTTCCCTCTCCCCTCCTGATCACATGGCACAACTAAGGCTCAGAAATTAGCTGTCCAAGAAAATGTTCTTTCTCTTTAGAGCTCAGGGGTGATACTCATCATTCAACATTATACAGTAGGGATAAGAATCATACCCTCATACAGTTCTTGCAAAAATTAAGTGATATAATATAGCTCATTAAGTTCTTAGAATAGTAACTGTATGTTGTAAGTGCTAAACACATTTCAGTTCCTGTTATTACTAGCTGTATTTTCCTGGCATATCACATTTATTTTTTTCCTTTTCTAGCAATTCCTCATTTGCTCCTGTTCTCCGTCCTAAACTATCTATACTAACCATTTCTGACTTTTTAAAAACGATGTTTTTTGAAATATAAATTATCCATTTTCATTTTCAAAGTGCCTATTACTCCTCAAGTTCTTGATTTCTAGAAGATCATAAGAGAAAAAATACCATGAAAAGAACTTTCCTTCATAGCATGGACAGCCATGGAGGTACACCAAGTGGGCCTCCCATCAAGAATTTGCTGTGCAGTTTTAATGAGTATAGATGACTGTCTTCTTTCACTGCATCTAGGATCTGCCCCAGCTTTCTAGCCAGGCCACATGCCTCATATACATGCACCTACCTTACAGAGGTGTTTGTCATACATGTACCTGCCTTATAGAGGTGGTAGTTCCTCCCTCCCTTCACCGTCTGGTTCTATCAGGCCAGGAGGAGTAGGCTTGAGTGGAGTTTGAGAAGAGAGGAAGAAAATTTTGGCAGAAGGTGGGGAAAGGCATGCATATGGACATGGACTGTGGTTTGGAGCAGAAATGTATAAATTGTGTACAGGGAATAGTAAGGTTGTTACAACAAAGCGAAATGTATGAAAAACAGAGCAATGAAATAGAGGGGTATGGAATAGTATAATCAGTGATGAATAATGACTAGCCTGGAGTTAATTGGTCAAGAGCTTAAGGCAAATGCAAAATTGTCTAGATTTAATGCATGGAGCAAGAGTATGTAATTCAGGCTTATAATTATTAATAATGGTAATTGGTCTTGATTTTGGAGGGCTTACTATGTCTGAGTAATAACTCAGGTGCAAGAACTCCTAAATGGTCTCCGTAAATTTCTTCTTGTTTTAATTCTTACGTCAACGGAGTAGCCACAGTAATATTTAAAAACTGCAGATCTGATCATATTGTTGACTCCTCCCTCATCCTTCTTAAAATTCTTACTGGTTTCTCTTCGTTCTTCTGAGAAAGACCAAAATCTTTTTCGTGGATGACTAGGTCCTGCCCAATCTGGCTTCAGCCTTTTCAGCTTCAAATCTTATTCTCCTTTGGTTCCATAACCCAAGTCCTGCCCTCTCCTGGCAGAGTGCTTTCACAGATGCTCTTGCTTATCTTAGGCGGCTCCTGCCAGTACCTCTTGGTCTGGTTAATGTGGCTTTATCCTCTACATCTCCATGTAAAGGAGACATTGTCAGGGAAGGCTAAGCTAGGTTCTGCCTTAATCTCTCTTGGAATTCTCCTTTATAGCATGGACAGCCATGGAGTTACACCAAATGGATCTCCTGTTAAGAATTTGCTGTGCAGTTGTAAAGAGTATAGCTGACTGACTATCTTCTTTCATTGCATCAAGGATCTGCCCCAGCTTTCTAGCCAGGCCACGTTCTTCAGTAGCCCCAATCTAGTGACTAGACATAGTGCGTAGTCCTACTGCCTGGTCATTCTTGTCCAACGTGGAATTCCTCTAATGGGCAACCTTTGTTCCTAGGTCCCTCTCGACGTGGCCAAGCTTTTGAGAGACTGCATTGCAGTCTAAGACTCTTCTGCCCAATTCTGCTTCCTCTGCCCTTAATGTTTCTCAAACATTAACCGCCCCCCCACCCCTACCAAATCTCTTATGCTTATAATTCTGTCTTTGCAACTGTTCCCTGGAGGACCCAAATGACACGTAGTACTTAGAGCTTTTTAAACTGATATATTTATTTGTATGATATCTGATGTTTGCACCACACTGAAAAATTCGTGAGGGGAAGGTCCAGTTTTGCACTCAAAATTATATGCTTAGTTATCTTCCAGAGTACAAAAAGGCACTTAAAAGCTGTTTATGACAAAAAAGTAAAGCATTTTTACATGCATTATTATCTCACTAATCCTTTGAGAGTGGTTCTATTTTTGTGACATTTTGAAGATGAGGAAACTAATTGAGAGATTAGCCCAAATTTGGATACAGGTATGTCTGATGTCAAACATCTTCTGAACTGATGCTTAATTCCTTTTCTGCTCAGGTGAAAACAAGGATCAAAATGATTCTTGAACTAGGGCCCTTGGGTTTTTACCTTGATGGGTTCTTGATCCATCAAATATTGTAAGCTTGATTTGAAAGCTATCTTGCCAAATTAATCTTTGTATTTCTAACAGTGATTGACCCTGAGAAGTACTCACTCCATGTGCAGCAAACTGGATGGGCAGCGGAGGGCAGGGATGATGCTTAAAGATGATTCTTGCCACCTCTGTAGATACCAGTAGAGGAGTGTGTCAACTCTATGGATTCTCAAGAGGAATCGATGTCCAGGATTCTGGAGCACAATCTTCTTTGACCACCATTCTTGTCCCCCCAGGCAGTGTCCCCTGCAGTTTCCATTAAAGGTGCAAAGAGAAAATAGTGCACCTGAGAACCAATCACTTCTCTCTTGCCTTGAGTTGTGATGTACTTAACGCAGCTAAGAATGAATGATTGCAGCAGAGCCTGGGAGGAACCTTTGAGAAAAATTTAGCCAATTTATTTCACAGGGGGAAGAAATCGAGACCCAGAGAGGTGTAGAAACTTGCCCAAGTAGCTGAAGTAGAACTGAAACTAGATCACATATTTCTTCATTCCTGACTGCCAGCTGCAGAAGAATCTATGGATCTTCATTTTGCTTCTTAGCAAGAAGGATAAACTTTGCTCCAGAGAGAGTCATGCAACCCCCTATTGCTGGGATATGGCCCAGGGAGAAAGGGATGGAATGAATACGGGGTTCTAGAATAGCAGTACTGTGCCAGAATCGGTATTTTCTAGATAAGCCTGACTTGTGAAAATAAGATACACTCACTGGCAAGAGAAGTGTAATTGCTTGACTATAGATTACCTAATGTAGTTTGGATCTTATCATTGCAAAGTCTGAGCGAATCTGAGTTCTCCTGCACTGCTTCCTCACATCTTTAATTGTTCTGGCCTAGAGCAATCACTGCTTTCCTTCAAGGAGCTCTTGCCACTGTGCTGACATTGAGTGTCTCTGTGTGAAGATTTGTGCCTTTCTGGTGTTGTTTTCATCTTATAAATTAAAAAGGAGGCAAAAATAGATCCTGCCAAAGGTCACACCACCTCAATGTTAGGACCAGTCTCTCTTCATTTACAAAGGAATGCTCAGCCTAGGAGGGATGGACCAGGTAGCCCTGGTTCTCTTCCAGCTGCTGGTCCTCTCTGGTGCCTCTCAGCCTGCCAGAGCCAGTGCCGCAACTCTCTTAGTGCCAACATTATCCTGGTTGGCAAGGAGGCCCTGCTGGGTTTGGAGAGGGTCAGGGCACAGGGCCAGCCAAGATGAGAGGCCACAGAGAAGAAATGAGGAAAAGAATCCTGGGGAAATGCATCAAAACAATGCTGAGAACACAACTCTGGCTATAGACTAAGGATTGGCAAGAAAGTGAAATAGCCCCGTTCAAGGTCAGAGCAGTGAGGACATGCTCAAGTTGGAAACTGAAATCAGTTCTCCTTTCCTTTCAGCCTGGCAGCTGAATCTGGTGGGTGCCTAGGAAGCTAGAACACTAAGAGACAGCCCTGGCAGCTGCATGAGCAAAAGGTGAAAGGGCCCACAGATACAGGGCCGGGGCCAGATAGGAGCCATTCTTTGACTCTTGTCACGGGTCCCTTGCTAATAAAGGCAGAGCCACTCCATGGCCCATAAGGGCATTGTGGGAGTATCTATTCTTGTGGGCTCTCATTTTCATCACAATTGGTTTTCCATGTGTTTGTTTTTAAAATAAAGGAATCCTATGTCCTTGTAGCTAAGACCATGTTTTGATGAGAGTGGGGGTGGGAAGAGGCTCTTCTACCATAAGTTTTAAAATTCAGGGCAGGAAAGCTGCTGCCCTTCTTTCCAGAATCAGTTCTTGCCAAGGCAGGTTCAAATGTTTTGGATCAATGGAGCAAGAGGAAGGAGGTGGGGGAATATAGAAAAATAAAGCTCCTTTTCTCTCTTCTGCTTCACTGCTTGATGGGTACATAAAGGTGAATGTTTAAGAGTTGAGAAGGAGGCAAGGGAAAATAGTGTCCAGAGGAAGAAAAAGTATCACAGAAAGAGAATTTTTAAAGAAAGAATAAAATCCATAGTTTGAAATTTTTAGCAGGAAAGATACATTTTTCACATAGATACAGTTTACATAGATCTGTAAATGAGCAAATAAACTGAGAAGGGAAAGGGGAAAACAATGCAATGGCCAGAACAAGGTCTGCTGGAGGCAGGTCTGCTAGCTGCTGTGATAGACAGGAAAGAAAATATGTGTTTGGAGTGAATTTTCACATTTCAATTCAACATTTACTGAGCACCTAAATTAGGTGCCAGGCATTGTGCTGGATACTGGGCATTCAGAAGCCTCCATGATGAGAGTTATACCACTAAGGAACTCAGATTCTGGAAGAGAAGAGAGATCTGTTCACAGACAATCTCAAAATAAGGCATAGTGTGACAGATTCAATAGAGGTACAAGCTACATGCTACAGAAGACAGATGAGTCTGACATGAATTCCATCTAGCAGAGCACAGAAACTGTCACAGAGGAAGTAACATTTGATCTAGAATATGAAAGATGAGGTGTTTTTTTTTTTTCCCTTTTCACTGTGCTTTGATGTTTTCCTTATATGAAAAGGTAAATTTATTAGCTTAAGAAAATTAAATCTCTCCATTTTGCATTATAGCAACTTCAGGGACAGCATGTGAGGTGACTCGTTGGATATGTTATTGTTGACCGAAAAAGTACATGCTACCTAAAAGTTGAGAGTTATGTTTTATTCCATGAAAATTTTTAGGACTTAAGCCTGAGAGGCAGCATCTCAAGTAACCCTGAGAGACCTTCTTTGAGGATGGGGGTCAGGGGGGAGAGCCAGGTTACATACAAATATTGCAACAAAGAGCAGGAAGGTTGAATGTCAAAAGTTTTTTTTTTTTTTTAATTAAGGAAAACCAGATATCCCAAGTTAAGAAATTTAGAGCTTTTATGTGTATGGGAGGATGCAAGAGACCTCCCACATAAGTCATTCCTTTGATAATACACCTCAGCTATGTAGGGCCAGTATCCTGTGTCTTTCGCACCCTGAGCTTCCTCAGGGTTCATCATAGGGAGTGGCTGCAGTTTGATGGCTGCTAGATGTCAGGTATTCATTCCTTCCCGAGTACCCTCAGTTCTCACCAGCTCACCTTCTGATTGTGGCTGCAATTGTTGATGATTGTGACATCCTTTGTTTACTGATATGGCAAGAAATATTCCATTTCTCATTACCTATCAGAGGTGAGGTCCAGACACAGTTGCTCCAATAGCCATGCAAAGGATCTTATGGAAACAAGAGAATTCAGAGTCCAGAGAACCCAACTAGTTACAATGAGTAGAAACTTCTCCAGGGTAAAGGGCAACTCATTATTTAAGAAAAGCAATTTTGCCCCTCCCTCAATAATATACAGCTATTGCATTCTTATTATTATACCTCAGATCATATTTATAATCTGTTATTTTTACATGTGAAATTGCTTTAAGAACATAACAAGTATTTAAAGTTAGAGATTGGACTGTTTCACTCAGATGTTTTAACCAGAGGTCTGCAAATTTTTTCTTTAAAGATCCAGATAGCAAATATTTTCAGCTTTGCAGGCCACATGGTCTCTGTTGCAACTACCAGTTTCTACCTTTACAAGCATGGAAACAACCACAGGCGTTATATAAATGAATGAGCATGACTGCTTTCTAATAAAACTTTATTTACAAAAACAGTGAGCTGGATTTAATCCTAAGGCCATAGTTTATTGACTTCTGCTTTTAATCATCAGTTTAATCGACTCTCCTCAGACTCTCCCACTTCTATAGCCTGAAGGGCAGAGCAGATATCAATTAAGAGCATGGCCCTCCTTTCCAGCCCCTCATCAGTATTTTCTGGAGAATAATTTCCTTTTGTATTTTATTTTATTTATTTTTATTTTTTTTAGTTATCAACATTTATTTATTTTTTTTTTATTTTTAAAATTAAAAAAATTTCAGGTATACACGTGCTCCCCATCCTGAACCCTCCTCCCTCCCCCCCCCCCACACCATCCCCCTGGGCC
>NW_011494787.1:11628436-11631454 GCF_000754665.1 Bison bison bison
AAGCAAAAATAAACAAATGGGACCTAATTAAACTTAAAAGCTTCTGCACATCAAAGGAAACTATTAGCAAGGTGAAAAGACAGCCTTCAGAATGGGAGAAAATAATAGCAAATGAAGCAACCGACAAACAACTAATCTCAAAAATATACAAGCAACTCCTACAGCTCAACTCCAGAAAAATAAATGACCCAATCAAAAAATGGGCCAAAGATCTAAATAGACATTTCTCCAAAGAAGACATACAGATGGCTAACAAACACATGAAAAGATGCTCAACATCACTCCTTATCAGAGAAATGCAAATCAAAACCACTATGAGGTACCATTTCACGCCAGTCAGAATGGCTGCGATCCTTTTGTATTTTAAAATCAAAGCATTCTATTCTACCTTCTAACTGAAATTTCCACCTCCATTTTTTCTACTTCTAGCCAGGCATGTCTTAATAGCTACATGGATTAATCTTCTCATGCCTAGCAACAGCTGTGGCTAAGCTGCTCTGGAAACAGAATTTCCAGAGCTCTATCCTGCACTGTGGCATAGATTGCCAGTTGTTAGCCTCAATGTTTGTTCTTCTTTCCCTAGTAATATAACCCTCAATATTACTTAGGCAATTAGCCACCCAGAATGCAGACACTTTCCAGTTTCCTTGTAGCTGACCATGACAAGGTGATTAGGATCTTGCTAATGTGAGGTAAAAAGAAATATTGTGCAGCACCCTTCAGGAAACCATTTTAATTTTGATATATGGCAAAACCAATACAATATTGTAAAGTTAAATAAAATAAAAAAAAAATACAACTGTTCAGCTTTAAAGTATCACCCAAATAAAAATACCCTGTGTTCCTAAGCATAAAAAAAAACAAAACAGTTGATGGGTGTCTTCTGCCCTTCTTCATCCTTTCTCCATCATTCCACCTGGAAAATTGACGTGATGACCAAACTCTAGCTCTTCTCTTTGTCCATGAGGGTAGAGACTTTGTCACAGAATGTCAAAGCAGTGATGTGGAAAAGGTATGAATACTTGAAGACTGTGGATTCTCATAGCAGCCCCGGGCCACCTTACTTTGACCTGATCCAGAAATAAACTTTTGCCTTGTTTAAGTCACTGTTACTTGCAGCCATACCTAACTGTAATTAATACCTTGCTTTAAATTTTTAAATAAGGAAATTTTTTTTGAAATGAACTTTGAGATGAGTTTCACTGTAGGTCTTAAAATGACTATTTTTAAAAAGCAATAAAGTTTTTAGTCTTAAATCATTGAATATTTGTGATTGTCAAATGCAGAAGAGAGCACAGGTATCTCTTTGAATTTATTGGAAGTTTATATGATAGCTTGTAAATGTTTTGCTTCTTATGAATTCAAATAACAAAGAGAGGCAATGGAGAAACATTTACTAATATCCTGGAATCTGGAGCCTGTTTGTTCTCTCAACAACACTGTTAAAGCAGCAGGGCAAAGGTTATGCTACTGATATATAACCAGGTTAAATGGACACCATCAGAGTGCTGAACAGAGCGGTACCTCTTAGAAGAGCTAAGGGTGTACATCTTCTACATTCCTTGTTCCTACTTGCACTCCAGGCTTGCAAACTGCAACAAGGTCTGCCCTCCCACTCTAAGCTTGCACTCTAAGGCCAATTTTGTTGGAGGAGGTAATCAAGAGAATGTGCCCACCTGAGAGCTGGTCCTGGGCATCAGAAGCTCCTCACTCCCTCCCCTGTCCTTGGAATGTTGGTTCTGCCCACCATTCCCACAGTGGGAACTTTTCCAAAGGCACAGCCTTGAAAGAGTAATGTGTTGTTGAGCCATCTGGATTGGATACATGACTAACCAGGTTAAAGCCTCTATATGAACTTTCAGACTCTGGCCAGAGAGGTAGGAGAGCATGGAAATCTACTTGTTTTGTGGCTACTCAAGGTAAGTCTCATGAGTAAGCGCCCTTGCTTATTGAAACTGCCACTTACCAATCTGGAATGTGTCAACTAAAACAATAGTCACAACCTAGAAATTGAGAGTTATGTTTTATTTGGTAGGAATTCTTAGGACTTCGAGCCCAGGAGACAGCATCTCAAGTGATCCTGAGAGAACTTTTCAGAGGAGGCCATGAGGCGTGGGGAGGAGTCAGGTTATATAGAAGTTTGCAGCAAGAATATCAAAAGATTATTGTTAATTAAGGAAAACCAGATATCTCAAGGAATTTAGCACTCTTCTTTGTATGGGAAGATATAAGCCTCTAGGCTCACTAAAATAATTTCTTTTATATGCATCTCAGCTCTCTGGGGGCCAGCACCATGCGTCTTGATTTTTTTTTTTTTTTTTTTTACATTCTTAGTTCCTCCTAGGGATTGGCAGCAGCCCAGCCTACAACTGTTGAATCACAAGTATTGTCTCCCTTTTGGGTGCCCTTCAGGCTCAGAAATTCACATTTGGAGGCCCCAAATCGCTGACATCCTTGTTTACTGATAAGGCAGGAAATACTTCATTTCACAAAATGATCTACCTGTTTCTTTGGTCTCTCTTTGCTCTTCCCAATCAGGTGCCACTTTGAGAAACAACACAGCTTCTTGTGGGATGGAAGGATATAAAATAGGACCAGGAAACCCCATAGCTGTCAGCTGATTCTCTCAACTGTTTGGAGAAAAGCTTATCTTTTGCTCACCAAGCAGACTGACTTTTGATTCTGCCTTGTAGGAGTTCGCTACGCACAGAAGCCCCACAGAGCAGTCCTCTTCTGCCTGATCTCCAGTGCTGCTGCTGCTGCTGCTGCTGGTGCTGCTGCTGCTGCTAAGTCGCTTTAGTCGTGTCCGACTCTGTGCGACTCCATAGACAGCAGCCCACCAGGCTCCTCCGTCCCTGGGATTCTCCAGGCAAGAACACTGGAGTGGGTTGCCCTTTCCTTCTCCAAGGCTGAAAGTGAAAAGTGAAAGGGAAGTCGCTCAGTCGTGTTCGACTCCTAGCGACCCCATGGACTGCAGGCTCCTCCGTCCATGGGATTTGCCAGGCAAGAGTACTGGAG
>NW_011494787.1:11631554-11636296 GCF_000754665.1 Bison bison bison
AAGTGAAAAGTGAAAGTGAAGTCGCTCAGTCGTGTCCGACTCCTAGCGACCCCATGGACTGCAGCCCACCAGGCTCCTCCGTCCGTGGGATTTTCCAGTGCTGGGCAGTATAATTTGTCTTTTCCTTCTTTGCACTCAGTGTGGGTGTTCCCTGACATGTTGATTTGTAAGACACAGGACAGAGGCAAGAAGGTTACGATGGCTCTAGAAGGTCATACACAGGCCCTGTTTTTCTTTGTCTGCCACTAGCTGGGCAGTCTGGAAAAAAAGATTGCCTCTTTCCTGCTGTGCTTTACTTGAGAAAATGAAAAGTAATAAATCCCTCTTCTTTATTTTTATTCCTCATAAATGCTCTAAGGCAGGGACCTTCAGGTTCCTGAAAGATTTATCTTTTAGGGGCTCAAGCTATCCCAGTCCATGGCTTATAATTCCAGCCTTTCCTTCTCAAACTCTACACTTCCTCCTTTTCATACAAAAATGGGGAGATGCTACTGTTCCTCACCCTGATTGTAGGCCTTAGTCAGTGCTACACTTTCCTCGGGACTAGTATTTGACACCCTAATGCTGGTAACAATTTCAGGTTTAGTTCTTTCAATTGTGAGGAACCAGAGATAAATGACAGGGAAGGCAATGGCACCCCACTCCAGTACTCTTGCCTGTCAAATCCCATGGATGGAGGAGCCTGGTGGGCTGCAGTCCATGGGGTCGCTAAGAGTCGGACATGACTGAGCGACTTCACTTTCACTTTTCACTTTCATGCATTGGAGAAGGAAAGGGCAACCCACTCCAGTGTTCTTGCCTGGAGAATCCCAGGGACGGGGGAGCCTGGTGGGCTGCCGTCTATGGGGTCGCACAGAGTCGGACACGACTGAAGCAACTTAGCACCAGCAGCAGCAGAGATAAATGAGGGGAGTGGCCATTCTAAGGATATACTTGGGTTGTCAGTGAGGCTAGAAATCTGGCTGGAGTCAAAGCAGGTCTGGAGACAGGCTGCTTTCTCCAGTTCTCTCAAAGACATCTGGCTTCCCTACGTGACTTTCTTTTTGCTCTCTGGACGGCTTTGTCTTCATTCATTCACCAAATACTTATCACTTACCATATGCTGGGTACTGCTCTAGGCACCAAGAATACAGCAGTGAACAAAACAGAATCATGGAGTTCAACTTGAATGGAAAAAGACAGGCAAAACACAGATAAATGAGTAATGTCAAGTAGCAATACATACTATGAAGAAAAATAAATCCAGATAAGAAGATAGAGAGGAGCAGGGTGCTGTGTTATAATAGATAGGATAGTCAGACAAAGCATTTCTCAGAGGTAAACACAGATCCAAATGAATTGAGAGAAGGAGCCAAGTGGGGGAGGGTGTTCCTGCAGAGGAAATGGCAGGTATGAAGATCCTAAGGCAAGAATGTTCTTGGCCAGCGAAAGGATCAGCATGGATATTAGCTGTGGCTAGGTTGCTGAGAGCAGGGGGAAAATTCACAGATAACAGGGTTGGAAAGAGGTGTCCTGGAGCCAGATTATGTCGGGCCCTGTAGGGCATGGTATAAACAGTCGTGATCTGATTTACAATTTACAAGTGTTATGTGGAGGCTAGACTGTAGGGGAGCAGGAGTGAAAGCAGAGAAGCCAGCCAGGAGGTGAATATAGTAATCCACAAAGGGGTGGTGACAGCTTAAACCTGCTACTGCTGAGAAGGTAGGAAATGGATGAATTGGAATAAACTTTGAAGAATTTGCTTGTCCATTGGCTATTGCCTATGAGGGGGAAAATGAAAGCAAAGTTGACTTAAATATTTTTTTTTTGGCCTTGGAAACTGGGTGATGTTATTTTCTGAGAAGGAAAACAATGAAAGAAGAATAGGTTTGAGTAGGGAACACCAAGATTTTGATTATGGTAAACTTTTTTTTTCTTATACTGGTGAGTTTATTTTAATCTCTGAAAGCATCTGTCAATTTTCAACATCATTTCTACAGCATACAAAGATAGTAAATTTGAGTATGTCAGTTGAGATACTTGGGGCACAGTGGCAAATATAATCTGGAGTTAGAGAAGTTATAATTTTCATGATCTTTAACAAGTTTGCTGCTGCTGCTGCTAAGTCGCTTCAGTCGTGTCTGACTTTGTGCGACCCCATAGACAGCAGCCCACCAGGCTTCTCCGTCCCTGGGATTCTCCAGGCAAGAACACTGGAGTAGGTTGCCATTTCCTTCTCCAATGCATGAAAGTGAAAAGTGAAAGTGAAGTCGCTCAGTCGTGTCCGACTTCTAGCGACCCCATGGACTGCAGCCTACCAGGCTTCGCCATCCGTGGGATTTTCCAGGCAAGAGAACTAGAGTGGGGTGCCATTGCCTTCTCTGTAACAAGTTTAATAATTAAAAAAAGAATAAAATAATAACAAAGGAAAGTACTTGACTAGCACTCACTCTGTGTCAGGCACTGTTCTAAGTGCTTTATAGTCTACTAACTCAATCCTCAAAATAGCCTATGAGGAAATAGGCATAGAGAGATTTCTGACTTGCCCTGGATCCCACAACGGAGCTGGTGTGGAGCTAGTGTAGAAACTTACGTAGCTGGTTCCAGAGACAGTGCTTTTAGCCATTTTGCTCTACTACCTCATGTGGTTCTGTCCTTTAGTCTGTTGATATGGTGCATTATACACTGATTTTCATATGTCAAACTACCTATACATTCCTGGGATATATCCCATTTGGTTGTGATGTATGATTCTGCTTTCTGGTATTTTGTTGTATTTTGCCTCTGTATTCGTAACGGATATTAGTCTCTATTTTTCTTTCTTGAGTTTTTTTTTTTTTTTTTGTCTCCTTTTGATATTACTGGCCTCATAGAATCAGTTGGGAGATATTTCCCCCTGTTCTATTATTTGGGAGAATTTATGAAGTGTTGGAAAGCTGGGCTTTGCTTTTGGGGAATTTGTCAATTATTAATTCATTTTCTTTACTTATTAAAGGTCTGTTCAGATTTTCTTGGTGCTTCCCTGGTGGCTCAGAAGGTCTTTCTTTCTTTCAGATTTTCTACTTCTTAAATCAATTTTGGTAGCTCATGTCTTTGTAGGAATTTGTCCAGTTGCATCTGTAATGTGTATTTTGCTGCTGCTGCTGCTAAGTCGCTTCAGTCGTGTCCGACCCTGTGCGACCCCACAGACGGCAGCCCACCAGGCTCCCCTGTCCCTGGGATTCTCCAGGCAAGAACACTGGAGTGGGTTGCCATTTCCTTCTCCAATGCATGAAAGTGAAAAGTGAAAGTGAAGTCGCTCAGTCATGTCCAACTCCTAGCGACCCCATGGACTGCAGCCCACCAGGCTCCTCCATCCATGGGACTCTCCAGGCAAGAGTACTGGAGTGGTGTGACATTAATGTTAGGACACATTAATGTTTGTCCCCTGAGTACAAAGCCTGGGTGAGGGAGAGCGTATCTGTGGGTAAGTGACATCTGTAAGCACCAGGTGTGCAGGGAGTCCAGTCTGTAATCCTAGGATTAGCCTTACCCGCCTGGGGCTTCATTTCATTATCTTCCTGAACATTAAATAACTTTTACTGGCGTACAATTGTTCATAGTGTTCCCTTATAATCTTTTTTATTTCTATAAAGTCAGTAGGAATGTTCCCTCTTTTATTCCCGATTTTAGAAATGTAGATACTTTCTCTTTTTTCTTGATAAATTTTACCAAAAACTTGTCAACTTGTTGAATTTTTCAAAGAATCAACTTTTGATTTTATTGATTTTATGTATTTTCCTATTATACATTTCACTTATTTCTTCTCTGATATTATTTCTTCCTTCTACTTGCTTTAGGTTGAGTTTTTTAGATTCTTAAGATAGAAGTTTAGGTTATTGATTTGTGATCTTTTATCTCCCCCACCCCCCGCTTTATTAAGGTATAACTGACAAATAATTGTATTATACTTAAAGTGTACAATGTGATGATTTGATACAAGTGTGTATACAATGTCAAATAATTCACCCTATAAGGTTAATTAACACATTCATCACCTCACCTGCTTGATTTTTTTGGTGAGAACACTTGAGTTCTACTCTCTTAGCAAATTTCAGTTATATAATGCAGTATTAATTGTAATCACTATGTTATGTATTAGATTCTCAGAACTTATTCATCTTATAGATTAAAATTTGTACCCATAGATTAAAATTTGTACCATCTTTCCCCATTTCTTCGACCCCAAGCCCTTGGCAACATTCACTCTACTGTCTGATACTATGAGTTAAACTTTTTTTTTTTTTAAAGACTGCATATTATGATCAGATCAGATCAGATCAGTCGCTCAGTCATGTCCGACTCTTTGCGACCCCATGAATCGCAGCACGCCAGGCCTCCCTGTCCATCACCAACTCCCGGAGTTCACTCAGACTCACGTCCCTCGAGTCAGTGATGCCATCCAGCTGTCTCATCCTCTGTCGTCCCCTTCTCCTCTTGCCCCTAATCCCTCCCAGCATCAGAGTCTTTTCCAATGAGTCAACTCTTTGCATGAGATGGCCAAAGTACTGGAGTTTCAGCTTTAGCATCAGTCCTTCCAAAGAAATCCCAGGGCTGATCTCCTTCAGAATGGACTGGTTGGATCTCCTTGCAGTCCAAGGGACTCTCAAGAGTCTTCTCCAACACCACAGTTCAAAAGCATCAATTCTTTGGTGCTCAGCCTTCTTCACAGTCCAACTCTCACATCCATACATGACCACAGGAAAAACCATAGCCTTGACTAG
>NW_011494787.1:11636577-11653525 GCF_000754665.1 Bison bison bison
TTGATTCCAGCTTGTGCTTCATCCAGTCCAGAGTTTCTCATGATGTACTCTGCATATAAGTTAAATAAACAGGGTGACAATATACAGTCTTGACGTACTCCTTTTCCTATTTGGAACCAATCTGTTGTTTCATGTCCAGTTCTAACTGTTGCTTCCTGACCTGCATATAAATTTCTCAAGAGGCAGATCAGGTGGTCTGGTATTCCCATCTCTGTCAGAATTTTCCACAGTTTGTTGTGATCCACACAGTCAAAGGCTTTGGCATAGTCAATAAAGCAGAAATAGATGTTTTTCTGGAACTCTCTTGCTTTTTCCATGATCCAGCGGATGTTGGCAATTTGATAGCATGCAGTATTTGTCTTTATCTGTCAAACTCATTTATTATAATACCCTCCAGGTTAATTCATGTTATTGCAAATGGCAGTATTTTCTTTTTTGGGTCTGAATAAAATTCCATTGTGTGTGTGTGTATATATATATATTCACCACATTTTTGTTTTAATCCATTCATCCATTGATGGGCAGTTAGGTTGTTTCCATACCTTTACTCTGGAGGATAATACTGCAATGAACGGAGAGTGCATATTTCTTCTATATCCTATTTTCATTTCCCTTGAATATATACCCAGCAGTGGGGTTGGTGAATCATATGGTAGTTCTATTTTTAATTTTGTAGAGAACCACCATACTGAATTTCCAGGTTTTCTAACACCATTTATTGAAGAGATTATTCTCTCACCATTGTATGTTCTTGACATCTTTGTTGAAAATTGATACCATATATGCAAGGGTTTATTTATGGGCTCCCCATTCTGTTCTGTTAGTCTGTGTTTCTGTTTCTATGCCAATACCATACTATTTTGGTTACTATGGCTTTGTAATGTAGTTTGAAATCAGGAATTGGCTATTTGGAGCTTTTTGTGATTCCATATACATTTTAGAGTCCAAGAAGCCTGACCTTCAGGCAATGTCCAGGAAAGTCAGGACATTAGACATGCACTTTAGGCTGTATCAGATAAACTGGGAACATTGTTTTCTTTGCTACTAATTCTGCTGAACTAGAGGGAATAGTTTCTGGGAGTGCTGCTTCTGCTAAGTTGCTTCAGTTGTGTCCGACTCTGTGCGACCCCATAGACGGCAGCCCACCAGGCTCCCCCATCCCTGGGATTCTCCAGGCAAGAACACTGGAGTGGGTTGCCCTTTCCTTCTCCAATGCATGAAAGTGAAAAGTGAAAGGGAAGTCGCTCAGTCGTGTTCGACTCCTAGCGACCCCATGGACTGCAGGCTCCTCCGTCCATGGGATTTGCCAGGCAAGAGTACTGGAGTGGGGTGCCATTGCCTTCTGGGAGTGCGTATGAACAAAATAGAATCACCTCTTTGTTTTGTGTGGTTCTGGGGAACTTGTGAATGCTGAGCCCTGATAGCTCTCAGAACTAAGTGGTTTGAGGACCATTCCCTTGGGTGGCCACTGTAAAAGTTAAGGTCCTAGATGTGTGGACCAGATTCTCTCAGGGAGAAGCTGGGGGTTTACTACTGGAGTGAGCCAGGGGGTTACAGCAGGAGCATGCCTATTCGGGCTTCTGGAAGGATTCTAGTCAGCTTCCCATAGGCAGGCTGGTTAGAAGCCAGGACTTCAAGCAGCATCTGGTGAAATATGCAGTCAGACCCCTTCCAGGAAAAAAATGGGAGATAGGCGCTTTTGCTTGTGTGCCTGTTTGAAAACTCCTTTTAAAAAATTAATATAACTCTGTGGGACTTGTGAATACCAAGCATTGTTGGCAATCAGAGCTAGGTGACTTAAAGGCCCATTTCTCAGATAGTACTCAAAATTTGAGGTGCTAGATATGGACATGCTTTTTCCCAGGTAGAAGCTGGAAACTTGGTTGTGTTGTTGGAATATGCAAGAGGGAAAATGTGGGTAAGTGTTTACTAGCCCACTAGTTCTTTTGGGTGCCTGGGAGGATTCCAGTCATTGCCTAGACGTGTACTGATTAAAAGTTAGCCTCTCAGGCACCAGTTACTAAGGTTCACAGTAAACCCCTTCTGGGAGCAAACTGGGAGATGGGAAATTTTGCCTGCCCCTTCTATACTAAGCCTGCACTTATGGCTGCAGGGAGAGCTCACATGCCTGATGAAAAACTGCTTCTTTTGGAATTTCCTGGTGGTCCAGTGGTTTGGACTTTGTGGGTTCACTGCCAAGGATCCAGGTTCAGTCCCTGGTGGGGGAATTACAGTCCTGCAAACCATGTGGCATAACCCCAAACAAAATAAAAATCCCAGCTTCTTTGTTTGCTAAAGTCCTATGGGACTCATGGATGAATGCAAGCCAGATTGGTTATTAGAGCTAGGTGATTTGGGGATCTGTCCCCAGGTGCTGCTGGAACCTGCCTGCTGCTACAGGAGACATAAGAGACAAGGGTTTGAGCCCTAGGTCCTAGGTCTGGAAGATCCCATGGAGGAGGAAATGGCAACCCACTCTGGTATTCTTGCCTGAGAAATCCCATGGACAGAGGAACCTGGCAGGCTACAGTCCATGGAGTCACAAAGAGTCAGACACACCTGAGGCAACTTAGTATGCACTTTGAAAGTTGTTGCTAGTTGGTGACAGAGGACACCCTTAGGTGGCAACTGTAAAAGTTGGGGTGCTAGATGAAGAAACTTTGGGCAAGTTTCTTTCAGGAAGATCCTGGTGACTTGGTTTTACAGTTGGAGTGAGCCAGAGAGAGAAGGTAGGGAAGTGCCCACTGGCTCTTTTGGGCTCTGGGCAGGATCTGTCAATACATAGATGTGGGCTTATTAGAAGCTGGACCCTCGGGTAGCAGCTGGTAATCGAATAGAAGAAGAAAAGAGTTATAATTTTAAAATACGTTTATAATGTCTTTTTATAATTACTTAGGTAATTAACTTTATTGGTTCTCTCTCTCTTTTTTTTTTTTTTTAATGTGGATTTGAATTATTGTCTCATATCCTTGATTTTAGCTAGAAGGTCTCCTTTTAGTATTTCTTTTAAGGCAGATCTGTTAATGATACATTTTCTCTGTTTTTGTTTATCTGGGACTATCTTAATTTCACTGGTTTTAAAAGAAAATTTTGCTAGGGGTAGAATTCTTGGTTGACTGTGACTTTCTTTTACTACTTTGATTATATCAGCTCAGTGTCTTCTGGCCTCCATAGTTTCTGATAAGAAATTATCTGTTAATTTTATTACAGCTCCCTTGTACATAATAAATTGCTTGTCTTATTGATTTTAAGATTCATTGTCTTTGGCTTCCAACATTTTTATTACAATGTATTTCAGTATGGATCTCTTTAAGTTTATCCTTCTTGGAAATTTTTGAGTGTTGATTATGAATGTGCAGATTAATGGTTTTCATCAAATTTGGGAAATTTCTGACAACTATTTCTTCAAATATTGTTTCTGACCTCTTTCTCTCTCACTCCCTCTTTCCCCCTCCCCCTCTATATCCCTCCCTCCTCCTTGGAACTCCTGTTATGCCTATGTTGATATTTTTGATGTTCCTATGTTGATATTTTTGATGTTCCTATGTTGATATTTTTGATGTTGATATTTTTGACAGCCTTCTGACACTTTACTTCTAGAAGCATATATACATTCTGTTTTCTCTGAAAACTGGATAATCTTGACCTATCTTCAAGTTCATTGATTTTTTTTCTTCTGCCATCTCAAATTAGCTGTTGAGCCATAGTATTAAATTTTTAATTTCAGTATTGTACTTTTCAACTCTAGAATTTATATTTGCTTTTGAAAAAAATTATAATTTCTATCTCTTGATGTTTCCTATTTTGTAAGACATTCTTATTTTCCTTTAGTTCTTTGAACATACTTATAATAGCTTATATAAAGTCTTTGTTTAGAAAGTCCAGTGTTTGGGACAGTTTCTGTAGATTGCTTTTTCTTGTTTCTTTGCATGTATCTTAATTTTTTATTCATAACTAGGCATTTAAAATAATATAATGTGTTAATTGTGGCCATTGATTGCCCCTCTTTCCCAGGGTTTGTTGTTTTCCCCCTTATTATTGTTATTGCTTCTTGTTTGTTTAGTAACTTTTGGCAGTCACAAACTGGCACTTGCCATGGGTGCTTGCCATCTGCCTCTACAAGGATTAAATCATGTGCCGCTGTAGTTGCTGATCCTCAACATCCCCTGAAGGAGTTCAGTGTGGAGAACAGAAATGAGGCACTCTCTGCTTTGGGAAACTGGCAGGAGAGGTCTTTAGATAGATAGATATTCTCAGGAACTGATTTTATGAGGCCAATTCTTATATTTCCTCATTTCTAGAAAAGCACTAAAATCCTTCAGGGTGATGATTGTTTCTCTTAACTAGCAGAAACTTCATGAGGCCAGCAGAAGCTTTCTACAAAAAATATATGCTTGGTTGCACGTATTCCTGCTTTGCCAGAATCACATATTTACTGTCTTTCCCCATTACCTCTTTGAAATAGTTTCTCAGAGCTCTCTGAAGTGCTGTCTTCTGAGCTGTAGTCCTCATAATGCCCCAAATAAAATGTAACTCATAATCTCATGTTGTGCATTTTTTTAAGTTGACACTTTTCTGAACTAATTCTGTCAATTCTACATTATTTACTATGTTTCATCATTAAAGTCTCTGCTTTGTTATCTTACTGGTCAACTAATGATTGCACAGTGATTTTCTTAAATGCTTTGAATTAATGTATCTCCTAGCCTTTGCAAATGAGCAATGTGTGTGTATTGGGGTGTACCTTCAACTCCCTGGCAGTTCACAACTCTGCTTTATCCCTCACTTCCTATTTATGTAGAACCTCAATGTCAGCCAGAATCAAGATACTAGAACCTTCTCAGGCCTTTCCTGGGCATGTACAGACCCTTGCACATGTGTGTAGCTTTTTAGATTTTCAAGAATATGTTGCAGCTCTTCAAAGCCCCCTAAGGATATCTTATTCCCCAGCTTTTCTTCTTAGGTTTTTGACAACCTCTTATTTGTCTCAGTAATTATCTTCCCTCCAGAAAATTGTTTCATTAAACAATTACCATGAATTATTTTTGACAGATGCCCCAGGGAAAAGGCTATATATACTGAATGGGGTCTGGGCCAGATCAAATAAAGACCTGTGAGTTGGGGCTTCCAAAGAGATATCAAACAAGTAATACAATGATAATTCTCTCATATAGGAGTATTCCAAATCAATTTTGAATTTTTTACCATTGGCCATTAGGCTGACTTTCACAGCTATTGTGTTCACAAGGCTGTTAATATTCAAGTCTACTGAGGAAGTGGGAAGAGGGAGTTGGGAATAGGGCAACTTAAAACTCACTATCCTTACCAAGATTTGTATACTTTTGTAAATAAATGCTTCTTAGATTGTAGCAAGTATGGTTAATTTCCAGAGTTCTGAAAAAGTTGATTTCAAATATTCTCTTTGCTAGTGTTCTGTTTGCTTTTATGGAGGAACGGAATTCTACTCTATCATTTCTTATTCCACCATTCCAAAAGTGCTTCTCCTGAATATGTTAAATTTGAATTATTTGTTAGCACAAGACAAGATTGCAAAACTAACAGCATGCAATCTAGAATCAGATTTGTTTGGTTCTGCTAATTTCTAGCTGTGATAACTTTTGCCTCACTTTCCTCTTCTATGAAGGCAGCTTGTGTGTGTGTGCTAAGTCTCTTCAGTCGTGTCCAACTCTGTGCAACTTTATGGACTGTAGCCTACCAGGCTATTCTGTCTGTGGAATTCTCCAGGCAAGAATACTGTAGTGGGTTGCCATGCCCTCTTCCAGGGGATATTCCCAACCAAGGGATCAAACCCATGTCTCTTACATCTCCTGCATTGGCAGGCAGGTTCTTTACCACTAGTGCTGCCTGGAAAGCCCAGGAGGGAGTATATTATTAGTAACTATCTTATAGAGTTGTTGAGGTATTACAAGAGTTAATTGCAAGTAAAGCATGTAGAAGAGAGGTTGGCTGACTATGGCTTATAGACCAATCTTGCACACAATTTTGTTTTTCAAGGCCCCCATTATATCCACTACTGTGGGCAGGATTCCTTTAGAAGAAATGGAGTAGCCATCATAGTCAACAGAAGAGTCCAAAATGCAGTACTTGGATGCAATCTCAAAAAGGACAGAATGATCTCTGTTCATTTCTAAGGCAAACCATTCAACATCACAGTAATCCAAGTCTATGCCCCAACCAGTAATGCTGAAGAAGCTGAAGTTGAATGGTTCTATAAAGACCTACAAGACCTTCTAGAACTAACATCCCAAGAAGATGTCCTTTTCATTATAGGGGACTGGAATGCAAAAGTAGGAAGTCAAGAAACACCTGGAGTAACAGGCAAATTTGGCCTTTGAGTACAGAATGAAGCAGGGCAAAGGCTAATAGAGTTCTACCAAGAGAACACACTGGTCATAGCAAACACCCTCTTCCAACAACACAAGAGAAGACTCTACACATGGACATCACCACATGGTCAACATCAAAATCAGACTGATTATATTCTTTGCAGGCAAAGATGGAGAAACTCTATACAGATTAGAGCTTCTGCTGAAACAATACCGGGAGCTGACTGTGGCTCAGATCATGAACTCCTTATTGCCAAATTCAGCCTGAAATTGAAGAAAGTGGAGAAAACCACTAGACCATTCAGGTATGACCTAAATCAAATCCCTTATGACTATACAGTGGGAGTGAGAAATAGATTTAACAGACTAGATCTGATAGAGTGCCTAATGAACTATGGGTGGAGGTTCGTGACATTGTACAGGAGACAGGAATCAAGACCATCCCCAAGAAAAAGAAATGCAAAGAGGCAAAATGGCTGTCTGAGGAGGCCTTACAAATAGCTGTGAAAAGAAGAGAAGCAAAAAGCAAAGGAGAAAAGGAAAGATACCCATTTGAATGCAGAGTTCCAAAGAATAACAAGGAGAGATAAGAAAGCCTTCCTCAGCAATCAATACAAAGAAATAGAGGAAAACAACAGAATGGGAAAGACTAGAGATCTCTTCAAGTAAGTTAGAGATACCAAGAAAACATTTCATGCAAAGATGGGCTCAATAAAGGACAGAAATGGTAGGGACCTAACAGAAGCAGAAGATATTAAGAGGTGGCAAGAAAACACAGAAGAACTGTACAAAAAACATCTTCATGACCCAGATAATCACGATGGTGTGATCACTCACGTAGAGCCAGTCATCCTGGAATGTGAAGTCAAGTGGGCCTTAGAAAGCATCACTATGAACAAAGCAAGTGGAGGTGATGGAATACCAGTTGAGCTATTTCAAATACTGAAAGATGATGCTGTGAAAGTGCTGCACTCAATATGCCAGCAAATTTGGAAAACTCAGCAGTGGCCACAGGACTGGAAAAAGTCAGTTTTCATTCCAATCCCAAAGAAAGGCAATGCCAAAGAATGCTCAGACTACCACACAATTTCACTCATCTCACATGCTAGTAAAGTGATGCTTAAAATTCTCCAAGCCAGGCTTCAGCAATATGTGAACCGTGAACTTCCAGATGTTCAAGCTGGTTTTAGAAAAGGCAGAGGAACCAGAGATCAAATTGCCAACATCCGCTGGATCATCATAAAAGCAAGAGAGTTCCAGAAAAACATCTATTTCTGCTTTATTGACTATGCCAAAGCCTTTGACTATGTGGATAACAATAAACTGAAAAATTCTTCAAGAGACGGGAATACCAGACCACCTGACCTGCCTCCTGAGAAACCTGTATGCAGGTCAGGAAGCAACAGTTAGAAACAGACATGGAACAACAGACTGGTTCCAAGTAGGAAAAGGAGTACGTCAAGGCTGTATATTGTCACCCTGCTTATTTAACTTATATGCAGAGTACATCATGAGAAACGCTGGGCTGGAAGAAGCACAAGCTAGAATCAAGATTGCCAGGAGAAATATCAATAACCTCAGATGTGCAGATGACACCACCCTTATGGCAGAAAGTGAAGAAGAACTAAAGAGCCTCTTGATGAAAGTCAAAGAGGAAAGTGAAAAAGTTGGCTTAAAGCTCAACATTCAGAAAACTAAGATCATGGTATCTGGTCCCATCACTTCATGGCAAATAGATGGGGAAACATTGGAAACAGTGGCTGATTTTATTTTTCTGGGCTCCAAAATCACTGCAGATGGTGACTGAAGCCATGAAATTAAAAGACACTTCCTCCTTGGAAGGAAAGTTATGACCAACCTAGACAGCATATTAAAAAGCAGACACATTACTTTGTCAACAAAGGTCCATCTAGTCAAGGCTATGGTTTTTCCAGTAGTCATATATGGATGTGAGAGTTGGATTATAAAGAAAGCTGAGCACCGAAGAATTGATGCTTTTGAATTGTGGTGTTGGAGAAGACTCTTGAGAGTCCCTTGGACTGCAAGGAGATCCAACCCGTCCATCCTAAAGGAAATCAGTCCTGGGTGTTCATTGGAAGGACTGATGCTAAAGCTGAAACTCCAATACTTTGTCCACCTGATGCAAAGAGCTGACTCATTTGAAAAGACCCTGATGCTGGGAAAGATTGAGGGCAGGAGGAGAAGGGGACGACAGAGGAAGAGATGGTTGGATGGCATCACCGACTCAATGGACATGGGTTTGGGTGGACTCCGGGAGTTGGTGATGGACAGGGAGGCCTGGTGTGGTGTGGTTCATGGGGTCGCAAAGAGTCGGATATGACTGAGTGACTGAACTGAACTGAAACTAAGAATAATTTTTTTAAAGTTTTAAATGGTTTTAAAATCAAAAAAATATTTCCTGCACATGAACATATGAAATTCAAATTTCAGTGTTCATAAACATGCGAATTTTTTTGCATATTGTCTATGGCAGCTTTGGCACTAAAACAGTAGGGTTAAGTAGTTGTGACCAAGACTGTATGACCTACGGAGTTTCAAATACTTAGTATCTAGGTATTTTGGGGAAAGGTTTGCCGAACTCTGATACAGTACGTTAAAAGACACAAAAGAACTCAATAACTGTTAGCTATAGTTTTTTACTAGATGGCTCATAGTCACTTCTTTGCTCTTTTTTTAAGTTTTATTTCACATAGTCCACACAGGTCTCAACTCTGTTTCACTAGGTCACATTGTACTCACCGTGGCCTCCCAATCTCAGCATGGTCTGGCTCCTATCTCCCTCTCTGAGCTCACCTTTCCCTTTCCTCACTCTGATCTAGTTGCCCTGGCCGTCTGTCAGTTCTGGGAGTGTGCCGAGCAGTTTCCTTCCTCAGGGGCTTTGCATTTGCTTTTCTCCATTTCCCTGAATCTTCACAAATCCGGATCTGTATCATTTTTCACATCTCAGTTAAAAAAAAAATCACACCTTAGCAAGCCCTTCCCATACCCTAGATTAGGGTCCCTTCTTATTCTATTCCTTATCCAAATGTTCTATTTACTTCCTTCATGGCAATACTAGTACTGACATTATCTAATTTATTTATTCATTTTAACTGCTTTTTGTCTGCTTCCCCACTAGAACTTTAGCTCCTCAAGAATAGGGACTTCATTCCTTATTATAGCATGGTAGTACCCTCACAAAATATTTGTTGAATCAATGAATAATATTTTAGCTTCAACTGCCATGATTGAGGATAGTCATTATCTTCTTTTTCTTATATTCAAATGCCAAGGAAACTGATTGCCCTACTTATCTTGTTGCTTAAGAGCATCTTATAGTCTCTGGCTGAGCTGTTGTTTGGCTGACTGAGGACAGATACTCTTCCCTAATCAACTTTGGCCAGGAACTGGGAGTGAAGTGGAGTTACAAGGGGTAAAACTTGGTTGTCTCGGGTTTGTCCTTTCAGCAGGACCTGTGGACATAGAGGAAAAAGTAGGATGCCATCAGAAAACAACTTTGTACTTCTTCTTCACTGTCTGTGTTTTGTGCAGTTACATTTCCTTTGCTCCCAGATGAAATCTTGGGCAGACTGAATAGCTTTCATGCCCACAATCAGATCATAAAGTCTCGTCTCCTCTGGTCATTTGACTTCCTAAAACAGTCTTAGCTGAGTAATTAATATGCTTCATCCAGTGTAATAGTAAAAATTCTGAACTTCATTTAAAGTTACATCATCTTTTCCCCCCTAACTTGGACCTGCTTCAGTTGGAAGCTTGCTGTTCAGGTGGGTGTGAGTTATTTCCTTTACTTCTGCAAGCAATCACTAGGCTTGCTCTGGCTCCTTTAATAGTGAAATGTGGGGAGACAGGAGAACAGCGGGATGCCAGAAATCTGACCAGCACCACTGTAGTGATCTTAATTTCCTCTGGCTGGGGCAGAGATGCAAACAAACTGTGTGTGTGTGCTAAGTTGCTTCAGTCGTGCTTCAGTCAAACTACAGAGAGTTTGACTCTCTGTGACCCCAAGGACTGTAGCTCACCAGACTTCTCTCTCCATGGGATTCTCCAGGCAAGAATACTGGAGTGGGTTGCCATTTCCTCCTACAGGAGATCTTCCCAACCCCGGGATTGCATCTGCTTCTCCTAAGTCTCCTGTATTGGCTGCTGCTGCTGCTAAGTTGCTTCAGTCATGTCCGACTCTGTGCAACCCCATAGACGGAAGCCCACCAGGCTTCCCCGTCCCTGGGATTCTCCAGGCAAGAACACTGGAGTGGGTTGCCATTTCCTTCTTCAATGCATGAAAGTGAAAGTGAAGTTGCTCAGTCGTGTCTGACTCTTGGCGACACCATGGACTACAGCTTACCAGGCTCCTCCATCCATGGGATTTTCCAGGCAAGAGTACTGGAGTCGGGTGCCATTGCCTTCTCCCCCTGTATCGGCAGATGGGTTCTTTACCCCTAGCGCCACCTGGGAAGCCAAGGCAAACTGCAGTGGTGCTTTTGTGGCCTTCTCAGTGATCCCCCTGGTGGATACTCAACTGTAACCCCTTCTCCTGGCTGCTGATAACCTCTTTGGGTACCTCTCTGTAACTTCTATACCTGTTGATACTTGTGAGCCTCTTCAGCTGAAGGTTGTCTTATTGCTCACAGTAAACCCTGCTGGGCACTATTCCAACCAGTTCCAGGCCAGCGCCCTCTTTCCTGTGTTGTCCACAACTGACTCATAGCAAGCAAGCACTTTGGCTCTGCTGTCAGTGGGGATGTAGCTACCTACAGCTGCAGTGCTCTATTCTACTGCCTCAGGGTACTTCCGGCAGCATCTGACCCTTTAGATATCTCAAGGTTTATCTGGAGATGCATTCTGAACTTTGGTGTTCTCCTGACTCTCCTCTCCTTGGGCTTGAGGTAAGGTGCAGGGCTCCATGTTGCTGCGAGGTAGGCATGATGGGGAAGGAGAATGCTACCACACTTCCACAACTCACTCTAGAAGAAATTTTTTCTCAGTTTCCAAGAACTCTCTCAGCATCCCCAGCCTTATTTTCCTAGGCAGAGAAGGGTTGATCAACCAATGGTTACAAAACAGCAAGCCCTGCTTAGGGGATCTAGCACCTCACATTGGAATGTGGGAGTGGTTGGCATTCATTATCCCAGGGGCTTTGGCCAAAAGCAGTCTTACTATCCTGTTACACGTATCTGGTACTTTCTGAAAAATTACATGTTTCATGCATGAAGCATTTACTTAACCTGTATGTCTGTGTATCATTTTGTGCGTGTGTGTGATAGTTTTATTAATTCTAAAGATTGCACCATATGCTTTTCAATCTGTTCTGGAGGATTTGCAAAGGTCTCTGGCCAAAAAGTTTTACCTCATTTAGGAACTAACTTAGACTGTTGAGTCAATATTAAAAAAGTCATGAGCAAAAATTAAATATTTTAAAAATAGTTTCAGGTGTGTTAGGTGAGGTGGTAGAGTTTTATTGCATGGCAGATTCTCCTTGTATCCCTTGAGGCATCATTTTTGTAACACAGCTTTAAAGGCAGCAGAAGGTAGTTCTGCGTTTATTACTTATGTGTTGGTGGAGTGAGAAAGAACAATTTCTAATTTCTGCCAGTAAAATTCTTTTCTGTTCCTGTCTGTTGAGCTTGTTCTGGCAGTAATCGTATTCTCCCTCCTCTTTTCTCCTGCTAGCCTTAACAGAGATACATTTGTGCTCTGCTGGATTGATGTAGGAAAAGAGGAAAAACTCTTCTTTTTTTGGAACCATTAATTTCTTCTTAAATTCAGAAATTAGGATTGAGTAGCCTATACATCTAATTGTCCTCTTTGCTACAAAGTGGAGGAAGCTTATGAAGACAGATGAAGAGTTAAATGCTTTGTGGCATCTTATTAGTAGCCTGTATCTCTTTAGCTCTTACTAATTATTTTCTCCCCACTCCCATGTCTATTCATTGGGCTTACCCTTTTTTTAGGACCTTATTTTTTTGAGTGTGGGTGACATTGTGCCTGAATCAGAGTTGGTACTCAATATATGTTAGCAAATGGATGACTGACTTTCTGTCTCCCTATATGGATACCATGGGTACTATGGGATTTATGAGACCTCATGTTAGGGCTTCTTGATTAGAGAGCTGTCCAGGTACAGAGCACTGAAGCCAAGTGGCCATGATGTTGCAGGCATATTACAAAGTGGAAGTCCCTGTTCTAGGTGATGCTAACTGCCTTTGAACTCAAGCAAGAATACTTCATGATCTCAAGGTTGATCTTAACTGACCAGAATACTAATAATGGTGGTGGTGGTTGGTGGTTTAGGTGCCAAGTCATGTTTGACTCTTGCAATCCCATGGACTGTAGCCTGCCAGGCTCCTCTGTCCATGGGATTCTCCAGGTAAGAATACTGGTAGGCTCCTACAAACTCTGGCTTAAGAAAATATCTGTGGGTCATATTTTACATCACTTTCAGCTAATAGCTGAATGATCAATTAATATATCTCTTAGGAATTCAACCTACCAACAAAACTGTTAATATTCAGCCCTCTTTTGTAGTTGGTAAGGTTTATGGAAGGTGATTCTCAGGAGCCCTGGGGCATCCTCACACTGAGGCCTGACCACCTTACCATGGAGATGCACTCTCTGATCAGATAGGAGTGCTCCTGTGGTTCGCCATGCATGCCCCTCTCCTTTGAAAGCTCCTTGTCTACCTTGTCTTTTAAATCTGCATGTTCTTAACTGTAGTAAAAGCTGCCATTTGTTGATTTCTTACTATATGCCCACCACTTTACATACAGAATCATATTTAATTTTTTAACATTCTATCCTATATCCCGAGTTATGCTCTCTTTTCACTATTCACCAAGGGAGCTCGTCTGTTCCAATGGCTTCAACTATCATCATCATACTTAATCTGGATATGTCCACATCACCAGGTCCATACACCAGAAGCTCAAACAATGTCTCCCAATGGATGACTTGCCATCACCACTCTAATTCAGTATTTTAGAAACCCTTTCTCTTTTCCTCTCCCATCATCTTCCTCTGTGTATGACATCATCATCTTTGCTATCACCCAGACTTAAAACTTGCAGTCATCCTTGACTCATCCTTCTCCTCTTTTCATGTACATATTAATATATATGTATGTGTATATGTATATATGAAAGACTCACCAAGTTATACAGATTTTCACCCTTCTAGTCCCTCTACCATGATGCTACTTCACATCTCCTCACCTCACATCTGAATTATTGCAACTCACTTCTGGGGACTTTTCCAATTCCAGGCACTTTGCTCTTTGAGGCATATTACTAACTCCTTTGGCCAATCTTTACACACCCTTTTCTCATGTTACTCTGGTTGCCAGTGACCCACTGAGTTATGTTTACATCTGTATTCTGACCCTATTTATCTAATTATATCCATGCCACCTTCTTCCTTTTTCCAATATCTTAGTCAAGCCCAAGGTCTTCTATAACCTTCACCTCCAGGTCTCTGGGTATAAGGTTCCCTTCATCTAGAATTTTCTCCCTTCCACTTTTTGGATAAAAAAATCCATGGCTCAAAGAAGTTGAATTATTTCCTGAGGTTGTAATGCAAGTGATTGAACTGGATTTAAATCTGTTCTTCTGATCTTAAGACAGTACTTTCTTTCAGCCACACTGCTTGTTTCAGAATCAGATTAATATAGGATGGAACCATAAATGGAAACTGAAATTGCATTTGTGTAGCACCTGCCTGACAATAAAATGCAGGAAAACATTAGTCTCTGAAGACTCTCTCCTTTATACTGACCCTTAGCCATGACAAATGAAGACATTTTAGCACATCTGGCCAAATTAATCTGCAAAATATGAAGTAATTTTTATGGCGTTTCAATCTGTAATCCTTAAAGAAATGTAAAATTCAATAAAATGATAGTGGGATGCCCACAATTTGTTTTAAAGTTACAAAAATTCTTCATTCAAATTCAGTTATAGGGGCAGTGCTCCTAGTTGTCCTAGGTTTGTACTTTAAGCAGCACCCAAAGTTCCAGCTCTGGTTTTTTCAGGATTCTAAAAAGGGATCAGATAGCATATGTTCAAGCTGAGCAAGCTACTAGGATGCCAATAGTATGTTTCTGTTAACTTTTAATTGTGGATTTCCTATGCAAATGGGACTTCTCAGGGTCCTGGCTAGTATTGCTTTTAAATGAGGACATGACCTTTATTTCAAACAGATATCAAAGATTACTAAACTGTTAGTCAAAGTCTTTCTTAGGTGTCCTTAGAATAGCAGAGATTTGTATTTGTTACCTGGCTGCTAACTTACTGAATAACCAAAAGATATCTTTCTTCATCTCTGTTTCCTTCCTTAGTGAAGAAAGATAACAACTGTCTCTACATTCTCCCAGGAGTATCAAGGATTAAAGATGCTGTGAACATTCTTTAAAGAGAGGTTATAGTTTATTGCATAAAGATAGCATCATCATCTTTGGCAATAGTTAAGTTTTATTACTTAACACAAGAGAAGACTCTATACATGGACATCACCAGATGGTCAATACCGAAATCAGATTGATTATATTCATTGCAGCCAAAGATGGAGAAGCTCTATACAGTCAGCAAAAACAAGACTGGGAGCTGACTGTGGCTCAGATCATGAACTCCTTATTGCCAAATTCAGACTTAAATTGAAGAAAGTAGGGAAAACTACTAGACCATTCAGGTATGACCTAAATCAAATCCCTTAGAATTATACAGTGGAAGTGACAAATAAATTCAAGGGATTGGATCTGATAGAGTGCCTGAAGAACTGTGGACAGAGGTTCGTGACAATGTACAGGAAGCAGTAATCAAGACCATCCCCAAGAAAAATGCAAAAAGGCAAAATGGCTGTCTGAGGAGGCCTTACAAATAGCTGTGAAAAGAAGAGAAGCAAAAGGCAAAGGAGAAAAGGAAAGATATACCCATTTGAATGCAGAGTTACAAAGAATAGCAAGGAGAGATAAAAAAGCCTTCCTCAGTGATCACTGCAAAGAAATAGAGGAAAACAATAGGATGGGAAAGACTAGAGATCTCTTCAAGAAAGTTAGAAATGCCAAGGGAACATTTCATGCAAACATGGGCACAATAAAGGAAAGAAATGGTATGGACCTAACAGAAGCAGAAGATATTAAGAAGAGGTGGCAAGAATACACAGAAGAACTCTACAAAAAAGATCTTCATGACCCAGATAACCACGATGGTGTGATCATTCACCTAGAGCCATCCTAGAATGCGAGGTCAAGTGGGCCTTAGGAAGCATCACTATGAACAAAGCTAGTGGAGGTGATGGAATTCCAGTTGAGCTCTTTCAAATCCTAAAGATGATGCTGTGAAAGTGCTGCACTGAATATGCCAGCAAATTTGGAAAACAGCAGTGGCCACAGGACTGGAAAAGGTCAGTTTTCATTCCAATCCCAAAGAAAGGCAATGCCAAAGAATGCTCAGACTACCGCAGGATTTCACATATGTCACATGCCAGTAAAGTAATGCTCAAACTTCTCCAAGCCAGGCTTCAACAGTATGTGAACCATGAACTTCCAGATGTTCAAGCTGGATTTAGAAAAGGCAGAGGAACCAGAGATCAAATTGCCAACATCTGCTGGACCATCAAAAAAGCAAGAGAGTTCCAGAAAAACATCTACTTCTGCTTTATTAACTGTGTCAAAGCCTTTGACTGTGTGGATCACAACAAACTGGAAAATTCTGCAAGAGATGGGAATACCAGACCACCTGACCTGCCTCCTGAGAAACCTGTATGCAGATCAGGAAGCAGCAGTTAGAACTGAACATGGAACAACAGACTGGTTCCAAATAGGGAAAAGAGTACGTCAAGGCTGTATATTGTCACCCTGCTTATTTAACTTATATGCAGAGTACATCATGAGAAACTCTAGACTGGATGAGCACAAACCGGAATCAAGATTGCTGGGAGAAATATGAATAACCTCAGATATGCAGATGACACCACCCTTTTGGCAGAAATCAAAGAACTAAAGAGCCTCTTGATGAAAGTGAAAGAGGAGAGTGAAAAAGTTGGCTTAAAACTCAGCATTCAGAAAATTAAGATCATGGCATCCAGTCCCATTCCTTCATGGCAAATAGATGAGGAAACATTGGAAACAGTGACAGACTTTTTTCTTGGGCTCCAAAATCACTGCAGATGGTGACTGCAGCCATGAAATTAAAAGACACTTGCTCCTTGGAAGAAAAGTTTTGAGCAACCTAGACAGCATATTAAAAAGCAGAGACATTACTTTGCCAACAAAGGTCCATCTAGTCAAAGCTATGGTTTTTCCAGTAGTCATGTATGGATGTGAGAGTTGGACTATAAAGAAAGCTGAGCACTGGAGAATTGATGCTTTTGAACTGTGGTGTTGGAGAAGACTCTTGAGAGTCCCTTGGACTGCAAGGAGATCCAACCAGTCCATCCTAAAGGAAATCAGTCCTGAATATTCATTGGAAGGACTGATGTTGAAGCTGAAACTCCAATACTTTGGCCACCTTATGCGAAGAACTGACTGAGCAGAGAAGACCCTGATGCTGGGAATGATTGATGGCGGGAGGAGAAGGGGATGACAGAGGATG
>NW_011494787.1:11653890-11657785 GCF_000754665.1 Bison bison bison
CACAGACAGCAGCCCACCAGGCTCCCCAGTCCCTGGGATTCTCCAGGCAAGAACACTGGAGTGGCTTGCCATTTCCTTCTCCAATGCATGAAGTGAAAAGTGAAAGTGAAGTCGCTCAGTCGTGTCCGACTCTTCATGACCCCATGAACTGCAGCCCACCAGGCTCCTCTGCCCATGGGATTTTCTAGGCAAGAGTACTAGAGTGGGGTGCCATTGCCTTCTCCATGATTCAGACTATCAACACATAAATCTCAGATCCTTAGGGAGAATTAGAAACTAGACAGTTGTCAAAATCTGCCTCTGGAGTCATCCTTTTTTTTCTTAGATTTTGATGGTTCAGCTGCACAGGCTATTTGCTGATAGTAGCAGAAGCTATGTCAACCTCATCTGAGCTCTCCAAGCCATGATGAAATGCTGATAATCATCTGTGGTGAACATAGCAACTTTCCTCCACTCCTTTCCCAATAAAAGAAAACCACACATTACATTATAAACCAGATACCATTGGCCACTAATTCTGTTATTAATTCAGTACCTACAATGTATAGCACTTTCTTTGCAGTGATGGGGCTGGGAAGAAGGTTCAGTGCTCAGGACTTACTATATGCCAGACACTGGTCCAGTTACTTGGGTTACCTTAGTGACCTAAACAGACAGAATCCTGCTCTCCTCTTCTGTTATAGTCTATAGGGGAGGAAGAGAGATAATGAACAACATGATAATAAATATATAATATGGTATATTAGAAGGTTACTTGTTATTTAGTTGTTAAGTTGTGTCTGACTCTTTTGTGACCCCATGAACTATAGCCCACCAGGCTCCTCTGTCCATGGGATTTTCCAGGCAAGAAGATCAGAGTGGGTTGCCATTTCTTTCTCTAGGCTGTAGTGTAATGGAAAAAGGAGCACAATGAAAATAGAGTGTGGTATGGTGAAACACTGCAATTTTATTTAGAGTGATCAGGTGCGAATGAGAAAGTGCCATATAAGTAAAGATGTGGCAATGTCCTGTTCAATGCCCTTTCAAAGTTTTCTCTTTTCCTGTTTGATAAGAGGGCAAAGAATTAGCAAAGTGCTAGGGCGAATACCACAGAGAAAGCTTAGCTTTTCTTTGCTCTTTCCTTTCCATACAGCTGTGTGTATACTGGGTTAAATAAAAACATATTTTACTTTTTTATTTTTTAGAAAATTTAAAGTTTATATGTGTAGTTTATCCATGTGATATATTATCCAATATAATATATCACATTATATTTCTTTTGGGTATCTTATATCTAGAATTTGAATTGGGGGTGGGGGTTGCTGTCAGAGTAAATATGAGTCTTGCGTTACTAGCTAAGTCATGTCATTTTGTTGAATGTCTTCCCTCTTGCATTCCTCAAAAGTAGCCCCCCCCACCCCACCCCCGCCTCCACCACCAAGGCCTCTGTGTCAAGGAATGCAACCACAGGGTTCGCATTTCTAAAATTCAGGATACTTTAGAGCTACAGTTAAGATGTGGTAGGGGCAGGGAAGGAAAAGGAATAGAACATTGGTTCACAAGGGCGTGTTTTAGAAACTATAAGACAGACTACTTTTATTTAGTTGTTGTGCTAATTAGGCTGAATTATTTCTGTCTTTAATATTCATTATGAACTGGGTGACAGAAAATGTTAGCGGTCACAAGTAGTGAATGAGGGTAATGCTGATATGAAATAGCATTTCTTCAAACCACAACTAGTCATGGAGATCAAAAAATTTTGGACAGTCAAATTTAAAATTAGGAGAAGGGCTTATATAAAATACAGGTACCTCTACGCTTGTTTATTTTGGAAAGTCAGGTATAGCCTGGGGCCAATTCAGCATACAACTCTAAACAATTCACTTTCTAGAATCCTGAGTTCCCCTGAATCATGTTTTTGGATGTATTCTAAAGTCAGGGAGAATCTGAGAGATTGTTCAGCTACTTTTCTTTAAGCAGGCAAAGAACTGAATCTTCCACCTTAGGGAGTTTTCTGTCCTCTGTATGATAATTCCCCAAAGATACCAATAAATATTTATTGAATGATTAGAGATTTTACTTTAGGAGTAAAATTTTACTTTAGTCTGCTTTAGGAGCCTGTTTCTGTATTTCATCCATCTGATAGTAAAGAAAGCTTTGCTGTATACAACCAAAAATAATATTCTTTATTCTAAGCCAATTTCTTTCTTTTCCTTTTTTCCCTATCCCTAGTGAACTACTGATGAGCACTAGTCTCTTAAAATTTTTCAAGTATGTAAGACGTCTGGATGCAATTTATGTCTCCCTTCTTTGCTTTGCAAACTGTTGTGTTAGCTGCAAATCTCTACACAGTTGCACAGTATTATTTTCTATCTCATTTTTATTATATATTTGTGTCTCTGTCTATAAATCAACTACCTTGACTTTTCTTTATTGAATTTCATTTATTGTTCTATTTTCTCATTTATCAAGGTCACTATCAATGTTTTTTTCCTTTTGCCTCATCTTACAGAATGGATGTATTTCTGAACCTGTAGCATCAGAATGCCATGAACCATGACATTCCTAAAATATATGTTCCAACAGGGAATCAAGAGAAACCAGGTTCCACTGAAGATCATAGAAGAGAAAGAAGAAAGAATGTGAGATTATGAGGAAGTCAATACCTGAAAATCAAGTAGGAGCCAATTACCACAGAACACCAGGGAAGACGAAAAGACAGAGCTTGATGAAAATAAAATGGTTCTTAGATATCTCAAGTTAAATTATATAATCTGAATCATCTCAAGAAATAAGCTGTTTAGAAATTCCCTGTCCATCCAGTTTAGAACAATTCAGTTTGGGCTGTTTTATTCAGAGCACTTCTCCTTGAAAATAATGGAAAGTAAGCCTTGTTCAAATCCCAAAGGTTCTAATGATCTTTCTTTTTATACCAATATCACCATAGGTAAGTTGTTCAATCTGTGTTGTCTTGCTGGCACCAAATAAAACTCTGACTGAAAGGTATATAACTTTTTACCACTGTTCTGAAGAATCATTGCTTTAATAAAGTGTAAAATGCAAAAAAGCAAAATGGCTGTCTGGGGAGGCCTTACAAATAGCTGTGAAAAGAAGATAAGCGAAAAGCAAAGGAGAAAAGGAAAGATATAAGCATCTGAATGCAGAATTCCAAAGAATAGCAAGGAGAGATAAGAAAGCCTTCCTCAGTGATCAATGCAAAGAAATAGAGGAAAACAACAGAATGGGAAAGACTAGAGATCTCTTCAATAAAATTTGACATACCAAGGGAACATTTCATGTAAAGATGGGCTTGATAAAGGACATAAATGGTATGGAACTAACAGAAGCAGAAGATATTAAGAAGAGGTAGCAAGAATACACAGAAGAACTGTACAAATAAGATCTTCACGACCCAGATAATCACAATGGGGTGATCACTCATCTCGAGTCAGACATCCTAGAATATGAAGTCAAGTGGGCCTTAGAAAGCATCACTACGAACAGAGCTAGTGGAGGTGATGGAATTCCAGTTGAGCTATTTCAAATCCTGGAAGAAGATGCTGTGAAAGTGTTGCACTCAATATGCCAGCAAATTTGGAAAACTCAGCAGTGGCCACAGGTCTGGAAAAGGTCAGTTTTCATTCCGATTCCAAAGAAAGGCAATGCCAAAGAATGCTCAAACTATCGCACAATTGCACTTATCTCACACTAGCTAGTAAAGTAATGCTCAAAATTCTCCAAGCCAGGCTTCAGTAATACAAGAACCATGAAATTCCAGATGTTCAAGCTGGTTTTAGAAAAGGCAGAGGAACCAGAGATCAAATTGCCAACGTCCACTGGATCATGGAAAAAGCAAGAGAGTTCCAGAAAAACATCTATTTCTGCTTTATTGACTATGCCAAAGCCTTTGACCTGT
>NW_011494787.1:11657885-11672321 GCF_000754665.1 Bison bison bison
TATGGCAGAAAGTGAAGAGGAACTCAAAAGCCTCTTGATAAAAGAGGAGAGTGGAAAAAGTGGGCTTAAAGCTCAACATTCAGAAAACAAAGATCTTGGCATCTGGTCCCATCACTTCATGGCAAATAGATGGGGAAACAGTGGAAACAGTGTCAGACTTTATATTTTTGGTCTCCAAAGTCACTGCAGATGGTGATTGCAGCCATGAAATTAAAAGACACTTACTCCTTGGAAGGAAAGTTATGACCAACCTAGATAGCATATTCAAAAGCAGAGACATTACTTTGCCAACAAAGGTCTGTCTAGTCAAGGCTATGGTTTTTTCAGTGGTCATGTATGGATGTGAGAGTTGGACTGTGAAGAAAGCTGAGTGCCGAAGAATTGATGCTTTTGAACTGTGGTGTTGGAGAAGACTCCTGAGAGTCCCATGGACTGCAAGGAGATCCAACCAGTCCATTCTAAAGGAGATCAGTCCTGGGTGTTCTTTGGAAGGACTTATGCTGAAAGCTGAAACTCCAGTACTTTGGCCACCTCATGCGAAGAGTTGACTCATTGGAAAAGACTCTGATGCTGGGAGGGATTGCGGGCAGGAGGAAAAGGGGACAACAGAGGATGAGATGGCTGGATGGTATCACCGACTCAATGGATGTGAGTTTGAGTGAACTCCAGGAGTTGGTGATGGACAGGGTAGCCTGGCATGCTGCAGTTCATAGGGTTGCAAAGAGTTGAACACGACTGAGCGACCGAACTGAACTGAAAATACATGAGACAATTGCTTACTGATGGATCAGTCATTTTGGATAAGAGAGTTAGGCAGTACTGACTTTTGTGTCTATATGGGCCAAGGAGAATTTCTAGAAAAGTAGCTGACAATTCCAGGTGTCTAATATAATTGCAATTATCTAGTTTCTTCTCTATCTCCTCACTGGTCTGTAAGCTCACTGAGGGTAGTGACAGTGTCTTATTCATCTTGAGATCTCCAGATCACATTCAGGTTCAGGACAATAGATGTTCAATAAACAAGTAGTTAATCAGTGAATGAATGAACCTATAGATAGATGTATGGATCAAGAAATCTGTCTATTCATGAAGAAAAATAATTCATTTCGTCCAAAATCATTAGTAATAATCTATGTATAGTTCACTTCTATGCTGATGAAACATTAAAGTAATAAAGTCCTTTAATTTTATATAGAGTAATTTGAATTATAGAATTAGCAATATTAATATATAAAAATTATATATACATTATATATATATATGAATGAAAGTACATGGAAATGAAAATCAAGGTGATTATCAGTGAGTCCTAGGCTTAACCACAGAAGATGTCCAGTGAATCTTAAATCTGATTTTACTTGAATACTGGTCACGAATTGATGGAGAGATTTTGAGAGCCACCCAGGCAAAGAGAAAAATTGTTAAAAAATGAACGAAAATGGGAATGACTAGGAGTTGAGCCAGTAGGTGGGGAGGAATGGTAAGAATATCAATTTGACTCACACCGTGCAGAGATACTAAGAAATATTAATACATACACATCATCTATCTATTTATATTTGAGTCAATAGACAAGTAGAAGAAATTGGTTGTTCTTAAGCAAAAGAATAAGATAAAAAGGCTATTTTGAGAGCTGTGCCAGGAAGAACTAGAGACCAGAGGAATCGAGTCCTGTCAGGAAGATATTATGATGATACGAAGGTGAAATGACTTAGTGTTTGTCCAGCAATGACAACTATGGGATAAGATAGGAAAGAAGAGATTTGAAAGACATTCAGTAAAACAAGCCACAGAACTTTGTACAAGGATGGACATGGGACAAAGAAAAGAAAGTAAATTTGAGATTGTAAGGGAAAACTGAAGATAAAGTGTCATCAATGATAATGGAGAATTTAGGAAGGTACAACATTTTGAAGGTGATAATTTCTGACCTGTTAAGTCTTACCGTCATTAAAATAGGTATCTCTGGAAGTAGCTGAAGGTTTAGGACTAAAAAGAAGACAGGGCTAATGTTTGCATCTTCCTTCCTCTTGGCCTGATTGTTTCTCTGTTGTATTTGTTTGTTTTTGTATGTTTTATTTGCTGGCTTTGGACCAAATTGGAGACTGACGTCTGCCTTTACAGGAAGTTTGTATGAACCTCTGAGCCAAGGAGATTCTTTCATGTATTCATTTTTCCAAGTGATATGAGCTGAGTACCTTCTCTGTGCTAGGAACAAAGCTGAGAGCTGTAGACACAAAGATGAAAAGATGATCTCTTAGACATAGTCATCCAAACAAATAATTATAAAAATGCAATAATCACCAATGAAACCCAGGTTACTTAACTCATCCTTGCTTGAGGGTAAAATTGAGGATACAAAATTTGTCATAAAACCATGTCCTTAGCTTTATCCCTATGCTCAGCAGAAAATCCGGCCTTTTCAAAAGCCTTTAAAATAGTTTAGGATTCCTTAGAAGTATCACACATTTGTCCTTACCTATCATGTGGCATCTCTTTTACACAGTAGGGTACATGGAAAGTTCTGGATCTAAACTCATCTCATCATTGTATGCTCAGTCATTTCAGCTGCCCTATGAACTGTAACCCACCATGCTCCTCTGTCCATGGGATTCTCCAGGCAAGAATACTGGGGTGGGTTGTCATGCCTTCCTCCAGATCTTCCCCATCCAGGGATCAAACCTCAGCTTTGCAAGAATATAAAGTATGAAGTGAAGCATAGCAAGATATAAGGCTGTACAAGCAGAGATAGTCAGATATCCATACTGGAGCTCTCTGACTCCTGTATGATTTTGTCATAGTTTGCTTCTATGAAATAGTACCTACTCTTCATAGGAATATTCCACAGGACTGTTGTTTGTTCAGAGGAACAAAGAAAAGCAAACAGATCTCTTTGTTCTGCATCTTTGGAATACTTTTGATGTGAGTTGGGCTGGCTTCCTCTGATGGAATGCTGCCATTTGCCTCTTTAGGATGCTGCATCTCTCTGTTTTTCTTTTTTTGTCTTAGAGCCTCTCACAAATTTAATCCCTGGCTCTTCATGGCTAGGTATCTTTTAATCATTTGGGACTTTCTCCTAAGAAGATCTTTAGAGCTGCCTGATTTAAAAAAAAAAAAAACACAACAAAAAAAAACCTCTTACCTGCATAGCTGGCCAAGGAAAGGAATCTGTTCTCTCACCAAGAGGTGCCACCATTCCCCCATCAGTAGAGCTGATTGGCTCTTCACCCTTGAATTTCCCCCAGTCCAACTTTGGTTCAAACTGTAATTCATCATCTGCCTCCAGATCCACAGATGAGCTTCTTCCTCATGTCCTCTCTTTACATAGTCTATAATACTCTCTTGGATTTTCCAGGGATGTTCTAGACCAGTGCTCTTCAAGCTTTAAATGATATAGAAATCACATGTGATTTCAAATGTAGACTCTGATTTAATAGGTCTGGGGGAGCTTGAGATTTTGAATTTCCAACAGTATCCCAGGTAAAACTGATGTGCTAGTCCATGCATCATACTCTTAAGTAGCAAGGTTCTGAAGATTTTCTTCTTGGGAGTCTATCCTAGCTCAGGTATAAGTAAGCCACCTCATCTGAAGATGAAATGTTGGCCATCATTGCATGTGCCTGTCCAATTGTGCTTTCTTTAACCTGCTTTCCTGGGTCCCTAAACTTCCAGCTGGGCTTCATGGGATTCAGTATGAGTCCAAGTGGAATCAACCTCATGTCTGATTATCAAATGTCAGGGAACCTCATATAGGCCCTTCTACCACTCAGTCCCCAGGTTTTCAAAGCAGCTGTCTGTGTTGTCTCCCATTTTCCTTTCTGTAGCTATTTCCATAGCTGGAGATCTATTCCCACCTAACTTGACTACAAGAGGGATACAGACTCCTTCGCACCCCAGTCTCACAGCCTCTTGAGGCTCACAGGCTGTGTTGGTTTTAAAGGTGTTCCTTCTAATTGTTTGGGCAAAACATATTTTTTTAAAACTACATTTATAGTAAAACATATAAACATAAGGAAATTACCAAGATGAGAGCTCTTAAAATCTGGTCCCTGTTTTGCAACTATCTTCCTCTGCCTTCGTAAAAATGGATACCTAAAAATCCCTTCCTTCTGTTGTCAAAGTCCTACTTTCCTCCGATTGCTTCCTATGTGTTATCTTTTGGTTTCTCCCTGTTTCTCTGGTTATGTGACCTCCCTTCTTACTTGCTCCAATATCTGAGCCCCCTTCTCTTGAACCTCTCATTTCTTATATATTTAGATTCTGACTTCCTACTTCTGGTCCCTTGCCTCCTCCAACCAGTCCAACTTACCATTTTGCTTCCTCCAAGGAGGCAAGGGACCAGGAAACCCTATTGGTTTGACTGCAGTCCTATAGACGTTTTAGAATGGTAACCTTGCCAATATTACTTGACTTTGTTCCCCTTGACTGCCCTCTGGCTCCGGACAGACACTTTGGATCTCAGCTGTGTTGGTGCTATGCCTTTGTCAGTTGCCCAGGTGTACCATTGATCTGATGATTTTCTGCCACTTATCATTTGGACTTCTTGTTTCTGTCTCCATTTTCCAGTTCTAATCCACACACCTGCTGCCAAACAACAAATATTTAGCATAGAGCAATTAGGGTTATCTCTCACATTTACTTAAGATTTACCATTAGCAAATTGACTGTCCTTGCTACCTTTTAAAAGAGTTGGAAAATCCAAACTTTGTGTCATAAATTCAGAATAAATTCAGAGTTAATATGTGTTCCTTAAAGGTTGATGTGGTGTTCTTCAACTGCACTAGCCCCTTTGGCTATGGTATTGCCTTCTAACACTTGCGTCCATAGCTCTTCAAGTGGCTAGTTCCTTCTTATCATTTATATCTTGGTTTAAATATTAGCTTCCATAGACCCTGAAGTCACTCTTGTTTCATTATGTTTGGATCCTTTATTCCTTTTATTTTCTTCCTACCCTGATTATAAGTTATGCTTATGTATTTATTCATGTCTACATTTTTACCTATTCACTAGGCTATAAATTCTACAAGAACACAGGAACTGTATCTGGTTGGTGCAATATTAAATCAACAGATTTAATATTGTTGATTAAATAAAACAGCATGCTTATTTAAATAAATAAAGCAGCATGCTACGTTATAGATGTTCAGTAACTACTCAGAGAATGGATACTTAAATTGGATATAACCTTGGTAAGAGGCAAATATTCCAGCATTAACTCAACCAAAAGGGTTTGAAGTCTTCTCAATGATGATGGAGGTCTAAAATTTTGAGTTTAAATAGACAGAATGGGAAGCCTCAAGAGTCATGGGAATTCTGAAACCCCAGATAGGTTTCAAGGCTAATCAGCAATTTAACACAGTTTGCCCCTTGACCTTGTTTTTGCTAAAATCCCTCCTGAGACTATCAAAAATGATCAATTATTAGATTAACAAAGGATTAATGGGGCCTCCTGATTCAAATGGTTTGTAAAGCAGATGTAAAGCATTCTTAGTCTCTCATTCTGTCCTTTGAAAGATTGTCTTTTGTTTCTCTGTCCTTAAATTATTTGCTGTAGCTTCTGTATATAACTAGAAAGATTATCACCTATTGATTTTTATTTTTATTTCAGTTAAAAAAAACAGATGTGAGGTCTCTAGTAAATCAAGAGGTGAGTAGAAAGAAGTGCAACCTTGGTATGATTAGGGAATGGAACTATGCATGATTTTAGAGAAGTTAAATATATGGTTAGAGCTCCCTAAAAACAGCACTGAAGAAAATTAAAATAATCTTCTGTCATGATTGTGAGTAGGACAAACCAGTAGTATAATGAAGAGTTTTATAGAACATTCTCAGTCTCTCTCCTCAGAAGAAGGCTCTGGTAAGCTTAGACTATCCAACTTTATTAAATCTAGGAAAAGCAAATAAGCTTTGTGTAAAAGAATAACACATATATGAATACAGGTAGGTTGAACTATAAGAGGAAAGGAAGAGGAAAGTCATTCTTTGTGTGCAGAGCAAAAACAATATTCTTTCCCTGAAGTGTGAAACCATTATAACTCCAAAGTGCTTGGTAGAACTGAAGCCAAAAATGTGCATATGACTCAGCAATTCCACTCCCTGGATATACCCAATAGAAAGGCATACACATAGTCACCAAAAATAAAACATGCACTTGTGTGTGTATAGAAACACTATTTATAATAGCCTCAAACTGGCAACTACCCAAATGTCCAACAAAAATAGAAAGGAAAAATAAATTGTGGTATATTCACACAATGGAATACTATCCTGCCACGGGAGACTTGAGATCTGAACCTGTACACAACAATATAAAAAACTTCACAAATGCGATATTGAGCAAAAGAAAAACAGTCCCAAAGATTATATATGATATGATTCAAATGATATGCTGCTGCTGCTGCTAAATCGCTTCAGTCGTGTCCGACTCTCTGCGGTCCCATAGACGGCAGCCCACCAGGCTCCCCCGTCCCTGGGATCCTCCAGGCAAGAACACTGGAGTGGGTTGCCATTTCCTTCTCCAATGCATGAAAGTGAAAAGTGAAAGTGAAGTCGCTCAGTTGTGTCTGACTCTTAGCGACCCCATGGACTGCAGCCTACCAGGCTCCTCCATCCATGGGATTTTCCAGGCAAGAGTACTGGAGTGGGGTGCCATTGCATTCTCCCCAGATGATATGAAAACAGGCACATCTCTACTTTTAGAAAATGGGATAGCACTTACCTTTGAAGAGGAAGGTGAGGACTAGAAGGGGTCTTGGGACTTAGGGTTTCTGGAATGCTGCTAATGTTCTGTTCCTAGATCTGTGTATTGCTTAAACAGCTATATTCAATTTATGAAAATTCATTAAGCTATATGCGTATCATATATGCATTTGTATAGGCATATGTTACATAATTTTTTAAAACACAGTTCTTCAGGACTAAGGATTCTCTTTTCCCCAACTATCAAACAATTACTCTTCGTTCCTTGCTTTCATTCTTTTTGGCTGGTGTCTTGAAAATTTAAAAGAGGAACAAGAAACAGTGATTTAAATGATTAAGCCCAAGTGAAAGGAGTGATAATCAAAGAAAGTTTTTTTTTAAAAAGGAGAAGAAAAGAAAGCAAGAAAGATAAAGAAAAGCAATTGCATCACCTGGTGTCAGCCCTTATCACTCCCTGTATATAACTGAGCTGCTCGACCTTCTCCCTTAAACGGCCACCATCTTCCCATAGCCTGCCCATCACAGAGAAGCCAAGTTTTATACGGTTTGGGGGCTTTTTCAGGAAGACACGGCTGAATGGGAAAAGGAGAAGAGAAAAATGAGAGGAAAGCATAGAAAGAAGGAAGGGAAGTCATCATCTTCAGTGAGGCTCTTTATAAATCACTACTTGCACAATGTTTTTAAAACTTAATTTTCTTGGCATTTAATTATTCAGTAGCCACTTTGGAAAATACACTCAATAATAAACATTAAACTGTGTTTTTCAAATCAAACACATTTGAACTAGATACAAATTCTCCACTTATTCCTAAATATTAGCAAAAATAATAAACTTTCAGTACCATGATGAAATTTTGCTTTTTTATCTATTTCAAACAGTATTTCTGGAAGTGAATTGCTTTCATTCTTAAAAATTTCCCTGGCTTACATGACATAAAACTAAAAATTATTCTCTGACAAGACTCTTTTGAGTGATTGAAGTGTGATCTGGCTGGGGCCAGTGAGGTAAGCCACAGAGTAAAAACACAAGAGACAAACACTTTGATCCTAGAGATTACTGATTTGTGGGGTGATTTGTGATGGTTCTTACCTGTTCCTGCATTTTTAACATAGTAACTTCTAAATGAAAAAGCCTAATTGGCTATTTTGTCTTCACAATATGGAAACCTCAGGAACATCTGCATGGTTTATTTTTTATCCAGAAATAAAACATTAACATAAACATTGTTACTATTTTCCAATAGACTGGAAAACAAACTCTTAGAAGTCAAAAGAAACCCCATGGCCTGTAGTCCAAGGTCAAGAAACTCCAGTGAGTACCAGGTGCCAATTCCTCATTTTTATAGATGGGGAGGTAGAGGTGAAATACCTCATTCAAGGTTAAACTGGAGTTGGTAACTGGAATCCAACCAATCCCTGGGTAATATGTGATGCATGTTATCATATATTACTTTTGAGAATCCAGTTTCAATTCAGTTTCAGGGCACAGAAGAGAAACTACTTTCAGTTTTTAAAATTTAGATAAAATAATCATAGAACTAGGAGCGTAGATTATAGAATAAATGCCTCGCAGAAGCTTCTTCTTTAAAAAATGTGTTCTTTCAAGGCTATTTTCTGTTTCTCATCTTTTCTTCCATAATATTTTCCTGCCCTTCTCCAATGTCACTCAGTCTTGCATTATCTGTTTTCATTCATTCCTTCTTCATGTTTCTGGGTTCAACTGGGAGATGATTTAAAAATAAATACATGGATGAAAATGTTCACATATAGAACTTTCACTAGTTTAAAGGGACTAGTTGTGCTCGCTTCGGCAGCACATATACTAAAATTGGAACGATACAGAGAAGATTAGCATGGCCCCTGCGCAAGGATGACACGCAAATTCGTGAAGCGTTCCATATTTAAAAAAATAAATAAATAAATAAAGGGACTAGTTTTACGAATATTGAAGTAGAAATGAAAATCTACTTATGTAAGAGTTTTACATAAACTCTTACTCAAATTCTACTTTATTTTGAAAAATATTTTGATGCAGATCATTCTGAATTTTTAAAAATATTTTCTTCTCCTTAACCTGAAATAATTGTGGAAATTTAAAGAATATGGTAAATAAATATTTTGCTATGTAAATAAAGTTTTTGCAAAGTCTTTGAAGAAGAAAGCATTTATTTTTCTCCTTTGGGGGAAAAAAACCCCCCAATTTTAAAAGCATTGTTTTAGACATTAGGGTATCATGAGATGAGGATGTAATCTTTTACAGTTTACAAAGTATTTTAACACAAATTAAACTTGCTTGATCCTTGTAAAAGTATGAGAAATAAGCAGGATAAACATTATTATTCCCATTTCATAGATGAGGAAACTGTGACTAAGATTTTTGCACAAATAGCAATTAAACGGCAAGAAACAACTTGAAGCTATATTTTTGATCCCTAAGTTCTGTGTTTTTTTTAATGTGATAGGTGACTGCTACCCGTCTTATCCTTCACCACCCCCCTACTCCCCCCACCTTGTCAATTGCCCTTCCCATTCCATGCGATGCTTCTAAGGTGGCCTGTTCAGAGAATATACTTGGGAAGACATATTGAATTATGAATTCTGGCTGTACAAGCCTCCACCCTCCTACCCAAGTGAAAAAATTCTGGCAAGGCCATCTGTTTAGTCAAGCATGTGCCTGGTGTCTGTGGGAGGATCGACAACTGTACCACCATGGATCCAGGCCCCAGAGAGTAAATATTGAAACATGTGTTTGTTTCTGTACATGTGCCTCAGGGCTCAGTGATGGGCACATTTCAAGGATCTAAATAATAATAGTGATGGTGATGCTGCCAGCCCAGTACTATTGCAGTACCTGAGCTTCACTCAAAGAAGAGCTGTGGCCATTTTTCTGATTACGCATTCTCTCTCCCTTTCATGCTGTTTCCAATCAATCCCTGTTCCCCTACCTTCCTTAGTTCCCTCCTTCCTGCTCCTCCAGCTGGTTTCTCTTTGGAAGGACCCACTACTGTGTGTTTTCACAGATTCTTGACAGTTGAGTTCTTCTAAGGAGATGGCTGGGCTTCCCTGGTGGCTCAGTTGGTAAAGAATCTGCCTGCAATGTGGGAGACCTGGGTTCAATCCCTGGGTTGGGAAGATCCCCTGGAGAAGGGAACGGCTACCCATTCCAGTATTGTAGCCTAGAGAATTCCATGGACAGAGGAGCCTGGCAGGCTACAGTCCATGGAGTTGCAAAGAGTCAGATATGATTGAGCAACTTTCCCTCACTCAAGGGGATGCCTAAATTCCCGTTTTTTTTCCTCCTCACTCCATGTTATCAGTTAGAAGCAAATAACATATTATCAGAATTTCTTGAGTATGATATACATGAGGTGTCACAGGAGTATGCAAAACAATTAGAAAGCTGTATCTGCCCTCATCCCAATTGGATTGTAAGGTAAAGGATGAGATCACCTAGGAAAAGCAACCTTTAGATAGGTGCTTAATAGCATCACCATCTCAGCTGACATGAATTTGAGCAAACTCCGGGAGATAGTGGAGGAGAGAGGAGCCTGGTGTGCTGCAGTTCACGGGGCTGCAAAGAGTTGAACAAGACTTAGTGACTGAACAACAACAAATTATCTGTGATGGCACATGGGAATCAAAGATATCAGGTGGGTTATACAGGGGTAGCTTTTAGGAAGATGAGAAAACAATGTCAAGTGGTGGGTGATTTAAGTGGGCTTAGACCCAATAATCTGCAGCAGCACCCATTCCCAACCTATTGCAAATAAACATATAATCCAAGCTAAGAAGAAACAATTTCCTATCCAATTTCAGCTTTAAAATGAGACTCCTCACTATTCCCCTCAGATCACGTTGCCATATAACTTAAGTTCCTCAAATTTACAAGTCCTGAAGGTACACTGAGAAGTGAGTTTCAAAGGAAATGATGCATGTAGAATTTTAGAAAAAAGGTTTGAGAGAATTTTTCTAGTTGGAAATAGAGGATTATATAAAGCCAGTGATAAGCACAGAGAAAGGAGATACAACTAAAGCAAAAAGAAAGCCCTGTTAGATTATAAAAGAAAATGGAGATTGGAAAAGAAGGGTAAACTGATGGAGGTTCCTGAAAGTCAGATGAATGACAACCACGCTTAACAATTTCTCAGGCTTCAGTTATATTCTGGGCTCCGTGTTATCTCTCACAATAAGATGGGACACTGCCTTAGTTCCACAACAGTCCTACCAGAAAGTGTAATGAATCTTGCTTTAGAGGATGCAATAAAAGGGTTAAAATGTTGACCAGAGTCACACAGCTAGGAAGTGGCATATCCGTCTGAATCTGCAGTTCATGTTCTTTCCACTTTTCATAATTTGAGTGATAAGAAGTTTAGACTGACTATGCAGGAAGTTGGGAATCTTTACAGGTTTTACTTTTCAGTTCAATTTTATTTTTGTTAGAGTAATACATGCAAATAGTTTTGAAAGTCAAATATGACATAGCAAAATGTGCCATTCCCTGTCCTTTTCTCCCTCCCCCTCACTAAGTACTGTTCCTCAGAGGCAACCATGTCCATTTCTTTTAGTTTTCTTTTTTTTTCATTCTATTCCATTTTTCATATTTCAGAATGAAATACTTCTACTTATTATCAATTTAAAACATCCACTAGTATCTTATTTTTTGTACATTAGGATTTATCTTTATATACCTCCACGTCTACTTCCGCCTTCTTCTCCACTCTCTCAACAACTATATAATTTGCGGGGATAAACTAGTACTCACTGTTTACATGATGATGATGATATAAATAGTATTTGCTGTGTAGCTAGGTATTGTACCCTGGCTATATTTACTTCTTATATACCTCTTTGCCTTTTTTTTTTTTTTTTGAGGTAAGAAATTTCCTTGGTTTTTAAATGACTTTGTTTCCTGTGTACTTACTGTTAATTCTTTCTAAATGAACCATAGGTTTTAAAACATCTCACAAAACTAAATATTTCCCTATGATCAGTTTCATTGGATAAGCTTACAGCTTTTGGTGTTGAAAAGTCCAGTGACTTCCAACCCTTTGTGATTTGTTATCTTCTCTTTTTGCTTTCTTTCCTTTTGTTTCTTTTTAACAGTTTTCTTTACCACTTACACTATCATTTTCTATGAGCCTTGGTTCTTGGGTCTTTTAAAAAATCTTCTGTATTATTCATCTCTTTGTCATTTGTTCTTTATTTGAGAGCATTTCACATCTTTGTCTTCCAAGCCCTCTATTGCATTTGTATTTTTTATCATGTTAATATTTTTGTTTATCCAAAGTTCTTAGCCTCTAACTGTTCTTCCTCCTCATTTTTGCTTCGTAGATGCAGCAGCTTTTCCATTTTCTCTACAGATAACTAAATTATGGGTGTTTTGTCCTTGGGAAATTTTTTCTTTTCCCTGCATTTTTTTCTCTGCTCTTTTTTTCCTGTTTGTGTTGGTCTGTTTTTCCTAATGAAGGCTTTCTTTAAATGTCTGGTCACCATAGCCTGACCGTTTGTACGCAAGAATGAGGAACTATAAAATTGGAAGCTCCGCGTGTGGGAGCAGTGTAGAATGATTGAGCAGTCATATAGCTTTTTCATTGAGGACCCCCAAATGCCAGTATTGAGTAATTATATTTTTCCTGAAGTCATTCAGTTTCTACAGAGGAAAATCCCCAGTCTATTTCTTAGAGTCAATACCCCAGCCTTTGTGAAAAGAGCTAATAGAGAAAAGCAGAGGGGAGGGGAACTGTCTTCCTATTCAACATGTGAGCTTTCATTATTCCCACTGTTTTCAGCTCCAGACTTCACTCCTCCTCTAGTGATCCTAGGATTCACAAATTCAGTCTCCCTAGTCCATTTTTCTAGGAAATAAATCTCTAGTCTTAAGCAAGGATAAAGGAAGAAGACCAGGAGCTGTAAGCAATTGGCATATTGATTTAAATCAGTCCCTTGTTACCAGCTTTGTTCTTGTATCTCTGTCTGGAGACTCCTTTCCTTCCAAGTCCTTAGACTTTCAGTGGCTCAGACAGTAAAGAATCTGCCTTCAGTGCAGGAGACCTGGGTTCAATCCCTGGGTTGGGAAGATCCCCTGGAGAAGGGAATGGCAATCCACTCCAGTATTCTTGCCTGGAAAATTCCATCGACAGAGGAGCCTGGCAGGCTACAATCCATGGGATCATAGAGTTGGACACGACTGAGAGACTTTACTTTTACTATGGAAAAAATTGCCTAACTTCTCATTGGTTCCCCCACTGTACAAGCATTTTTATTGCTTCCTTCTTTTGTTAAAACAACTATTATCCCTTCATAGAGGTTTTTTCCTTCTCTTTCACCTGAATTAAAAAGCAAAATAAGTATTAATTTGCCTTCATTTTAGTGGAGTTTCTGAGATATGAAATATATATGTTTGCCTAATCTTCCATGTTGATCATACTCACAGTTTGGTTTCCCTGGAAACAGATGCTGAGTTAGTTTGAGGATCAAGGTTAGAGATCAATGCTTGTGAACGGAAAGAGAAGAAAGCATGATTGAACACAGGGAGAAGTCGAATTTCCACAGACCTCTTGCAAGTCTGACAAAGCCTCAGCCCACCCAGCAAGGGGCTCTGTAGTGAACAGTGCTAGTCAGAACTGTCCTTGACCTAGCGGAAAGAGCTGGGTCTTTATACTCCTGCCTCACTGAAGTGTGGGCTGCCCTGGGAAAGGTGTGATCTTGGATGAAAAGGAAAAACTCATTTCCCTCTGTGCTTCTCTCCTGTGAATCTCCTTTACTGCTCACACAGAACACTTCACTTGTGACTCTTCTAGTCACTGCGTATGTAGAAGTAAATCCCACAGCAAGCAATTCTCTGCAACACCAGCTGGGTGTCCATAATTTAACTCAATTCTGACGTTACCTACTGAAGATAGTGCCAGATACCACAGATAAGGCTCAGACCCACAAACTCCTACCCTACTTCAAGTGCCAGTCACAGGTAGTAGGCCCCCAGGTTACCCACGACTTCTGTCCAGTTAGGCTACAAATTAGAGGTTCGCATCACCTCCTCCTCAGCTTCAAGTAATTTGCTAGAGTGGCTCTCAGAACTCAGGGAAACACTTAATTTGTTTACCAGTTTATTAAAAATATGATAAAGGACCTAGATGTACAGCCAGATGAAGAGATATATAGGGTGAGGTCTGCGGAGGTCTGTAGCACAGGAACTTCAGTCCCCATGGAGGTGAGGGGTGTCATCCTCTTAGTAGGTAGGTGTGTCTACCAACCTGAAAGCTCTCCAATCCAGTGCTGTTGGGATTGTTCTGGAGGCTTCCTCTTGTAGGCACGGTCAATTATTAACTCTATTTCCAGCCTTTCTTGCCTCTCTGGGAAAGGGAGGCAGAAGGGATGGGACTGAAAAGTCTAAGTTTCTAATCATGGCACGGTCCTTCTGGTGACACCCCTCATCCAGGAGTCACTTAAAATCCTCTCATCTAGTGCTCTCATCACTTAGGAATTTATGGGAGTTTTAGGAGAATTGTGTCAGGGATGAAGGTCAGAGAACAACAGATGCTCCTGGTAGTCTCATCACTTAAAAAATTACAAGAGTTTTGTAAGCTTTGTGCCAGGAACCAGGGGCAGAGGCCAGTATGTATATTTCTGTTGTCTCGTATTGGGCAAGGCAACTGCCTGAATCTGAGGGTGACCCTGAAGGAGCTAACAGCTGTAGGCTATCTGCTGACTCTCCTCCTCATGGCTGGGCAGCAAGTC
>NW_011494787.1:11672421-11726568 GCF_000754665.1 Bison bison bison
TGGTCCTTCCTTGAAGGGGGATCTGGGTAGTGTACCTCCATGTCTACCACAAAAGGAAGTCCCACCGTAAGTTTTCTTTTAAAACGGCTTTATAGAAGTATAATCTACATACCGAGCGAATCATCTACTTAATGTGTACAGTTCAATGGCCTTTAGTATATTCACAGAGTTGTGCATCTGTTATCATTTTAGACCATTTTCATTGCCTCTGAAAGAAACACTGCTCCTCTTATATGTCACCCTTCAATCCTCTCATCGTCCCCAGCCCCAGGGAACTACTGATCTAAATTCATTCTATTTCTGTAGATCTGCCTATACTGGACATTATATATAAATGGAATCACACAATATATAGTTCTTTGTGACTGGCTTCTTTCACATATAATAATGTTTTCAAGGTTCATAACTGTGTAGCATACATCAGTTCTTTAGTTTTTATTGCTGAAGAATATTCCAATGTATGGATATTATTTATCCATTTATCAGTTGATGGATATTTGAGTTATTTTCATTTTTGTGAAAGGATGATTTTCACTTTTGTTGTTTTCACTATTGTGAATAATGCTGCCATAAATATTCATGTACAAATTTTTGTGTGGACATATGTTTTTATTCCTTTTAGATATATACCCAGGAGTGAAATTGATGGGTCATATGGTGACTCTATACTTAACTGTTTGGGGACATGCCAAACTGTTTTTCAAAGTGGCTGCACCATTTTTATTCCCACCATCAGTTTATGAGGGTTTCATTTTCTCCATATCATTGCTAACATTTGTAATTGTCTGTCTTTTTAAAATTGTACTTATTCTAGTGATGTGAAGTTGTGTTTCCTTGTGGTTTTGTTTGGCATTTCACTGATGGCTAATACTGTTCAGCTTCCTTTCATGTGCTTATTGGCCATTTATACAACTCCTTGGAGACATGCCTATTCAAAGCTGTTGCCCAGTTTAAAGTTGAGTTATTTGTCCTTCTATTATTGAGTTGTAAGTGTTCTTCACAGACTATAGATACAGGTCCTTTGTCAGATATAGGGTCCTTTGTTAAATATATGATTAGCAAGTATCTTCTCTCATTCTGTAGTTGCCTTTTCCTTTATAATGTTCACTGAAGCACAGATGTTTTAAAATTTTGGTTATGTCCAGTTTAATATATTTTTTCTTTTGATGTTCATGCTTTTGGTGTTGTATATAAGATACCATTCTATAATCTAAGGTCATGGAGATTTAACCTATGTTTTCTTCTATGAGTTTTTTTAAATTAATTTTTATTGGAGTATACTTGCTTTACAGTGTTGTATTAGTTTCTACTACACAGCAAAGTGAGTCAGCTACACATGGACATTTATCTCTTCTTTTTTGGATTTCCTTCCCATTTTCTTCTATGGGTTTTATAGTTTTAGCTCTTACATGCAAGCCTTTGATGGATTTTGAGTTAATTTTTGTATGGATATTATTATTTGTATATAATAATATCAAATGGATAATGAAAATTAATATTATTAAATCAAATGGATATTTGTATGGATATTATGTGAGATAGGGGGCCTCATGTGGATATCTAGTTGTTCCAGCCACCATAAACATTAAAGCTTGAGAATGGCATGATTTATTTTTTAAGAAGTTAAAATAGCTATTAAACACCTCTTCTGCATTCAGCACTATAATAGACATTATGAGATAAAGGAACAATGTCCTCTTTCCGGCTATTAGTTTCTGATTCTTAGGCACTGGACCACTTGCCTGTAAATTTTTCCTTGTTAATTGCTAGTATGAAAGTGTTGACCAGAATAATGACCATGCATCAGGCATTTAAAACATTACACTTGATAATTCTATTGTGGTCAATGTGCATCCATTAGAAAGTTCATTTTGAGTAGACTTCAGTGCCTATGAATTCAGGAAAAATGGATTGGGTACTTAGTATTTGTACCAGTGATGCAAAGCCAAATGAAATAGCTCTATTCTGTCATTGTGGGAGAGAATGACATATTCTAAAGAAATTTCAACCCACTCTAAACCATCATCCTAACTCACACCAAAATCATCTTGTCCATGACAGTCTAAGAGACTTACTGAAATCATAATTTGTCTTTCAAATTTCTTTATTTAGCAAATCTCTAATCTTAATGAAGGAAAACAATTTTTTAAGATGCCATACTGGTTCCTGATGAACGCTACTACTATATCTATGTGCTTATTCACCGTTGTAAATAAATCTGTTTGCAGTTTTATACTTGTTTGTTCATAGTTCCAAGTAATAGAAAAAGTTACTCTTTTACTTTGCCACTTTTGTTAATTAGGCAAAAGTTAGCTATTTCTAACCTCGAGGCGTCTTTTTTATTTTCTATGATTATTAATATTAATCTGTAATGGTTCTGTAAATTGACTTTTCTTGCTAATTTAGTTAGAAAAAAATTTCGGCCTATATATGACTTTTTATGTAAGAGTCTTTATGTAAGAGTCCATCTTAGTAAATGCAGTCACCTCATAGCGGAAGTAGGGCAGGGAGATACAGTCCAATATCAAGGGCTATAATGAAGAAGAATTTACATTATATGAGGCAGGGAAAACAATTTTAAAAAATAATGGATGAAGGTGACTCTATAATTTAATGGAATGGAAAAATAAATAAGATTGAGTATAAAGACATTAACAGTGATCTAATTTTTGAAGCACAACATATATTCTTGGTGCTAAGAATCCTAGTAAAGGTAGCAAAATCTTACCTGAGCCTCAAATCTCCTTTTCCTAAAATAAATATGCTTTGGTCTGAAGACATAGTGCAAATTCATAAGTGTCTTTCGTACCATTTCTCTCAAATTCCAGCCTTGCCTTAGCTAGGTGGACTCTGGGAGTCTGATCATATTTTTTTTTCCTTGGAGCTAGCCTAACTATCTTTCTCAACGCCTCTCAGAGCAAGTTTGTTTTCTTCTGGCTCAAAAGTTCAGAATTATTTGAGTTCTTGTATCTAACCTGGATTTCTCATCTGAGATATGTGCTTTATTTATAGGCATGGCAAAAGTAATTGACATGTGTTCCCCTTTTGAGCTCAGGTTATTGATTCTCACACCTCTTGAAGACATGGAATTACCAGAAAACGTAACATTTTTTCAAAGTTTGAGGATTTTGTAGAATGAGTGAATTTTCCTGACTGTCTATTACCTCTTACTGCATATGATATACCCAACAGACGTTTATAAGATTGTACCAAATCATATGGACTTCTGAATATGCTTTAGTCTTTTAAAAAAATTAAACCATGATGTCTAATTTTTTCTTGTACTTGATCTCCTAAAAAATAAAGCTATACAAAACATCCTCAGGTGAACCCAGTCTCAGTAGCTGGGTTCCTATTAACAAAAATTTTACTATAAGAAAACTCATGAAGTAGAAAACGTGATTTTTTTTAAAAAAAGCAAGTGATTATAAACTAAACTCAAGCAATGCTCCCATCCTATGGTTAGAAGTGAAATATTTTGTCTTTCCCCTGATTTTCACATGCAGACAAAAATTGTGTAAACAATATTATTTGTTTATCCTTTTGATTTTGGTTTCACTGTTTATCTGCACCATGATGAGAGGAGCATTCTATGTGAAATCACTATGAATTATTGTTGGCAGGAAGAAGAACAGCCAGAATAAGTGATTAAAAAGAGAATGAGGCGAGGGTCTGGTGGGGATAGGGTGCAGTGCTGCAGCTGCTACCCCAGCATGAGAATGAGGACCTGTTATGCACACGGGGAGAACACATGGTCTTGCTTCCATCCTCGCAGAGCTCCTGTTTCCGCTGAGTTCTCTGCTGACTCTAGTTCTCAGTCCAGAAGGAACTGGCACGATGTTTATTGCCTGGAGGGATCAGAAATAAAGACCAAAATCCCCATGGTGCCTTTGAATATGTAAGCTTAGAAAGCCACAGAAGGGTGGACAGATTGCTAATAGCAGCAGGAGGTGGGTATGCCTTCTCTGCTATGGTCCTAAGGGACAGCTATCTATGGGCAACCAGAAAGAAGACGAGCCAGATCTCTGCTTGAAAAAAATCTCATTGCCTGGATAGTGACTGATCAGAGGCACTGGCCCTCTGTTTATACACTGTTGAGAGGACTGCTTAGGAAGAATGGGCACACATTAGCAGCCATTCCTCTGTTGGAAATTGCCTCTTGCCATGGTGAGCTCATTTTTCACATAAAATACACTGGCACTGGGACACACAGCTCCTTGGAAATTCTCCCAAGTGTACTTTCCGGAATATGCCAGGTTCATGACAATCACCTGGGATCACAGAATCCTATAGAATTAAAAATCCAGAAGGGGTCTTAGGGGTCATCCAGTTAGCTGTGTATGCCCAACAGACACAGAGTGAATCATGAGCTTCATCAAGTTTGGCATCTGCCTGTGAATTTACATGATGTCACTTCAATGCTGACAAATGAACATCCCAGCTAGAGCCAACACTTGTGTGGGATGCTTCATCCACAGGCGTTGGCTGGTTAATTTGATGAGAAATCCATTCTTTCTGACTCAGTGGACTGCAGCATCAGACTCTTGCCTGGTCTGAGTTCATTTTCCTGTCATTGTCACAGTGATTGCTGGGACTCTGATATTCTCCCTTCCCCACTCTCCTGCTGACTTTTTGGTGGGCTAACTAATTGGTTAACTCTTTTCTCCTCTGCCCAGCCCACCTGTGCACTCTGACTTCTCGAATCTCTTCTTTCAAATCAGGCAAATAGAGGAACATAGATTGGGCCTCATGTCTCAGATGAGGGGTGATTGGCCATCTTCTCTCAACCTGAACTTCCTCCCTTCTCTTCTGGAGGCAGGATCTCTCGTATCCCCTCATCCCCACCCCCCCTCATCAGCACACTGGCAGGATTGGTGGGAAGGCCTGAGCTGATCCTGATTTCAGCCTGTGGGTCAGGGCTTGAGACCAGGCCAGACATGAAGAGGGAAATGCAGAGATTTACCTCCAGAGAAGACCTTTGAGTTGGGTCAAGACACTGGTGTCTTCATCTTTAAGCTAAGAGGACCTCCAGCTGTAGCAGCAATGAACTAGAGGTGGGATACGCTACAGACATTTCTCTTAAAACCACTTGGTCCAAACTTGTCTCCTCCCCTGGGTCCATCAGCCTGAGAGAAAGATACACCCGTATTAGAGAAAGGAACATTAAGATAAACCAGAGAGTCTATGTCATTGAGATAAACTGAAACAGGGAGACAGATTTTACCTTAGGGATGAATAAAAGCAATGTTTGTCCATTCCATTTCTGAACCAATGCTGCTGCTGCTCCTGCTGTTAAGTCACTTCAGTTGTGTCCGACTCTGTGTGACCCCATAGACAGCAGCCCACCAGGTTCCTCTGTCCCTGGGATTCTCCAGGCAAGAATACTGGAGTGTGTTGCCATTTCCTTCTCTGAGTCTGAACCAATAAGTAATCCTAATCTTGTCAGGGAAGCTAGGGAGTTATGATAGCTAAACATCTGTACTAAGAGGGAAAATCTCCATAAATTCTGAATCTGTGATTTTCAACCTTGGCTTTACACTGGAATCATCTGGGGAGCACTAAAAAACACCAATGCCTGGTTCCCATTCTCAGAAATTCTGATTCAGTTGGCCTGGGGTGGGCCTGAGTGTTGGAATCTTTAGAATCTATCTAGGTGATGTATCTATTTAAAATCTATCTAGGACTAATATTCTGAAAAGAAATGATCATAAATAGTAGGCAAACTTCCAGAGCTTAAGTTTATTTTCTTTTTCTCCAGTAAGAGAGGTACCATGAAACTTCTTGGAGTCACTTTAAGACTTTCTTTTAGGAGAGAAATTACATTAGAACACAAGGGTGGTTTCTTTCGGGCGGCAGGTGTATAGGAGCCCTGAAGTGTGAACTCAGCAGTTGCTGTCTAGAGAAGAGGGGATATGATTAGATGCTTTAGGTTTTGAAAGTTCAAGAGAAGATTCTACTCAATCCTTTGTTTCAGATCCCCAGAGAACAGGGATAGTTGTTCTGGGTCTGCTGATGTTCTGGCAGGCATCTGTATATAATTTGCTTTTGCTGCTCTGTGCCTGAAATTCCTTTTTCTCTCTTATCAAGTTCCCAGGTCAAATATCAGCTTTCCTCCCCATAGTTTCCCCTGAGCTCCTCAGGTAAAATTAATCCGTGTTGCATTCCTAGAGTACTGTAGGCATATTCTATTCACGTCCCTGTCACATTGTATTACAGCTCTTTGTTTACCTGCCTGTCATCTTTCCCAGCTAGACTGTGAACTTCCTAGAATCAGTGACTTCACTTTGCATCTTTATATAATAAATGTTGAGAGTGCCTGACATATGGTAGGTGCCTCACAGATATATTTTTTTTAATTTTAATTGAAGGATAGTTGCTTTACAATGTTATATTGGTTTCTGCTGTACAACCATGTGAGTTAGCTATAAGTGTATAGGTATACTTATAGCTATACTAAGTATGTAAGTATATAGGGATAGCTGCATATATCCCCTCCTTCTTGAGCTTCTCTCTCACCCTCCATCCCAGCCCTGTAGGTCATTACAGAGCACTGAACTGAATTCCCTGTGTTATATAGCAGCTTCCCAGTAGCTATCTGTTTTACACATGGTAATGTATATATGTCAATACTACTCTCTCAGTTTGTCCCATCCACCTCACAGATATTTATGAAACTAATCAGAAACAGTAGAGTAGGTTCATCAGTTCAGTTCAGTAGCTCAGTTGTATCTGACTCTTTGTGACCCCATGGAGAATAGGTTCCTAGACTAGTTCAGAATCCTGTTTAACTTAAAATGTAATGGAAATAGATATGCAGGTAATGAATGGTAGAAAGCAATAAGATGAAATCATCTCCCTATTTAAAGTACTATGAAATTTGTTCAAACACATGGAATAAATAAGAACATAAAATATAGGACACAGAAGTTTCTCAACATGCTACCAGTCTGTGGTCCAGGCATCATGTGCATGGGATAGAGGAGTGGCTGGAGGTGAGGCTGGGAAGACTGGCTGCAGCTTATTGTGAGAAGCTGCATGTTCTAGAGGAGGCTTTTGGACTTTATACCAAAGTGTTGAGAAGCCGCAGAAGTCCTCTAAGCAGGAAATGACAAAATCAGATTAGTCATTTAGAAAAGGATCAGTCTGGTGGTTTTCTGACAGATTTATCTCAGTACAGCAAAATGATGGTATCAGGTAGGAGGCTACTGTCCAAGTGAGAGATGGCAAAATGTGCTTTCTGTTCTTAGTTCCAAATAATACATGAACCAGTTGTTGTGGGCTGAATTGCACATGCCCCAAAATTCATATGTTGGAGTCCTAATCACCAACCCCCCAACTACTTCAGAATGTGACTATGTTAGGAGATAGGGTCTTCAGTTCAGTCACTCAATTGTGCCCCAACTCTTTGTGACCCCATGGACTGCAGCACAACAGGCCTCCCTGTCCATCACCAACTTCTGGGGTTTACTCAAACTCATGTCCATTGAGTCGGTGAGGCCATCCAACCATCTCATCCTCTGTTGTCCCCTTCTCCCCCCGCCTTCAATCTTTCCCAGCATCAGGGTCTTTTCAAATGAGTCAGTTCTTTGTATCAGGTGGCCAAAGTATTGTCAGGCACCTGATGTGAAGAACTGATGTGAAGGGTCTTAAAAGTGGTAATTTTTTAAAATGAGTTTATTAGGTCCAAACAATCTGACTGGTGTCCTTGTAAGAAGAGGACATTAGGACACGACATATGTAAAGACCATGTGAAAATACAGGGAGAAAACAGCCAGCCAAGGAAAAGGTCCATAAGAAACCAGTTCTGATGACACCTTTATCTCAGACTTCTAGCCCTTTAAAATTGTGAGAAAATAAATTTCTGTAGTTTAAGTTACCCAGTCTGTTATGTTTTGTGTTATGTGTTATGGCAGCTCTAGAAAATGAATATACCAATAACTCTTAGGACACGACTGATAGGTAAGTTGTATACTGCTGTTATGTATTATTTTTCATGCCAGATGACCTAGGGCTTGGTGCAGTTTAGGGGCTGGAGAACAGGTATTTTAATACGCAACATGTGACTAAAACTTGAAGAACATCCTAGAAATGTCCCATAGAAACCTAGGGTTTGAATGAGCTATATGAACCTTTCAAAAATCTTGAATAAATATATTTTTCATCCATTTTAGATTTTCCTCAATGACTGTATTGGGAATTGATGTTTTTCACTTTCCCTCTCTCCCTGCCCATTCAACCTGAAACATGCACTCTCATCCACTTAAATGTATAACCTACTGAGAGAATCTGCAGTATAGCACTGGTGGCTTTGTTGGTAGCAAGTAATCCTGTCCCACCTTGGCTACTGTAAACACAGGAGAAGTAGTCATCTGACAGAAAGAGAGCTACTGTATAGGTCAGACAGACTGGTCAACTTCTCTCTCTCTCTCCCTTGCTCCCCTACTACCCCCCCCCACCTGCCCACCCCCAACCACCAATAAAGAACCAAGAAGTCTAGAAGTTGAGAGTGTTAGCAGCTAGATACTATTTATGGTGGAATCCTGGACCGAAAGTGGAATGGCTGCTACTGAGGTTTCTTGACTATTCTGAGGCCTCTTGGTTTGTAGGAGATCTGTATCATTATAATAAATTCCACATCCCCCTTTACTTATTTTATTTTAGTTGATTTACAGTGTTTTAGGTGTACAGAAAAGTGACTCAGTGGTTTACATACACACACCATATCTTCTTTATCCATTCATCTCTCAGTGGACAGGTCGGTTGTTTCCATGTCCTGGCGATGTAAATAGTGCTGCTCTGAACACTAGTATGTGTGTATCTTTTCAGGTTAGAGTTTTCAGCTTTTCCACATAGACCCAGAAAATTTCTTGAGTTATTTTAAGTAGACCTTTCTTCCTGCAACCAAATGTGCCCTAATATAGAGGATAAAATTACTTTATGGCTGAGATTAAACTTTAGAGACTAAAACCATGAATAACCATTGGTATATGCCAAAATGTGTGTAATTCCACATATTCTTTTATTCTTTAGAGCAGAGGACAAAGTTCATATTATGTAGGGGAGGCAGAGTAGAGGAAAAGAAAAAACAAAGATGGTTAAGTAGCTGTTTCCATGATTCATGTAAACTTTCTTTTGAATCTTTTAAAAATAATGTTTTCATTTATATGGGAGTCAGTCCATATGTATGCATATATCATATGCCAAATATACCAGAATACTGGATAGAGTTACTTAAAAAAGAAAAAAGGCAGAAGATACAGAATTGAAGCACTAAGTTTCATGATATACATAGAAAGCAAACAATTTAAAATCGATTCCTATAAATACGAAAATGTACACATGAAACATGAACATAGTATAATGTTTTTTTAAGAAAGTCTAAATAGATACCAGAATTTTCATTTTCTTCAGCAATTTTAAGTGTTATTTATGACTAACCAATTGAAAGGTTTTATCTAAGCTAAACCCATGTTTAGTTTCCTTAATCAAGGAAAATTTCAGTAGACTTCTGAATTATAATTGAATTCCTGTATGTGAGTGTTTAAGTCATTCTCAATTCTCTGAAAATACTTGGTGGATGATTTTGGGGTGTGATTCACTTTCCTCTTCTCTCTGACTCAGTTCCGCCACAGTAGCATTGCTCCCTATGGGCATTGCCATAGATTCAGGCTAATGGCCCAGCTTCCTTTTCCTCCTAAGGTAGCTCAGATAGGATTTCTGGACTTAGTGGAACATTTCTGGCAAGGTTCTGCATTGAAGATTAGGAACTGAAAATGGGATTCTAAGCTGATGAGGAATGGCCCTCCAGGAAGTGGTCTGGCTGTTTCATCCCTCGCTGACCCAGAACCCACTGCCCTCAGGGTGGTCCTCCAACTGGTTCTCACTGGGAGGAGAGAGAAACCAGGCCAGGTGGATTTGGCCTTCCCTTCTCAGCATCTCAGAGGAAATAGTCAGAAATCAAAGAGTAAGTGATCAGTCCAGGGTCAGAAACATGGAGACCAGGCTGGCTCAGAGAACAGAAGAAGCAAAGCCATTGTCCATATAAGGACAAGAGAGCATAGTCTAGAGGTTAAGTGCACAGACATGAAGTCAGTCTACTGAGGCTCAGACTCCAGCCTGCCGTCTGTTTACTGAGTCTGTTGACCTCCCCAAGTCCTAATGTCCCTGTCTGAATAGATGTATGGTAATCATAGTACCTGCTTCATAATGTTACTTTGAGGACTAAATGTGATAATATATGTAAAATGAGTTGAGTCTATCTCATGTGTGCCCAGTGTCTTATGTTAGTAATATAAAGCTTGCTCACTTAGAGGAGAGACACGCAGTGAGGGGGACAGGCCAGGGCAGTAGCATGGAGGGGATACAGGGCAGGTGGAGGCTGCATGTCATAGCATCTTGCTTTCTACCTGTGCCTGTTATAGATACAACCTGTGCTCTTCTCGGCTGTGCAGCTGCGCCAGCACAGAATAAAGGAAAAGATCTGGAGTCGCCTCAGAGAGGAAAGAACAGCTCTGATTTTTCTCAACTCAGCTTATTTTTGTTCCCGTGAAGGCCATTGTAGCTACTAAGATTAAAAACACCCCCCCCCCTTCCCCACTAAAAGGCCTGTCTCCAGTGAACTAAGAGATTTAAGTGGCAGCACCAGTGACAGAATATCTGGCTGTCTGGCTCCTGTGCTGGTGCCTCCGCCCCCGCCCATCTCCATCCTAGTTTTGGCTTTCCTAGTCAGACTTCTCTGCTTGGCAGCAGAGGGTGTGCTCAGCATCTCTGCCCAATGCCTGATGGACCTGCGGCAGCCCCCGCTGAGGAGGCCAGGCTATGATTCAGAGCACATTTGGAGGGTATTGCTTCTCAGCTGCCAGTGCCAGCATTAGATTTTGTGTTTTGTGATGGGCACTCTGTGGTCACTTTTCTAGTTAATCAGTTCTCTTGTCTATCTAAATTTCTTCCCAAGGACCCTGTGTCTTTACCCCTGTCTTCTCTCTCATTCATCTCCTATTTGTCCCTGTAATTAACTACATATTTCAATGTATTTGGATATAAAGTCATCTCTCTAATCTGGTGGACAGTGAAACCCTCTTGCAGGGATTCTACTTATAGATAGATGAGGCTACTCAAAGGGAGTAGCCTACAAAACCAAAGCCTGTCCAGGGGTATATGAGTGTCCTCAGCAGGAGGGCCTATAGACATTTCATTCAGTCCTCAGGTTCCCAGATTCAAGGCTCCCTCAGAATAATCGTGTGTGCAGTCAGATTCTTCTTTTCAGAGCCTGGGACCCTGAGCCTTAAAGGACCTGTCTGCTGCCTCTCATTGTCCTATGGTAAGTTCAAGTTATCTTATCCACATGCATGTCATATTTTTGCAAAGGACACAGACCTGTTGTTGATTGTTATTTAGATATTTATGACATAAGGAGTAGACCAGAGCACTAGGGTTGGACAAATGTGCTCTAGAGATTGCTGTGGTCACAATGAGTGAGGTCAGAGAGAGGCAAGCTGGCAGGCTCTGAACCACCTTCCACCCCAGTTCAACAAGAGAAACTCTGCTTTATGAGTTTTGCGTATTTGGTTTTGTACTGAACAGTCTCTGTTTGCTTGTTCAAATCCATTCTATGCCCTTCTCCGTCTTGCTTTTCCCTCCAAGAAGCTGAACTGCATCATCTGGTTTTCCTTGCCCTCTAGCTGGGTTCAGCCATTGGGAGGAGCAGCAGGAGACTGGAGGGCAGAAGAGGGAGAATAAGGAGTGTTTATTCCCCGACTCCTTTTGTTCCAGGTTGTTGTCTGGCAACGGCTACATTCCTCTGTCAAAGGCCACAACTCCTATCTGGTGGTACCTTCCTATAGCTACAGTTCTTGCCAGATTCTGGTAACCATGCTTTCTACTCCTTTGTCCCTTAAAGCCTAGGGGTGGCCATGCCACCTTACTGTGGCTAATTTTTTTTTTTATCATCCTTCGCTGGATTCTTTTTATCCTATGCAAACATTTGTGAATAGTCCTTTCATTAAACCTTTTTCACTCACCCTTTTTGAGTTTTCCATTTGTGTTTGCATTTTCCATGCTAGTACTATGATTTAGTTGTCTACTGTAAAATCTTATTTAGTAGAGGATTGTACTGCTAAATAAAATTTGGAACACCACAACAGTGGATCATACAGAAGCATGTTAAGAACAAGTGTCACATTCTTTTTGAGTGTAAATTACCCAAGATGGTGGAGCAGTGTCTTCAAAAAACTACTGATTAGATGATCTTTGCCATACATTTTAAAGTTTCTATTGAAGAATACATTTAATTCAGTACTAAGTATATTTACTAAATAGAGGCTAAAATGACTCTGGAATCAGACAGACTTGAATCCTGACACTGGCACTTACAATCTGAGTGATTTTGAGTAAGTTATTTAATCTCCCTAAGCCTCAGTTTTCTCATCGGTAAAATGGAAGTAATAATTGTCTCTATTTCATAGAACTGTTGTGAGAATAAGTGAGATACTATATATACAGTACTCAATACTGAGCTTGGTACCCAATAAACTTTAACTCTTGCTGTTACTTATGTGTAATAATAAAATGAAAAGAATATATCAAAGCAGTATAAGTCAACAGCTTGAAGAAATAGTAGTTGGAAAATCTAAATGTCTAGATGGGGAAGCAACAGTGCTTTACTCACACAAATACCAGACCTGTTTCTTCCTGGAGCTTGTAGGTGTTTAAATCAGTCTTCCTGTTTAAAGGCCTATGGTGAACCAACAGGCATTCTGAGCCAGCAGAGATATGCTGGTGCCATCAGTAAATTCAGCCAGGTGTACAAAAGGCAGTGAAGGCAGCAGTTACCTGAGGAATTACCAGTGTTGGAGATCCTCCTTCAAATCTTGGCTCAAATGTTGTGTTTTCAGTGAGATCTATCCCTGACCTATTTATTTTATTTATCTGTTATTTAATATTTATTATTATGAATTTATTTGGCTGTACTGAGTCTTACTTGCAGCACGCAGGGTCTTTTAGTTCAGTTCAGACGCTCACTTTCTGACTCTTTGTGACACCATGGACTGCAGCACACTAGGCATCCCTGTCCATCACCAACTCCCAGAGCTTGCTCAAACTCATGTCCATCAAGTTGGTGATGCCATCCAGCCATCTCATCCTCTGTCGTCCCCTTCTCCTGCCTTCAATCTTTCCCAGCATCAGGGTCTTCTCCAATCTTTCCCAGGATCATGAAACAAAGTCTAAAAGAAAGTCTTTTGGACTACTAAAAGAAAGTCTTTTAATAGCATGCAAACTCTAAACTGTAGCATGTGGGATAGAATTCCCTGACCAGGGATTGAAACCAAGCCCCCTGCATTGGGGAAAGATGGAGAAGTTCTATACAGTCAGCAAAAACAAGACTGGGAGCTGACTGTAGCTCCAATCATGAATACCTTATTGGAAAATTCAGACTTAAAGAAAGTAGGGAAAACCACTAGGCCATTCAACTATGACCTAAATCAAATCCCTGACGATTATACAGTGAAAGTGACAAATAGATTCAAGGGATTAGATCTGATAGAGAGCCTGAAGAACTATGGACAGAGGTACGTGACATTGTACAGGAGGCAGGGATCAAGACCATCCCCAAGAAAAAGAAATGCAAAAAGGCAAAATGGTTGTCTGAGGAGGCCTTACAAATAGCTGTGAAAAGAAGAGAAGCGAAAGGCAAAGGAGAAAAGGAAAGATATACCCATTTGAATGCAGAGTTCCAAAGAATAGCAAGGAGAGATAAGAAAGCCTTCCTCAGTGATCAATGCAAAGAAATAGAGGAAAACAATAGGATGGGAAAGACTAGAGATCTCTTCAAGAAAATTAGAGATAGCAAGGGAACAGTTCATGCAAAGATGGGCTCAATAAAGGACAGAAATGGTAGGTACCTACCAGAAGCAGAAGAAATTAAGAAGAGGTAGTAAGAATACACAGAAGAACTATACAAAAAAGAATTTCATGACCCAGATAACCACGATGATGTGATCACTCACCTAGAGCCAGACATCCTGGAATTCAAAGTCAAGTGGGCCTTAGGAAGTATGAACAAAGGTGAACAAAGCTAGCGGAAGTGATGGAATCCCAGTTGAGCTATTTCAAATCCTAAAAGATGATGCTGTTAAAGTGCTGCACTCAATATGCTGGGAAATTTGGAAAACTCAGCAGTGGCCACAGGACTGGAAAGGATCAATTTTCATTCCAATCCCAATGAAAGGCAATGCCAAAGAATGCTCAAACTACCGCAAATTGCACTCATCTCACATGCTAGCAAAGTAATGCTCAAAATTCTCCAAGCCAAGCTTCAACAGTATGTGAACCATGAACTTCCAGATGTTCAAGCTGGATTTGGAAAAGGCAGAGGAACCAAAGATCAAATTGCCAACATCCTTTGGGTCATTGAAAAAGCATGAGAGTTCCAGAAAAACATCTCCTTTATTGACTACACCAAAGCTTTTGACTGTGTAGATCACAACAAACTGTGGAAAATTCTTAAAGACATGGGAATACTAGATCACCTTCCATGCCTCCTGAAAAGCCTGCATGCAGGTTGAGAAACAGCAGTTAGAACTGGACACGGAATGACGGACTGGTTCCAAATTGGGAAAGGGATACGTCAAGGCTGTATATTGTCACCTTGCTTATTTAACTTATATGCAGAGTACACCATGCAAAACGCTGGGCTGGATGAAGCACAAGCTGGAATCAAGATTGCTGGAAGAAATATCAATAACCTCAGATATGCAGATGACACCACCCTTATGGCAGAAAATGAAGAAGAACTAAAGAGCCTCATGATGAAAGTAAAAGAGGAAAGTGAAAATGTTGGCTTAAAACTCAACATTCAAAAAACTAAGATCATGGCATCTGGTCCCATCACTCATGGCAAACAGATGGGAAAACAATAAAAACAGTGACATACTTTATTTTCTGGGCTCCAAAATCACTGCAGATGGCGACTGCAGCCATGAAATTAAAAGACTCTTGCTCCTTGGAAGAAAAGCTATGACCAACCTAGACAGCATATTAAAAAGCAGAGACATTACTTTGCCAACAAAGGTCTGTCTAGTCAAAGCTATGGTTTTTCCAGTGGTCATGTATGGATGTGAGAGTTGGACTATAAAGAAAGCTGAGTACCAAAGAATTGACACTTTTCTGAACTGTGGTGTTGGAGAAGATTCTTGAGAGTCCCTTGGAGTGCAAGGAGATCCAACCAATCCATCCTAAAGGAAATCAGTCCTGGATATTCATTGGAAGGGCTGATGTTGAAGCTGAAGCTCCAACACTTTGGCCACCTGATGTGGAGAACTGACTCCTTGTAAAAGACCCTGATGCAGGGAAAGATGGTTGGATGACATCACCGACTCGATGGACATGAGTTTGAGTAAGCTCTGTGAGTTGGTGATGGACAGGGAAGCCTGGCATACTGCAGTCCAGGGGGTCACGAAGAGTTCAACATGACTGAGCGGCTGAACTGAATTGCACTGGGAGTGCTGTGTCTTCGCCACTGGGCCACCAGGGAATTCCCTACCTCTGACCTATTTAAAATCATAGCTGTACCTCAGCCTCCAGAACTCTTGATTTCCCGTGTCCTGTTTGATTATTTTCTTACTCCATTGCACCCATCACCTCTCACCTACCATTCAGTCTGTTTATTTATTACATTTTTGGCTTATTGTCTGTCTCTTCCAGTTGAAATATAAATCCTTTAAAGGCAGGATTTTTTTTGTTTGTTTTTTGGTCTTATACACTGATGTTTGCCAGGTTGATAATCAGTAAATATCTGTTGGATGTTGTCAAGTCATTTCTGGATGGCACTGTGTGTGAGATTTGGCTCCCTAGTTGTGCTAAATGATAACCTCTGGGTAATTATTTAATTGCATTCAATATAGAGATGGTTACATCAGTTTAGCAAGTCAGTTGTCATTTATCATTTATGTCTGGGCTGTACTTGAATTGTTTCTGTTTAGCTGTCTGGCAGAAAGTGGACACTCAGTAGGTGTATTAGTCCCCTTGTTTTTTTATTTAACTTTTTGTTGGATATAGGTTTTTTAAAAAAAGACCATTCTTTTGTGTACATGTATCTTTGTGGGTGAATATACCTCAAAGTGCATCTGTGCTTGAGAGCCGTGTTAAAAACCCTCAACTATTTGCAGCTTATCAGAGGGAAGACGTTAATTGCTTGTTTAGTATTCCTTCTAACTTTGAGTGTTTCCCCTCATTTCCTTCTTCCCTGCCTGGAGTGACACATTCACTTTTCTAAGTTTTAACATTTAGTTTGTTTTACATTGGATGCTTGATATAGAAGCAAGCAAAGTCCAGCAAATATTTTCTTAGTCAATATGGGTTCTGTTTGTACTGTCCCTCCTCATTAAATAATCTTGTGATTTCTGTCCAAATTATCTTCTAACAGGAAGCAGATACCCCTTCACTCCTTTCTTCTGATTAAAAGAGAGATTGGAAATTAACTTGGTAGTTCACAGCATTAAGTCCAAAGGCATAGTGCAAAAAGCTGAATCTCAGTCCAAGACAAAGGACTTGTGATGGAGAATACATAGTAGATACTGGGTAGAAGTATATCCTGGAAGGAGAAACCAGAAATTTTGTGAATCCAAGGGAGGAGAGTTTTATAGGTTCTCATCTGCTCTGGATAGCTATTACCTGGTTTCTGAAGAGTCATGGGGATACGGTATCATAACAAACAGTAGCAAATAGGGTCCATCTTAGGAGCCAACTGTGTTCAGTTATGGGAGTAACTGAAGTAGTGTTTCTCACAGTGTAGTCCACCAACCAACAATGTTAGTTTAGCACCACCTTGTTCAGTTCAGATCAGTCGCGTACAACTGTTTGTGACACCATGAATTGCAGCACTCCAGGCCTCCCTGTCCATCACCAACTCCTGGAGTTCACCCAGACTCACGTCCATCTAGTCAGTGATGCCATCCAGCCATCTCATCCTCTGTCATCCCCTTCTCCTCCTCCCCCCAATCCCTCCCAACATCAGAGTTTTTTCCAATGAGTCAACTCTTCGCATGAGGTGGCCAAAGTACTGGAGTTTCAGCTTTAGCATCAGTCCTTCCAATGAACACCCAGGACTGATCTCCTTTAGGATGGACTGGTTGGATCTCCTTGTAGTCTAAGGGACTATCAAGAGTCTTCTCCAACACCACAGTTCAAAAGCATCAGTTCTTTGGCACTCAGCTGTCTTCACAGTCCAACTCTCACATCCATACATGACTACTGGAAAAACCATAGCCTTGACTAGACGGGCCTTTGTTGGCAAAGTAATGTCTCTGCTTTTCAATATGCTATCTAGGTTGGTCATAACTTTCCTTCCAAGGAGTAAGCGTTTTTTAATTTCATGGCTGCAATCACCATCTGCAGTGATTTTGGAGCCCCCCCAAATAAAGTCTGACACTGTTTCCCCATCTATTTGCCATGAAGTGATGGGACCAGATGCCATGATCTTAGTTTTCTGAATGTTGAGCTTTGAGCCAACTTTTTCACCCTCCACTTTCACTTTCATCAAGAGGTTTTTTAGTCTCTCTTCACTTTCTGCCATAAGGGTGGTGTCATCTGCATATCTGAGGTTATTGATATTTCTCCCGGCAATCTTGATTCCAGCTTGTGCTTCTTCCAGCCCAGCATTTCTCATGATGTACTTTGTATATAAGTTAAATAGGCAGGGTGACAATATACAGCCTTGACGTATTCCTTTTCCTGTTTGGAACCAGTCTGTTGTTCCATGTCCAGTTCTAACTATTGCTTCCTGATCTGCATAGAGGTTTCTCAAGAGGCAGGTCAGGTCGTCTGGTATTCCCATCTCTTTCAGAATTTTCCACAGTTTATTGTGATCCACACAGTCAAAGGCTTTGGTGTAGTCAATAAAGCAGAAATAGATGTTTTCTGGAACTCTCTTGCTTTTTTGATGATCCAGTGGATGTTGCAATTTGATCCCTGGTTCCTCTGCCTTTTCTAAAATCAGCTTGAACATCTGGAAGTTCACAGTTCACGTATTGCTGAACCTGGCTTGGAGAATTTTGAGCATTACTTTACTAGCTAGTGTGAGATGAATGCAATTGTGTGGTAGTTTGAGCATTCTTTGGCATTGCCTTTCTTTGGGATTGGAATGAAAACTGACCTTTTCCAGTCCTGTGGCCACTGCTGAGTTTTCCAAATTTGCTGGCATATTGAGTGCAGCATTTTCACAGCATCATCTTTCAGGATTTGAAAGAGCTCAACTGGAATTCCATCACCTCCACTAGCTTTGTTCATAGTGATGCTTTTAAGGCCCACTTGACTTCACCTTCCAGGATGTTTGGCTCTAGGTGAGTGATCACACCATTGTGATTATCTGGGTCATGAAGATGTTTTTTGTACAGTTCTTCTGTGTATTCTTGCCACGTCTTCTTAATATCTTCTGCTTCTGTTAGGTCCATACCATTTATGTCCTTTATTGAGCCCATCTTTGCATGAAATGTTCCCTTGGTATCCCTAATTTTCTTGAAGAGATCTCTATTCTTTCCCATTCTATTGTTTTGCTCTATTTCTTTGCGTTGATTGCTGAGGAAGGCTTTCTTATCTCTCCTTGCTATTCTTTGGACCACAATCTGATCACATGGGCCACAACCTTGTCTATCAAGGTAGGCCCTATGTAATCACAGGGTCATTAAAAATGGAAGAGGAATGTCCAAGAAGATGTTCAGAGAAAGAGATGTGATTATGAAAGCAAAGACAAAGAGATGCTATGTGGCTACTTCGAAGGAAAGGGAAGGAAGGGGACTGCAAGCCAAAGAATGCAAGTGTCCTCTTAAGTTGGAAAAGGCAAGGAAACACATTGTCTCCTAGAGCCTCCAGAAAGGTACCTAGCCTTAGTGACACCTTAATTTGACCCAGTAAGACCTTTGCCATACTTCTGAATCACAGAATTATAAGGTAATAAGTTTGAATTGTTAAGGTACTAAGTTTGTGCTAATTTGTTGTAGCAGCAACAGAAAAAAAATATACCAAGAGTCAGAAACTCTTGAATGTGTCCTTACGTTTAGACACCAGTCACTGGGTGGCCACAAAAGTTTTCCAATTCCCCCAGTCCTAGAATTACCCCAATTAATCCATTCTGTGTGTGTGTTAATTGCTCAGTAGTGTCCAACTCTTTGCAACCCCATGGACTATATGTAACCCACCAGGCTTCTCTGTCCACAGAATTCTCTAGGCAAGAATACTGGAGTGGGTTGCCATTTTCTTCTCCAGGGGATCTTCCCAACCCAGGAATTGAACCCAGGTCTCCTGCATTGCCAGTGGATTCTGCCATCACTTAACATGTTAGAATGAAAATGTCTCAGATGAACATGGTATTATGTATTATAGTTTCATGGGCATTGAATCCCTATTTGACTGCAAATTCTGGTCTTGCCATTCTCTAGCTGTATTACTTGACACAAATCACTTAATCTTTCTGGGCTTCAATTACCTTTCCCTTATCTACAAAAGGGAGACAATAAGACATACCTCTTACTATAAGGATTAGTGATAATATCTAATTAAATTATAATATTAGATAATATCTAATCTAGTTATTATCTAGTAGCATAGATCAGTTAGTAAAGAATCTGCCTGCAATGCGGGAGACCTGGGTTCGATTCCTGGGTTGTGGAGATTGCTTGGAGAAGGGAAAGGCTACCCACTCCAGTCTTCTGGCCTGGAGAATTCCATGGACTGTAGAGTCCATGGGGTTGCAAACAGTCGGACACGACTGAGTGACTTTCAATTTAGTTAGTGTGTGCGCCTAACACAATGCATTGTACGTATTAGTACTCAATATGTGGTAGTTATCATTATGGCTTCTTAAGTTCTTAAGACCACTCTTTCATCTTTCTACTGCAAGGTGTGTTTAATCAAGGCTCATCTTAGAATCAGAATATAAACAGGTAATGAGATCTTGAAAGGAAGAATCAGTGAGACATTGTATCTTATAGTACTTAATGATGAATGGATAGATATTCATGAATAAGAAAACTGTAAAAATAAGTCCAATTTTTTTTGGGGGGGCACACCATGAAACTGAAGATGACATCTGTACATTGAATTAGTTGTGAAATAAGTGTTGTCCTTCGTAAACAGAGAACAGAAAGGTATTTTCTCTGTTGAATAATAATGTAAGTAACTTGAAAGCTGTTTGGGAGCTCATATGCATGTATTCTTTCTCCTTGAAAGGATTGTATATCTCATGACCTAAATCTACTTCATCATGTCATCACACCAAAAGGTCTTTAGAAATATGAAAGCTATAAAACATCTTAAAACTACTGATGACAAAAAGTAGTTTGTTTTAAAACTATTTTAAAAATACTGTTTTAAAAAATAAGCAAGGGCAAAAAATGGAAAAGAATGCTAGAATAACACAGAAATCTTGTAGTAAAACTTAATATGGTAAAGTGGTAGTTTCCCCTGAGAGTTTTAAAAAACTTCAAAAAATAGCAATCGTCATTAATAATCTTGCTGTACTCAGGAAAATAGGGCCAAATTACCTAAGGCAGTATTTTGGGTTCAACTACAGAGCTACAAACTTCAGAATATTTTAAAACCATGGTGTTTAGTAACCATTGCCTCTGAATAAGATAGTGTGCTTTTGTTAGGTATTTGTCAATTAAATTATGGATATAATCTACTTAAAATGTATTTGAGATTCAAAATGTTCCTAATTTAAAAACCAAAGGACATAAATAGATCGCCAGTCCAGGTTCAATGCCTGAGACAGGGTGCTCAGGGATGGTGCACTGGGATGACCCTGAGGGATAGGATGGGAAGGGAGGTGGGAGGGGGGTTCAGGATGGGGAACACATGTACACCCATGGCTGATTCATGTTGATGTCTGGCAAAAAACGCTATAATATTGTAAAGTAATTAGCCTCCAATTAAAATAAATAAATTAATTAAAAAAAGAACCAAAAGACATCAATAGTAGACTTTTATTAAGAAACAGGAGTAATTATCATTAGTTAATTCCTGCTGCTGCAAATTTTTTAAATTCCAAATTCAAAAAAGAAATATGGAGCCAGCTCTCTGATAACATTTTACAGGACTGGATAGCAAGTGGTATCACTCTTGGAGGAACAGATGGGATCCAATGGGTAATTCCAGGTGCAAATAGCAACCATGATGACTGGAGTGAAGCCAGAATGGCAGTTGTATGGAAGAGGCTTTCCAGAAGGTTGGGGAAGCTCCAGGATGGAAGTGGAGTAGCTGGAAGAAATACAACCTTCCTCCTGGGGAGGAGCCAGATGCCATGTTCAGACAGGTTGAAGGTCAAGGTATGACACCAGAACACATGTGATGCACGAAGAAGTAAGTAGTATTTGTGAGGAAGCAGGACAGTGCTGGTGTGTCTAGAGGGAAGAGGAGTGCAGAAAGAATCAGGAAAAGCATGCCATCTCTCAGGATCACTGATCAGGAACAAAGTAGAGGACACACAAGGGGACTTCAGCATCCAGCAGGCAGTTACTTCTAAAAAAGAGCTTGTAGGCATGGCCTGATTTCCACAATGTCAACCAGGACCTTTGTCCCTTTATTCTCAGTTCTTAAAGTGGTCAGGCGTGGCCAGGTGGATGACAGTGTGAGTCTTGGCAAGCAGCATCCTTATGATTTGATACTGCAAAGACAGAATGTCTTCAGGTGGTAGGTCCTAGAAAACAGGCTAGGATTCTGCTAAACAAATATGTTCTGAAGTATGCTGGAAAGACCTTTACACAGCAAGGCTACTAGCATCTCCTGCTTCTTGTCTGACTAAGATGTCCCAGAATTCTTCAGCCAGTGACAAAAGTAAACATTCATTCCAAACCAAACTATAACCTGACTTACTATGAAGCAGAAGATTGTTTCAATTTGGGCAATCCTGTAATTTTTAGAAGTTTATAAAATGAGGAAAATGGGATATCAGATGCCCAGAGTCATTGGAAACTTCCTAATTCATCTCAGTTATTGATTTATGTAATGATTTTAGGCAAGTGGACTTGTAGAAGAAGTAAAGTCTTCAATTGCATTTATAATTCTAAATGAAAGATATTGGTGTGATACTTTGTTCTCTGAGTTGGTAACACCATAATCTCATCCCGTTTTTAATAAATATTTCTGATATGAACTAGGAATCTTTGCTCTATCTTACATAGATTAATAAGTATACCTAGATAAAATACAGAAAAATATCTGAAATATTGCAAGTTGATGCTACATGAAACCCACATGGAATTAGAAACTGTATTATTTCAATTCTACCTCCTAAATATCTCCCATATCAATTCACATTTTTTTCCAGGCTTTTTAGTCACATTATCCTAGTTTACAGTTCATCACCTGGATTATTGAAATAGTTTCTTAATTAGCCTCCAGTCTTGTTCTCTTTCATTTATTCCAGTTTTTTTTTTTTTTTCATACTGAAGGAGTTATGAGTTTTCTAAATATCTGACCTAGACATTTCACTCCCTTTGGGTAACACATTTAATGAAGCTCTTTTCTTGGGATAAAAGAAATATTTTTCCTTCATATTTCTTAAAATGGTCTGCAAAGATTTTAAGATTTCTAAAAATGGTCTGCCCATCATTCACTTCACCAGTTTGAATTCCAAATTCCAGCCCCAGTGGACAACATTGAAGTCCCATACGCCATGTTCTTTTATCTCCATGTTTTCTATTTTATGTTCTCTCATCCTGTAACATTCTTCGTTACCTCTCTCCCACTCCTCTTTCCCTTCAGCTTTCACAGCTCATGCTACTCTCCCTTCAGGTGTGGTAGGCACTGGCTTGTATTTGCCAGTATCCACCTTTGCTACTTCATCCTTGGCACATGGCTACACTATAATCTTAGCCTCTCTTGCAGTTAAGTGTGAACATGTAACTCAATAAATCGTGGTGAAAGTGATATGCCACTGTCAGTACTGGTCCTTGTTCTATTTTACCACCTACCATCTACCTGGAAAGAATTCAGAAAACTTTAAAGAGGACAGAGACCAAAGATGAAGGAGCCTGGGTCTTTCATTTGACTATAATATGAGGAAGAGTAAGTCACTAGGACAGAAATGGTATGGACCTAACAGAAGCAGATGTTAAGACAGGACAAGAATACAGAGAACTATACAAAAAAGATCTTAATGACCCAGACAACCACGATGGTGTGATCACTCATCTGGAGCCAGGCATCTTGGAGGGGGAAGTCGAGTGGGCCCTAGGAAGCATCACTATAAACAAAGCTAGTGGAGGTGCTGGAATTCCAGTTGAGCTATTTCAAATCCTAAAAGATGATGCTGTGAATGTGCTGCACTCAATATGCCAGCAAATTTGGAAACTCACCAGTGGCCACAGGACTGGAAAGAGTGAGTCTTCAATCCAATCCCAAAGAAAGGCAATGCCAAAGAATGTTCAAACTACCCCACAATTGCACTCATCTCACATGCTAGCAAAGTAATGCTCAAAATTCCCCAAACTAAGGCTTCAACAGTATATGAACTGAGAGCTTCCATATGTTCAAGCTGGATTTAGAAAAGGCAGAGGAACCAGAGTTCAAGTTGCCAAATCCATTGGATCATCAAAAAAGCAAGAGAATTCCAGAAAAATATCTACCTTGCTTCATTGACTACGCTAAAGCCTTTGACTGTGTGGATCACAACAAACTATAGAAAATTCTTAAAGAGATGGGAATACCAGATCACCTGACCTGCCTCTTGAGAAACCTGTATGCAGGTCGAGAAGCAACAGTTAGAACCAGACTTGGAACAATGGACTGGTTCCAAATTGGGAAAGGAGTATGTCAAGGCTGTATATTGTCACCCTGCTTATTTAACTTATATGCAGAATACATCATGTGAAATGCCAGGCTGGAGGAAGCACAAGCTGGAATCAAGATTGCTGGGAGAAATATCAATAACCTCAGATATGCAGATGACACTACTTTTATGGCAGAAAGTGAAGAGGAACTAAAGAGCCTCCTGATGAGGTGAAAGAGGAGAGTGAAAAAGTTGACTTAAAACTCAACATTCAGAAAACTAAGATCATGGCATCTGGTCCCATCACTTCATGGCAAATAGATGGGGAAACAGTGGAAAGAGTGGCTGGCTTTATTTTGGGGGGCTCCAAAATCACTGCATATGGTGACTGCAGCCATGAAATTAAAAGATTCTTGCTCCTTGGAAGAAAAGCTACGTCCATCCTAGTTCAGTTCAGTTCAGTTCAGTCGCTCAGTTGTGTCCAACTCTTTGCAACCCCATGAACCGCAGAACGCCAGGCCTCCCTGTCCATCACCAACTCCCAGAGTTTACCAAAACTCATGTCCATTGAGTCAGTGATGCCATCCAACCATCTTGTCCTCTGTCGTCCCCTTCTCCTCCTGCCCTCAATCTTTCCCAGCATCGGGGTCTTTTCAAATGAGTCAGCTCTTCACATCAGGTGGCCAAAGTACTGGAGTTTCAGCTTCAACATCAGGCCTTCCAATGAACACCCAGGACTGATCTCCTTTAGAATGGACTGGTTGGATCTCCTTGCAGTCCAAGGGACTCTCAAGAGTCTTCTCCAACACCACAGTTCAAAAGCATCAATTCTTCAGTGCTCAACTTTCTTTATAGTCCAACTCCCACATTCATACATGACTACTGGAAAAACCATAGCTTTGACTAGACAGACGTTTGTTGGCAAAGTAATGTCTCTTCTTTTTAATATGCTGTCTAGGTTGGTCATAACTTTCCTTCCAAGGACTAAGCGTCTTTTAATTTCATGGCTGCACTCACAATCTGCAGTGATTTTGGAGCCCCCCAAAATAAAGTCTGTCACTGTTTCCATTGTTTCCCCATCTATTTGCCATGAAGTGGTGGGACCGGAAGCCATGATCTTAGTTTTCTGAATGTTGAGCTTTAAGTCAACTTTTTCACTCTCTTCTTTCACTTTCATCAATAGACTCTTTAGTTCTTCTTCACTTTCTGCCATAAGGGTGGTGTCATCTGCATATTTGAGGTTATTGATATTTCTCCCGGCAATCTTGATGCCAGCTCGTGCTTCTTCCAGCCCAGCTTTTCTCATGATGTACTCTGTATATAAGTTAAATAAGCAGGGTGAGAATATATAGCCTTGATGTACTCCTTTTCCTATTTGGAACCAGTCTGTTGTTCCATGTCCAGTTCTAACTGTTGCTTCCTGACCTGCATACAGGTTTCTCAAGAGGCAGTTCAGGTAGTCTGGTATTCCCGTCTCTTTCAGAATGATCCACACAAAGGCTTTGGTGTAGTCAATAAAGCAGAAATAGATGTTTTTCTAGAACTCTCCTGCTTTTTTGATAATCCAGCGGATGTTGCAATTTGATGTCTGGTTCCTCTGCCTTTTCTAAAACCAGCTTGAACATCTGGAAGTTCACAGTTCACATATGGATGAAGCCTGGCTTGGAGAATTTTGAGCATTACTTTACTAGCTAGTGTGAGATGAGTGCAATTGTGTGGTAGTTTGAGCATTATTTGGCATTGCTTTCTTTGGGATTGGAATGAAAACTGACCTTTTCCAGTCCTGTGGCCACTGGTGAGTTTTCCAAATTTGCTGGCATATTGAGTGCAGCACTCTCACAGCATCATCTTTCAGGATTTGAAATAGCTCAACTGGAATTCTATCACCTCCACTAGCTTTGTTCATAGTGATGAACAACCTAGACAGAATATTAAAAAGCAGAGTCATTACTCTGCCAACAAAGTTCTGTCTAGTCAAAGCTATGATTTTTCTAGTAGTCATGTATGGATGTTGAGAGATGAACCATAAAGAAAGCTGAGCGCTGAAGAATTAATGCTTTTGAACTGAGGTGTTGGAGAAGACTCTTGAGAGTCCCTTGGACTGCAAGGAGATCCAACCAATCCATCCTAGAGGAAATCAGTCCTGAATATTGATTGGAAGGACAGATGCTGAAGTTCCAATATGTTGGCCACCTGGTGTGAAGAACTGACTCTTTGGAAAAGACCCTGACAGGGAAAGATTGAAGGCAGGAGGAGAAAGGGATGACAGAGGACAAGATTGTTGGATGGCATCACTGATTCAATAAACATGAATTTGAGTAAACTCTGGGAGATAGTGAAGGACAGGGAAGCCTGGCAATCTGCAGTTCATAGTGTTGCAAAGAGTCAGACATGACTGAGCAACTGAACAGAACGTCACTAGTATATTAAGCTGTCATAAATTGGGGTTAGTTTGTTTCAGCTGCTGGCATTAGTTTCCTTAGCAATGCAAGATCTTAGCTTTATTTTTTAATTCCATTAGGAAACCTCCTTTGACTGACAATATCTGTATTATGCACTCTACTTAAGCTCAGTAAGAGTAAGGGCAGATTCCATTCATTATTTTATTCACTATCGTAGCTTCAGTTCTTATTACAGTGTGTTATTACAACGCTTGAACAAGCAAAATATTGGTTGAGTATTTAATGAATTGGCTTTATATTGAAGCTTAGAAAATTCACATTTGTGTGTTCAGAGGTTAAACATGGAATAAACTTGGAAAAGTACATTTAATTCCTTTATACAAGAGAGAGGACACCATAAGAAACTGGAAAATTCTTATGTACTTGCAAACAAATAACTTAAAAAACCAAACTGGCATGTTGGGGACAGGAATTTTAATATAAAATGCCACCCTTTGCCATTCTAGCTGGCCTGATTTTTTATATTGCTCAGAAGAAAAAACCATGATAAGGATATCTGTCACCTGGAGTGTCAAGAAGCTTTTGAAAACTGAAATAAGCTCTGATTTTTCTATCAGTTTTTAGAGCTCCAGGCATTTCAAACCTGTTCAAAGTGGCAGTTGACATGTCCAATAATGGTTGGAGCACTTTATTACAAGACCACAAAGTATTGAATAGTTCGTCTACTTATGAGGAAATGTTGCCAAGAGAAAGAAATGTGTTTTCTCTGTAGCATTAATATAAAGCAATTTGTACTTGGACAAACCAAATCTCTCACTTGGGCCAAGATTTGTGTGTGTGTGTTAAGTGATTGTTGTGCTTAGTCACTCAGTCATGTCTAACCCTTTATGACCTTATGGACTTTAGCCCGCCAGGCTCCTCTGTCCATGGAGATATTCCAGGCAAGAATACTGGAGTAGGTTGCCATTTCCTCCCCCAGGGGATCTTCCCAACCCACGGATTGAACCCAGGTCTCCGCATTGCAGGTGGATTCCTTACCATCTGAGCCACAGGGAAGTCCAAGTGATTATTAGGCTCTCTCTTAATTAGAGTGTGCTGGGCTTCCCTGTTAGCTCAGTTGGTAAAGAATCTGCCTGCAATGCAGGAAAACCCGGTTCGATTCCTGGGTCGGGAAGATTCCCTGGAGAAGGGATAGGCTACCCACTCGAGTACTCTTGGGCTACCCTTGTAGGTCAGCCAGTAAAGAATCCGCCTGCATTGCGGGAGACCTGTGTTTGATCCCTGGGCTGGGAAGATCCCCTAGAGTAGGGAAAGGATACCCACTCCAGTATTCTGACCTGGAGAATTCCATGGACTGTATAGTCAGTCCATGGGGTCGCAAAGGGTTGGACACGACTGAGCAACTTTCATTTTCTAGGGCTTTAACAGTGGCAGATAGAAAAGATTCTGAAATGACAGTGTGAGTGAATCTTCAGAGATGGAGAGAGAGAAAAGTGGGCTTGGAGATCTTATACTAGAATTTTCTCTGTGTGGCTAGAAAGCCTAGGGTTTCCCAGGTGGTGCTAGTGGTAAAGAATCTGCATGCCAATGCAGGAGACGCAAGAGACTCTGGTTCAGTCCCTGGATTGGAAAGATGCCCTAGAGAAGGAAACGGCAACCCACTCCAGTATTCTTGGCTGGAAAATTCCTTGGGCAGAGGAGCCTGGTATGTTATAGTCCATGGGGCCACAAAGAGTAATACACAACTGAGCAACTGAGCACACAAAAAGCCTAAAGTTTTTATATTTCATATATTTTCTTCAACTAATAGTAATTATACAATTGAGAGTAGAGCGAGGTACGGCCAAGATGGCGGAATAAGAAGACCCTGAACTCACCTCCTCCCACCCAGCACAGCAAAATTACAACTATTGCAGAGCAACTATCTTTCGGAATGACCCGAAGACTAGCAGAAAGCCTTTCCACAATTAAAGATCTAAGGAAGGAACCACAAGATGGGTAGAAGGGTAGAGATGCAGTATAGAAAAAAGCACACCCTTAAGTAGATGACCTGCACAGGGAGGGTAATCACAATTAAGCAGTTCTTCCCAAGGAGTGAAGGATATGAGCTCCATATTGGGTTCTCCAGCCTGAGGGTCTTGCATTGCGGAGACAAACCCCAGACCACCAGGCTTTGAAGGACCTTGGGACTTGTGTTATGAGTGGACTGGCGGGCTGTTAGAAACAGAGACCCCACTCTTAAAGAGTTTGCACAATATCTCACATACTCTGAGTATCAGCATAGAAATAGTAATTTGAAAGGAGACTGGGTCAGACCTACTTGCTGACATTAGAAGGCTTCCTGGAGGGACAAGGAGCAACTGAGATCCACCTGGGGACATAAATGTGGTGGCAGCTATTCTGGGGTGCTTGTTCTACCAGGACACTGATACTGCAAGCACCGTTTTTAAAAAATGACTTTTATTTATTTATATGCTTAACTAATTAATTAATTTTTAATTAAAATATTTTATTTACCATATTGTTAGTCTCATGTATGCAACATAGTGATTCAATATTTTTATAGATTATAGTCCACTTAAAGTTATAAGATATTGGATATATTCTCTGTGCTGTACAATATATCCTTCTATCTTATTTTATGCATAACAGTTTGTACCTCTTAAACCCATAGCTCTCTCCTGCCCCTCCTCCATTCCCCTTCTTACTGGTAATCGTTAGTTTGCTTTCTTTACCTTTGAGTCTGTTTTTGTTTTGTTATATTAAGTTGGTTTTTTTTTTTAGATTTCACTTATAAGTAACACAATATAGTATTTATCTTTCTCTTTTCACCTGTTTCACTAATTATACTCCCTAGGCCCATCATGTTGCAGATGGCATAATTTTGTTCATTTTAATGTCTGAGTAATATTCCATTGTGTATATATACTGTTTCTTCTTTATCCATTCATCTGTTGATGGACACTAAGATTGCTTCTATAACTTTGCTGTTATAAATGCTGTGAACATTGGTCTGTATATATCTTTATGAATCAGTGTTTTCATTTTCTTGGGATTTATACCCAGAAATGGAATTGCTGGATCATATGGTAGTTCTATTTTTAGTTTTTTGAGAACACACCATACTGTTTTCCATAAGGGCTGCACTAGTTTACATTCGCACCAGCAGTGCATTAGGGTTCCCTTTTCTACACATCTTTTATTTGTTATTTGTGGTCTTTTTGACAGTAGCCATTCTGACCAGTGTGAAGAGATATCATATTTTTATTTTGATTTGTATTTCCATGATGATTAGTGATATTGAGCAACTTTTAATGTGCCTGTTGGCCATCTATATGTCTTCTTTGGAAAAATATCTATTCAGATTTTCTGCCTCTTTTTAAATTGGTTCGTTTTTGTGATGTTGAATGATATTGAGTTGTGTGAGCTGTTTGTATATTTTGGATGTTAACCCCTTGTTAGTTACATTTCCAAATGTATCCCACTTGTCAGTTACATATCCAAATGTATCAGTTAACCCCTTGTGAGTTACATATCCAAATGTATCCCACTCAGTAGGTTTTACTTTTGTTTTACTGATGGTTTCCTTGGAGGTGCAAAAGCTTTGAAGATTGATTAAGTTCTATTTGTTTATTTTCACTTGTTTTCCTTTGCCTTGAGAGACAGATCCAAATAAATATTGCTATGATTTATGTCAAAGAGTATTCTGCCTTTATTCCCTTCTAGGAGTTCTATGGTTTCAGGATGTACTTTTAGGTCTTTTGCCTATTTTGATTTTATTTTTGTATATGGTGTGAGAAAATATTCTAACTTTATTCTTTTCTATGTAGCTGTTCACTTTTCCAGTACCACTTACTGAAGAGGCTTTGTTCCACTGTTTGTTTTTTGCCTACTTTGTCACACAATTGACCACATGTGTGTGACTATTTCTGGGCTGTCTTTTCTGTTCCATTGATTTATGTATCTGTTTATGTGCCAGTACCATCCAGTTTTGTTTATGTAGCTTTGTAGTATAGTCTGATGTCAGGGAGTGTGATACCTCCATCTTTGTTTTTAGTTTTAAGATTGCTTTGACCACTTGGAGTGGTTTGTGGTTCAATATTAATTTTAGCAGGATTTTAGTTTTGTAAAAATGTTATGGGTAATTTGATAAGTATTGCATTTAATCTGTAGATTGCATTGAGTAGTATGGACATTTTATCAGTATGAATTCCTCCAATCCATGAATATAGGATATCTTTCCATTTCTTGGTATCATATTCAATTTCCTTCATTAGTTTTACAGTTTTCACAGTATAGGTCTTTTAACATCTTGGTTCATTCCTATTATTTTTGTTGTGATGTTAAAGGGGATTATTTTCTTGCTTTCTCTTTCTGATAGTTTATGATTAGTGTATAGAAAAGCAACAGATTTCTGTATGTTAATCTTGTATCCTGTAAGTTTACCGAATTCATTTATTCTAATAATATTTTGATGAAGACTTTGGGTTTTCTATATATAGTACCATGTTGTCTACAATTAGTGAGAGTTTTACTTCTTCCGTTTCAATTTGACATTCCTTTTCTTACTTTTTCTTATGATAGATAATACTTCCAATACTATGGTAAATAGAAGTGATAAGAGTGGGAAACTTATCTTGTTCCTAATATTAGAGGAAAAGTTTTAAGCCTCTCATCATTGAGTATGATCATAAATGGGTTTATTATGTTAGGGCTTCCCTGGTAGCTCAGATGGTAAAGAGTCTGCCTGTAATGCAGGATATCTGGGTTTGATCCTTGGGTTGGGAAAGATCCCCTGGAGAAGGGAATGGCAACCCACTCCAGTATTCTTGCCTGGAGAATTCCATGGACAGAGAAGCCTGGCAGTCTATAGTCCATGGGGTCTCAGAGTTGGACATGACTGAGCGACTAACACACATACACACACACATTCCCTCTATATAAACTTTGATGAGAGTTTTTACCATAAATGTCATTGAATTTTGTCAAATGCTTTTTCTATGTCTATTGAGATCATCGTTGACTTTTATCCTTCCTTTTGTTAATGTGGTATATCTCATTATTGATTTGTGGGTATTGAACAAACCTTTAACTCCTGGAGTAAATCCCACTTGATCATGGTGTATGATTCCTTTTGTTGAACTTGGTTTCCCAATATTTTGTTGGGGATTTTTATATCTATCTTCATCAGAAATACTGGCTTGTGGGTCCTTTTTTTTTTTTTTTGTAGTATCTTTGGTATCAGGGTAACGGCAGCCTCATAGAATGAGCTTGGAAGCATTCCTTGCTCTGTAATTTTTCAAAATAGTTTAAGAAAATAAATGTTAACTTTTCTTTATATGTTTGGTAGAATTCACCTGTGAAACTATTTGGTCTTGGACTTTTGTTTATTGGAAGTTCAATTTCACTACTAGTGATCAGCCTGTTTAGACTATCTAATTCTTCCTGATTCAATCTTGGAAGATTGCAGATTTCTAGGAATTTATCCGTTTCTTCTATCCAGTTTGTTAGCATAAACCTGTTCATAGTATTTTATTATGATTTTTTTTTTTGTATTTCTGTGACATTGGCTATAATTTCTCTCCTTTCATTTCTTATTTTGTTTATTTGAATCCTGTCATTTTCTTGATGAGCTTGGCTAAAGTCTTATCAACTTTATCTCAAAAAAACAGTTCTTGGTTTCATTGATTTTTTTTTCTATTTTTTAATCTCTGTTTTATTTCCTCTCTGATCTTCATTACTTCCTTATGCTAACTTTAAGTGAAGTCGCTCAGTCATGTCTGACTCTTTGCGACCCCATGGACTGTAGCCTGCCAGGTTCCTCCATCCATGGGGTTTTCCAGGCAAGAATACTGGAGTGGGTTGCCATTTCCTTCTCCAGGAGACCCAGGAATTGAACCCAGGTCTCCTGCATTGTAGGCAGATGCTTTGCTGTCTGAGCCACCAGGGAAGTTAGGCTTTGTTTATTCTTCTTTTTCTAATTCCTTTAGATGATAGGGTAACTTGTTTATCTGAAGTTTTTCTTGTTTCCTGAGGTATTTCTGCACACAGAGCTGCTTTTCCTGTATCTCATGGATTTTAGAGTGTTGTGTTTTCATTTTCATAGTATCAAGTTTTTTTTTTTTTTTTTTGATGTCCTCTTTGATTTCTTCATTGTCCCATTGAGATTTTAGTAGCATGTTGTATAGTCTCCAAGTGTTTGTGTTTTTCACCATTTTTTATCCTGTAATTGATTTCTAGTGTCATAGCATTGTGACAGAAATAGCTCATTGACATTGAAAAAGTTACTCTGTTACTCAGTTTTTTCCATGAATATAATACTCCTTTTCCTTAATTTCTTGCAGGGTTTTTGCCAGGCTCAGGTAAGGTAATATATATAAGATCTTTCTGTATACTGCTAAATGCTACATGAATGTTACTTGTCATGATGATGGTGATGATGGTGGCAATTCATATGCCTACTATGGTGCCTGCTTATTACTCAAGAATTACTAATCTCTCTTAATTACTTCCTTATAAAAAAATCACAACGGGCTCTTGAGCACTGTCTTTCATAAACATCTCCATCTGGATTCAAAGAACAGATATCTAGGGTCTAATTGCTGGACTCATGGCTGTGCTATCAGCTAGCGTATTTCTGGTAACCTTTCAATGTTACTGCCAACCTGAGGTGTGCTTTTCAGCTCACAGACTCCTGTCATCTGTCAGAGGCTGAGAGATTTTTAGTGAGGGAAGAAAAGTCTGAGAGCTGTTTGCCTTCTTGCCCTTGAAAAGAAAATATAATTGTTTGGTATAAAAACCATTCACAGATCTGACAAAGGCCTAACATTTGTTCTTTCAAAATGTATTTATTCTGAAGTAGTTCAGACATACAGAAATTTATAATAGTTTATAGCGGACATTCACATACCCACCTCCCATCTTAGGAAATAAAACAATGGCAATACAATCAAAACCCTTTGGTACCTCTCTCAGTTTGAATCTCAGGTAACCAGTATCTTGAATTTTGCTGTACATGGCATTTCTCTGTATTTTTGCTCAATTTTTTATAAGAACAGCTCTTACTACATTTATCACAGTTCTATATCTCAGTACTCTTCCTTCAGCTCCTGTTTTAAAGGTTATAGTACTTCTTTTTAAAACTGTAAATTTCTCGCTATCATACATGTTTTTGACATCTTAAGAACTCAGTTCGTTGGGATATATATATTTTGGTAAAAAATAAAGCACCGATATTTATTATCTTTACACATTGCAGAACATGTCCCCCACTCACCCCTCTCCCTGAACCTCTTTCCCCTTCAGTATTCGCACTGGCATGTGGACTTCTTGTTCCCACCAAATGAGTCAGTCAAGATAGAACGGATGTCAATGTCTCCAGAAAAAAAATATGCCATACTGTCTTGTAAAGTCACAAAAAAGCATCAGTTTGAGCCAACACTGAAAAACTTGGGAGAGCTCACATAAAAATCTGAATTTCTGGCTTCTTTTGAAAAACCGAAAAGACTGATAACATAGTACCCAGTTCCTAAATGGCAATAATCCACTTGAACCAAATAGCAGCTGCCTCTTTTCCATGGGACCCTCTCCATTTTGCCATATTCCTATTCTTTTTTTCTCCCCAGGATTCAGACCAATGTCATTAGCCATTTATTGTCCTTGGATTGCTGATAACCCACAATGATAGAGAAAAAAAATTTTTTTCTTTTCCCATTCAGTACTATGCAAAGTGGTGAAACAAAAAATATCTATCAAAAGGGCCACCTCTACTCTCACGCTGCTGCTGCTGCTAAGTCGCTTCAGTCGTGTCCGACTCTGTGCGACCCCATAGACAGCAGCCCACCAGACTCCTCTGTCCCTGGGATTCTCCAGGCAAGAATACTGGAGTGGGTTGCCATTTCCTTCTCCAATGAATGAAAGTGAAAAGTAAGGGAAGTCGCCCAGTCGTGCCCGACTCTTAGCGACCCCATGGACTGCAGCCCACCAGGCTCCTCTGTCCATGGGACTTTCCAGGCAAGAGTACCGGAGTGGGGTGCCATTGCCTTCTCTCAGGTAAACACAGGTGCCTAGAGGAAACCGTGTATTCACACCATAATCACAACTTTAAGAGAAGTTCCTTCGTCAATCACATTGATACCTTTAAAGTCTTCTTCTATAAAAATGTACTCTGGTCATTCCCTTCCCTACCCCGGCCCCCCACATGCACAACCACTAGCCTCTTCCCTTGTCTAGATTCATATGTATTTTTAACATAGACTTGAGGTAATGGGTGTGGAACATAAGACAAGAGAAATATAAGAAGAAGATAAATGTCAAAACACTCGCAGTATAAGCTAGAGTTTTAAATATAGGAGTGAGACACAGGAAGACATCATAGGTAGCACTCTTTGCAAAACAATTTCACAGGGGAGACCCACTTTAAATATGATTTATAAAGTGTTGCTGGTGAGATTAAGGTGTCTGCTCTCCTAACATCTCATCAGGAAGCCAATCTAAAATGTGATGATGAAGGATAAGCTCTAACCTTGGAAATTATATTGAGAGGTAAGGCTTCAATGACTGAAGCACTTTGTGGACTAATAGAGAATATTAAAAAGGAAGAGAAGGAAAGTGAAACAAATAATGTGTCTTTAGCTAGTTGTATCCAAAGAAAAAAAGGCACTGTCTGTCCAGCAGGTAGTCGAAAGAAATACAGTCCTTAGTAATGTGTTCTCTGGACAGAGCAGGTATAAATCTTTTAGCTTTTGCATAACTTATTCAAATACCTTCTCTCTGGCTTCATGTTTAAGAAAAATCTTAATTATTATTTTGGGAAGAGTGTGTCTTAGTTAATAGATGTGAGAACAAGCACTCCCTGATTTGGGAACATCTGATTTATAAACAACTGGAACCTTTGGAATATTTTCTCAATATTCCTCACAATCCTTTCTCATACACCACTTTTCCCATCTGTGATACACCTGCTATTTGTTCTTCTGTTGAGAGTACGTGAGAGGTGAGGTGTAGAAGTGGGAAATTAAATGTTATGGCTGTCTAGATGCAACAGCCTAGCTTCAGGTGACTATTTCAGTTCTCCTCTTTCCACCTCTTCTTCCCTAGGTCCCTGTACCATCTCTGTCATGGGAGGGGGAGTGTCAAGGGAAAGCTGCTGCCACAGGATAAGTGGATTCTTGGTGTCTCTATGTAGAATTCAGAATATCTTTTCATCTATAAATAATATTATAAACTGTGGCTCAACGTAGTTGAAATAATACTGAAAGCACTGTACTCAAGAGTGTTTTGGGGCAGGTCGATCTTTTTGAATTAGCTTGGGACTTCAAGTATGATTGAAAAACATATTCTACACTTTAAAAAACAGAGCAATGTACACATGAGATTTAGGGAAAAACTTCACTTTCACAAGGAAGGCTAATTGGGGGCCTGAAACGAGGAGTCAGCCATTTAACAAAATGGAGAACAAGTATCCCCATTAAAGGAGTGAGTATGTGCAGAGAACCTGAGGTGAGGAGGAGCTTGGGTTATTAGAAGACCTGGAAGGAGGCCACTGTGGCTAAAGTATATTTCATGAGCTAAGGCTGGATGGTAGGCAAGGGCTAGATCAGGCAGGATGTTGCAGGCCATGTCACAGATTTTATAGACTTCACTCTAGATCCATGGGAAACCACTGGAGTATGTTAATCAGGAGAATGACATGATGACACAAGTAAATTTAGGTTTAGATCCAATCTCAGATCTATAGTGATCCCACAAAGGTTTAGCTGCCCTCCTCAATTAGCCTGTAGCAAATAGCCACCTCAATCCATAATACTGAAAGCAGCAGCATTCTGTACAATGCACTTCTATACTGTAACCAGTAGCATTGTATATAATGCATTCTTAGTCTATTCTTGGAGTAAATTCTTAAAATTTGAGATCACTGTGCCCCATCTTGCCTTCTAGAAAGATTGGCTTTCACTTCTTGGCTTCAGGCGTGAATACAGTGCTAGTGTTTTTTAAATTTCATCTTTAACCTTTAAAAATCTAATAATTTATAACTTTTTCCTACTAGCCTCTAAGTTCCTTCCTTGAAGTTTGACAGGGTTTAGGATCAATGTCAACTCTTTTAGGCCACTAGAAATTCATTTAGGGAACTGAAGTGGCACTTTATTAGCAAACTGGCATGGAGGACCATTCCTCTACTTTGTTTTGTTTCTTCATATGGGCCATTCTGCAAAGTGACAGTTACTGAAGGTCAGAGAGAGTGAATACAGCCACCAGATTGTTTAATTTATGACCAGTGAGATAGTCTACTGGGAGAATTTGGTTCATTATAAAGTATTTTATATTAGCATATCTAGAGATTCTTTGGCATGTTTCCTTAAAGAATGAAATAAAAGCAACTATATATAATACAACCCCACCCCAGAATTGTGCTGTTATCTTTGTTTCACATGTGTAGAACTATCTCTAATTATCCAGAGAGTTCAGCCTGCAGAAACAGTGTGTGTGGGGGCGGGGTGGACAGAATGAAATTTTGGCCCTCCATTGCAAAATGCTGCCTTTTCAAATGATGCACACATGCTTGGTCCATCTGTCTTCAAGGACTCGGCAGAGTAGTCAGTAAAACTTTCTATTCAGTGTTTGAAGCTGCATTGCCAAACATTAATAACTCACTTTATTTATAACTGACTCTCCAGAGTAGGGAAAACAGGTGGTACTCATGGAGAACTTAATAGTAGCCAAATTTCAAAGGTCAGATGCTGCAAGTGTGGAATGATAGAAAGCATTTTGTGTTCATTCTCTTTCTGTAAAAGTGTTTCCCTGTGGTTCCTTTACTGGACTGTACTAGTACTTAAGACTGCCCAGGACCTCTCTCTAGAACTATTCCCCCACCCCAGATCATCATTTGCAAGAAGTTCCTGGAATGGAGACTTTTAAAAATGTCCCCATGGTCCTTTATTTCCTCCCTGCATAGTCTTGTTCCGATAAATTATGACCTTCTAATCTCACAAATTTATGCATAAATTATTTTAATGATGATTGATGTTAAATCCCTCCTAGAGGTGATGCTGCACTAAACAATGTCTATAATGGTGAAAGATTTCAGCTTTGTGGCATGTCAGTAAGAAAGATAATTGTGAGCATCCAGAATCTTTTCCTTAGTTTCCCAATCTATGATCTTGAGAATAACAATAAACTTCTGAGGGATCTAGAATTGAAGAGATGCCAGGAGACAGCTTAATGATGTTCAAATTTTCAATAGGGAAAAAAGGTCACATTTTGGCTTTCCAATGTCCCTCTATTCTTCTTTTCATAACTACCCTAATATTTCTTTTGAGAAATTACCTTTTTCCCATAGGATACTAGAGGTACTTGATGTTCCCTGGCCATGGGGTGGGCATGTGACTCATTATAATCAAGCAGTTCCCAACCCCTGGATGAGCATAAGAAACACTGAATTTGTATGGATTTCATTCACCCTAATAGGAACATCTTGAAGAGGCCATTCATTTATTAATACTATTGAGACACTGAGAATGATTATGGGTTTTTTTTTTTCCAATCTTTTTGAAATATCAGTAACCTCAGATATACACCCTTATGGCAGAAAGCAAAGAGGAACTAAAGAGCCTCTTGATGAAAGTGAAAGAGGAGAGTGAAAAAGCTGGCTTAAAACTCAACATTCAGAAAACCGAGATCATGGCATCCAGTCCCATCGCCTCATGGCAAATAGATGGGGAAACAATAGAAACAGTGAGAGACTATTTTCTTGGGCTCCAAAATCACTGCAGATGGTGGCTGCAGCCATGCAATTAAAAGATGCTTGCTCCTTGGAAGAAAAGCTATGACCAACCTAGACAGCATATTAAAAAGCAGAGACATTACTTTGCCAACAAAGGTCTGTCTGGTCAAAGCTATGGTTTTTCCAGTAGTCATGTATGGATGTGAGAGTTGGACCATAAAGAAAGCTGAGCACCAAAGAATTGATGCTTTTGAACTGTAGTGTTGGAGAAGACTCTTGAGAGTCCCTTGGACTGCAAGGAGATCCAACCAGTCCATCCTGAAAGAAATCAGTCCTGAATATTTATTGGAAGGGCTGATGCTGAAGCTCCAATACTTTGGCCACTTGATGCAAAGAACTGACTCCTTGGAAAAGACCCTGATGCTGGGAAAGATTGAAGGCAGGAGGAGAAGGAGATGACAGAGGATGAGATGGTTGCACTGACTCAATGGACATGAATTTGAGCAAGCTCCAGGATTTGGTGATGGACAGGGAAGCCTGGCATGCTGCAGTCCATAGATTGCAAAGAGTTGGACACAACTGAACGACTGAACTGAACTGAACGTGGATATTTCATCTTCTCTTTTTAGTTCTGTCAGTGAATTTCTTTTAGTTGCGTAAGATAGGTAGAGTCAATTCCTATTGTTTGCAGCTAAAGAACTCTGAATGACACACATCAATCCTACACTGGTGAATATGGTATTGATCCTGTAAGACTCTAGGGATATGGGCAAACATTAGTATTATCTTTCCAATTCCCCTGCTATTTATGTGATAGGACTGGCCTTACTAGTCTCTTTAGAAGGAATGGTCTCATGTGATTTTTTTCTTTTTGGTCAATAAAATGTGATTGGAAACAATATGGAACATTTTAGGTGGAAACTTTCAAGAGGCTGTGTGCAATTTGCCATAGTTCTGGTGATCAGGGGAGCTCCTCTCCAGATGAAGTCTATTAGTATAGGGATCTGAGTGACTGGTGAGGAGAGGTTCTCTGTTGATCTACTTGAGACTTGCAGTATGAGGTATACAGAAACTTTTGTTATGTTAAGCTATTGAGATTGAGGGGTGGGGAGTGTTACTGACAGTATTACAAGGTGACTTTAGAGGATGCAGAAAAGTGGATAGTTTTCTGATTGCCAGCATGGAGTCATAAAGGACATTGGATGTTGGATATTTTACTCTCGCCCTTTTTAAAATCAGAATCATTAGACTAGAAATACAAGGAAACTGGAAAAGACTGCTGTTTCTATAACTTGAGTGATAATTAAATCTTACTAAGAGGCAAGAGATAAGTATTAGTTGCTCAGTCGTGTCCAACTCTTTGTGACCCTGTGGACTGTAGCCCACTTCCTCTGTCCTTGGAATTCCCCAGGCAAGAGTACTGGAGTGGGTTGCTATTCCATTCTCCAAAGGATCTTTCCAACACAGGGATCAAACCCAGATCTCCTACATTGCCATCTGAGCCACCAGCGAAGCCCAAGAGGAAAGAGGATAGACTCTAAATTGTTTTTTTGTTTTAATGATAATTAACTATAAGTAAGACTATGTATCAAGATCGTCCAATATGAATCTAATAAAGCTACAAAACCAGTATTATTTAAATTCATTCCATTAATTTCATGTGACAGTTGATATTGTTTCAGTAAGCTAAAATCACTGTTTAGCAATGTGAATGTGGTACTAACTTCCATGGATTTGATCTTCCAATCCTACCACATGCCATGCGATGATTCAGGTCACCCACGTCTTTTCTTTATTTGAAACACTGCAAAATCATCACTTATAGAGGACACAATGATGTCATTTGGCCTGCTTTTTGTGTGCATGCATCATTTCAGTATTAAGGCATCCTCTTTTTTAAAAAAACTAACAATTAAAGTAATACTTCTTGATACCAATGTGAGGATAGATGCAGACCCAGAAACAGGAGTATGGCAGTGTGGTCTTAAATTATAACGAGTTCATTCAAATTATATTGAATATGTCTGTACTAATTAAATATTTTTTAAAATAAAAGGACATTAGAATACTTGTCATATGGAACTTGAGGACCTCAGAGGGTTTATCTGTGGACTACCAGGGGCAGCATATGCTAGTCTGAAAAACAGTGAACTTGATATAAAATATCAAAATTTCAACAAGGCATGACATGTCTTACAATATTGGATATCCTTATAAATGGACATGATAATTAGCTTATTGAACCATAGCAAAAATTAGTTGGATGCTTATTGATGGGTCACTGGTACCCTGGAGGGAGGCTCCTAGTGGCACGCTTTGGAGTTCTATCCTGAGATTTGTTTTGTTCTATCATTTCATCTAAGTAACAATTAAAAATGTAGAATATGTTACACAAATATCAATGATAAGCTGAAGATGAAAGCAAGTATGTTACATAAAGAAATATCCCAAACAACCTCTAAACTGTCTCCCTCTAAAGATTTGATTTTCATGTCATCAGATGTCTGTTCCACCCACCCCCACACCTGTTTGCAGTCATGTCCTGACGCCCTCTAGATCACTGCTCCTCATTTTTGTCACTGTTAAGTAGTACTGCTGTCTTTATTCTTGATGATTTCTTTATATACATAGATAATCCTTGTAATTGCCTGATTCTTCAGTTTCTCCACTTCCTCTCTTCCAATGACCTTGTCTTTCACCTTACCTCAGCCACCCTATAGGTTGTAACTCAAACCTTGTGCTTGTCAGTAACTGAAATCCCTTATGATTTCAATGTCAAACTTTAGACACCAACTACCTCTTCCTCTGGACTGTGAAGAAGACTGAGCACCGAAGAACTGATGCCTTTGAACTGTGGTGTTGGAGAAGACTCTTGAGAGTCCCTTGGACTGCAAGGAGATCCAACCAGTCCATTCTGAAGGATATCAGCCTTGGGATTTCTTTGGAAGGAATGATGCTAAAGCTGAAACTCCAGTACCTTGGCCACCTCATGTGAAGAGCTGACTCATTGGAAAAGACTCTGATGCTGGGAGGGATTGGGGGCAGGAGGAGAAGGGGACGACAGAGGATGAGATGGCTGGATGGCATCACCGACTCGATGGACGTGAGTCTGAGTGAACTCCGGGAGTTGGTGATGGACAGGGAGGCCTGGCGTGCTGCGATTCATGGGGTCGCAGAGTTGGACACGACTGAGCGACTGAACTGAACTGAACTGACCTCTTCCTCTAAACTTCCTAGGTTATTTCTTTTAGTACTCCAATTCCAATAGTCCCTTGAACTCACCAAGACCAATAAAGTGTTATCCTGTTTCCTTTTCCCTATCTTATCATTTATGTCTTCACTTCTTAGTCAGCTTGAATTTTATAATCAGTCATTAACTCTTTTCCTATACTCTTAGCCTCTACTTTCTCACTAAATTGTTCTGACTTGTCTTCAATCCTAGTTAAAACCAGTTTTATGCTTCTTGCATGCCCGTACTTGTTTAGTTGATATGACTAAGGAAAAACACACAACCAAGCTGACTGGTCTCCATTTATATTCATTTTCATCTTAAGCAGGCCCTTAATGCTCCCTAGCAATTATACTCCCACTCTGTTAACTCAGATAATTATTTCATTCCTTCTTTCTCTTCAAACTTCCAACACTTCTTTCATTCTCACTTTTAGTTTATAATCTTTCTTCCTCTTTTCCTGAGAAAACAGAAGCAGCAATTAAATAGCTTCTAAAAGCAACACCACCTTTTCTATCTACCTTAATGCATCAGTAACTATATACCTTGCTTTTTCCCCTGTTATTAATGAATAAATTCTGTGTACTTCTAGATAAGGTCAGGTCCTCAACTTGTTTTCTCAGTCTTTTCCATTCTCTTCCACTCAAGGATATTCCCCAACTATTCTCCTTACTTTTCATGCATCATCTATTTCTTCCTCCCAAATGGATTTTTCCTAATGGTAAACAAACATACTGTTTTGATTCTATCTAAAAAAAAATCACCTTCTTTTGATCTCACTTTCTTCAAGCTCCATGCTACTTGTCTTCTTTGCTTTGCAGAAAACCCCAAGAAAAAAGTGTTTATACACTTGATCTCCAATGCCTCTAGTCCCATTCTTTGCTGAATTGGCTCTAAATAAGCTTTTAGTCTGCCACTTCATCACAATCACACCTGTCAATATCATCCATGACCGCAAGTCTTTGACACAGCTGAGTACTTTGGCATGCAGAACACAATCTATCCATTTTTCAACCATCTCATTATTGTTTTTCATTGTTTCCTGATTATTACCTTCTTCTTTATGTCAGAATGCCCTAGGGCTTGGTCTTTGCACCTCTTCCTTTTCTATCTATACTTATTTCCTTAATGGTTTCCTCCAAAAATCATGCTTTAAAATACCATTTAAACACCTGTGACTCACAGACTTTTCATATTCATAGCTTAGACCTTATTCCTGAATACCTGACTTAAATATACAGCTACCAACTAATAGGGACCAAAATATTAACAGGTCCAAAATTAAGTCCTAATCTGCCCTTCCTTCAAAACTTTTTCCTTTTTGAACAGTTAATGTCAACTACATTCTTTTAATTGCTCAGGCCTGAGACTATAACCTTTCATTATAGTGTGCCTTTATACGCAAGCAGACTATCACTTACTTAGTGGTTCTTCATATTACTACATTTTAAAAAATTGTTGATCAACAACTTATCTCAATATTTTAAGATAACTTTATTTTATGGTATCTAGGATCAGGAGATAATCTCCGTATTTCTGGGAACTGTTCTTTAAGAGGGCTACAGGTATTTGGAAAATAATAGGAGTAAAGTGACCAAGATATTGAAGGAAAGCAAAGCCTTGTTTTTTGAGGAATAGTTGGAGAATTTGAGGATATATTTAACCTAGAAAAGAAATTGAATATGAAGTGATATCTGTTATTAAATATTTATAGAGTCCTTTGTGTGAAAGGGTGATTACCATACTTGAACTGTTAAAGATGAAGCAATGCTTTCTACTGAGAATGGATCATCAGGAGAACATGTTACTATACAACTTAGGCCATTTATCTTCCCAAGGTATCATTTATGTATTTATAACAAAAAAGAGAAGGGAACAATATCTTAAGATGTTTTACAGTTTTAATATCTTGCTTTATGTCCTGAGGATTTTTATATGGCTGTTACTGGCAATAACTCTACTAGGTATAGAGGAAGCTCATCATTCACTGTCCTAAAAGAAAATGTTTACTTGGATGTTATCACGGCTTCCCTGGTGGCTCAGTCGGTAAAGAATCTGTCTGCAATGTGAGAGACCTGGGTTCTATCCCTGGGCTGGGAAGATCCCCTGGTGAAGGGAGTGGCAACCCACTCCAGTATTCTTACCTAGAGAATTCCATGGATGGAGGAGCCTGGCAGGCCACAGTCCATGGGGTCACAAAGAGTCGGACCTAGTTGCACGACTCTTTCACTTTCATCACATTTCACATGAGAAAGAGATGGGCAGGCATCTTACAGATAGAGAAGCAGTGACAGGATCACGACCATGGACCTAGACTCTACCTGAAACTTTTTCTGTCTAATCCTCTTTAAATAGGGGCTTCTCTTCTGCTCAAGTGTGCAAAAGTTTAAGGAAAGAGATATTTCCTTCAAGGGTTAAAAACAAATGAATGTCAATGTGATGTCTTCACTTATAGTCTTGAAACTTTTACTTATTCTTATAAACATAACCTATTATTTTAATTTTTGATCTGACAAGGAGATTAAAGTCTTCTCCTGCATGTCAGCTGAGAATTCCCAAGAGAGCTTCTTTTAGAACCAATAGGTGAAAGTTGCAGCATGACTGATTTTGGCTTCCAATAAAAGCAGTCTTACCATTTCCAGCATGTATTGCCTCTAAAGAGGTGATTCTCAACCTTGGCTACTTTTGAAATCACTTGGGAAGTATTAATAAATTCTGATTTCTAGGTCCCATCCCCAGAGATTCCAATTTAGTTGACCTGTTGTAGTTTCAGCATGGAGATTTTTAAAAACTCCAGTGGATGTTCCATTGTACAGCCAAGGTTGAAAACCTCTTCTCCAGAGGTGTTTTACTCCTTACCATCACAGGGGTTAGATAAGTATAGGATATTGGGAAGGGAAGGGTAGTGTTTCAGATATATGCTAGAAGATCACTTGGAACAAATATTGCTGATATAATTTAAATAATAAAGAGTTGATTGCAGAAGATGACCTTTTACATCTTTCCCAACCTTAAGATTCTATTATTTTATATCACCATACCGCAATGCACATATATGGAATCAAAGAAATATATTTGTTGTTTTTGTTCAGTCACCCAGTAGTGTCCAACTCTTTGCAACCTCCTGGACTGCAGCATGCCAGGACTCAGAAATATATACAAGGACACAAATTCCACAGAGATACATAAATGAGGATGATTTTGCTGGTATAGCTGTGTTGCTGCCTCCATGGGTGGGTGAACTATTCTTTTATTCTGACTGCTTTTCAGTGTACATGACACAGTTTTATTAGATTACATTATGCACAGCATCACTGAGTCAAAGAGATGTTATCAGCCTGCTAGAAGAAGCTTCTTAACCAGCTGTGAGGGCTCGTTAATATACATTATAATGTTAATAGTGCATATGAATATGTGTGAGTAGGAGGTAGGGGACAGAAATTTAAACCAAATTAAAAGTGTGAGAGACTGCAGCACATGGGAAATAAATGCTCATTGCCACTAGTCTCAATTATTTTTCATTATTTTCAAGGTCAAGCTGGCAAATTTTCACAACTTCTACCTGCAAATGCCCTTCTCGATTGATTAACTCTTACAGCTAGAAGCTCTCTTTATACCCAGGAGGCAAGCCTGCTTTTTTATTGTACTAAAAAACCTAAATGCCAAAGCAAAAAGAATACCAGGCTTCTGTTTATTTTTATCTGAATATCAAAGCCCATGTGAACTCTAAAGCAATTAATTCAGTACTAATCCAGGATTTTAAAAAAAGTTTAAATGATTTAAAAAATAATATGCTGAGGAAATTATTCTTACTGAGAATCCGAATAAAGCCTATTATAACCCTGCTAGGTAGGAATCTTCTAAATCTTCCTTCCCACCTGATAAAATGTGGTCCCTGGTGTGGCAAAAGAAGATCTTTTTTTCACCATACCTTCACCATGTTTCTGTTGTGGAATAATGAATATCTTATGTTCACTTATAACTGTGTAGGACTTTTCCTTATTAATATTTTTGTCCTAAGACGTCAACCGTAGCCCAAAGAATCAGGGTAAATGTTCTTAATTTTGCATGTAGAGAAGGTAAGAGGTTCCCAGTGATTCTTAATTGTCATACTGATAAACAAAGAGAATGACATATGTGAAGCTTGGTAGAAGCAGTGGAATGTGGTTAAATGTGAGAAGGAGAGAACAAGGTGGGAGATGGGAACTATTAGTAGGAGAATTCTCTCTTCAATTACCAAAGGAGTGGGGTCAGAGTGAGAAGTCACAGAGGGTCCTGATGTTATTATCTATTATTATCTTGAAGATAATCCCCTGGAGAAGGGACTGCAACCCAATCCAGTATTCTTGCCTGGAGAATTCCATGGACAGAGGAGCCTGGTGGGCTACAGTCCATGGGGTCACAGAATCGGACACCATTGAGTGACTAATGCTGACTAATGCTTTGAAGATGATAGTAGGAGGACAAGGATATTCTTATTCCATTTTCTCAGAGAGGGGAGAAATTGGACAGTTGGGGAAAATACAAAGGTTATGAAATAGTTGATATAGCCCCTCCTTTTTTGCTTTTTCCCCTCTACTTTCTTCTTTTCCTTTACTACCAAACTTCTTAAAATACTAATTTGTGATTAAGTACCAATTCTTGCTCTTATTCCATTAGCTCCTTAAATCCTTAGGAGTTGGGAAAAGATGACCCACTGAAGGAGGTGAAAGAGACCTCAATAAAGTAGAAAGTCAACATCGACCTGTGTTGACAAAGCTAAGGATAGGAAAAGATTCTGGGAGAGCTAAAAGCAACCCTCTTTATTCTTTCACCCCTTCTTCACTGTGGCAATAGAAAGAAATAATGGTCTAGTCTTTCAATGTAATCACAGGGCTCTGCTCAGCAAAAATGAGACCTGGAGCTCACTGTGGCTCAGATCACGAACTCCTTATTACCAAGTTCAGACTGAAATTGAAGAAAGTAGGGAAAACCACTAGACGATTCAGGTATGACCTGAGTCAAATCCCTTATGATTATACAGTGGAAATGACAAATAGATTCAAGGGATATCTGATAGAGAGCCTGAAGAACTATGGACAGAGGTTTGTGACATAGTACAAGAGGCAGTGATCAAGACCATCCCCAAGAAAAAGAAATGCAAAAAGGCAAAATGGTTGTCTGAGAAGGCCTTACAAATAGCTGTGAAAAGAAGTGAAACTAAAGGCAAAGGAGAAAAGGAAAGATATACCCATCTGAATGCAGAGTTCCAAAGAATAGCAAGGAGAGATAAGAAAGCCTTCCCCAGTGATCAACGCAAAGAAATAGAGGAAAACAATAGAATGGGAAAGACTAGAGATCTCTTCAAGAAAATTAGAGATGCCAAGGGAACATTTCATGCAAACATGGGCACAATAAAGGACAGAAATGGTATGGACCTAACAGAAGCAGAAGATATTAAGATATTAAGAAGATGAGGCAAGAAGAACTATACAAAAAAGATCTTCATGACCCAGATAATCATGATAGTGTGATCATTCACCTAGAGCTAGACATCTTGGAATGTGAAGTCAAGTGGGCCTTAGGAAGTACCACTATGAACAAAGTTAATGGAGGTGATGGAATTCTAGTTGAACTCTTTCAAATCCTAAAAGATGATGCTGTGAAAGTGCTGCACTCAATATGCCAGCAAATTTGGAAAACTCAGCAGTGGCCACAAGACTGGAAAAGGTCAGTTTTCATTCTAATCCCAAAGAAAGGCAATGCCAAAAATGTACAAACCCCACACAATTGCACTCATAAACTCACACACTAGCAAAGTAATGCCCCAAATTCTCCAAGCCAAGCTTCAACAGTACATGAACCATAAATTTCCAGATGTTCAAGTTGGATTTAGAAACGGCAGAGAAACCAGAGATCAAATTGCCAGCATCCATTGGATCATCAAAAAAGCATGAGAGTTCCAGAAAAACATCTGCTTTACTGACTACACCAAATCTTTTGACTATGTGGAACACAGCAAACTGTGGAAAATTCTTCAAGAGATGGGAATACCAGACCACCTGACCTGCCTCCTGAGAAATCTGTATGCAGGTCAGGAAGCAACAGTTAGAACTGGACATGGAACAACAAACTGGTTCCAAATCGGGAAAGGAGTATGTCAAGGCTGTATATTGTCACCCTGCTTATTTAACTTCTATGCAGAGCACATCATGAGCAATGCTGGGCTGGATGAAGCACAAGCTGGAATCAAGATGGCCAGGAGAAATATCAATAACCTCAGATATGCAGATGACACCACCCTTATGGCAGAAAGTGAAGAAGAAACTAAAGAGCCTCTTGATGAAGGTGAAAGAGGAGAGTGAAAAAGTTGGCTTAAAACTCAACATTCAGAAAATTAAGATCATTGCATCCAGTCCCATCACTTCATGGGAAATATACGGGGAAATAATGGAAAGAGTGAGAGACTCTATTATTTTGGGCTCCAAAATCACTGCAGATGGTGACTGCAGCCATGAAATTAAAAGATGCTTGCTCCTTGGAAGAAAAGTTATAACCAACCTAGACAGCATATTAAAAAGCAGAGACATTACTTTGCCAAAAAAGGTCCATCTAGTTAAAGCTATGGTTTTTCCAGTAGTCATGTATGGATGTGAGAGTTGGACTATAAATGAATGCTGAATGCCAAAGAATTGATGCTTTTGAACTGTGGTGTTGGAGAAGACTCTTGAGAGTCCCTTGGACTGCAGGGAGATCCAACCAGTCAACCTAAAGGAAATCAGTCCTGAATATTCATTGGAAGGACTGATGCTGAAGTTGAAACCCCAATACTTTGGCCATTTGTTGCAAAGAACTGACTTGTTTGAAAAGATCGTGATGCTGGGAAAAGATTGAAGGCAGGAGGAGAAGGAGACAACAGAGGATGAAACGGTTGGATGGCATCACCAACTCGATGGGCATGAGTTTGAGTAAGCTCCAAGAGTTGGTTATGGACAGGGAGGCCTGGCGTGCTGCTGTCCATGGGGTCGCAAAGAGTTGGACACGACTGAGTGACTGAAATGAACTGAACTGAACAGGGCTCTGCTTATACCATTCACATTATTCTCAAAATTTTGTTTATAAGTAATTGTTTGCATGTCTGTCACCTTCCATACTCAATTATTTTAAGTCATTTAAGGCAATATTACTCTCTTTTATTATTCTTTTGTCCTCCATAATATCTAGCATTCTGCATAGTGTAAAATAGGCATGCAATACATACTTGTTAAATAAGCACATCTGAGCACCTCCCATGTACCAGACACCCCGATAATGCCAAGGATATAACCATGAACAAAATAGGCAATTGATGCTTGTAAGCCATTTTATAGATTATAAATCTGACTGATGTCTATTCTTGTTATTTTTCCTCTTTTCTCATCCTATACTATCAAAGGCTAAGGCCTTCTATATATAGGCCTGCTATACATAAGGGAATTTAGGCTCCTTTCTCATTCTCTGCTTTGCTTCTCACATCCTTCAGAACATATGCTTTTGTAGCTACTACCCTTGATCCCTTTAGCCTTCTTCCTTTCTTGGACTGTGCAAATCTCTGTAATAGTTGATGAATTATAAATATGGTAACCACATTTTAAGATTTATAAATCAGGGCACATATTCTTACAAAAGATTTATTTTTTCTTATTTGTAAACAACTTTACATCAAAAGTGTTCAGTTCAGTTCAGTTCAGTTGCTCAGTCATGTCCGCCTCTTTGTGACCCCATAAATCACAGCATGCCAGGCCTCCCTGTCCATCACCAACTCCCAGAGTTCACTCAAACTCATGTCCATCAAGTCGGTGATGCCATCCAGCCATCTCATCCTCTGTCGACCCCTTCTGTTCCTGCTTCCAATCCCTCCCAGCATCAGGGTCTTTTCCAATGAGTCAACTCTTTGCATGAGGTGGCCAAAGTATTGGATTTTCAGCGGAGTAAAACTTTAAATCACACTTGATTATACATATAATGTATAACTTTCATTTAAAAAGTATATAATTACATGAAGAGACATTTAAAAATTCAGCCAAGACATATATTAGTTAATTCAATATTTGCATTGTCATTTTCATCATTTGCTGTCGAAATGATGACACATTATTCCCCACATTCTTGTTTAAAGAATTCGGTTTGCTTAATAATTGCTTATTCTTTCCAGTTTTTTTCCAGCATTTCTTGGCAAGTCTCTGAGTACTTCATGTGGATTATGGGGAAAGATTTTATAATAGCCAATGATTGCTAATGGTTATTCCAATTTCCAGAAGTTGTTAATGATAAAACACTGCTGCTGCTAAATCACTTTATTCGTGTCCGACTCTGTGCAACCCCATAGACGGCAGCCCACCAGGCTCCCCCGTCCCTGGGATTCTCCAGGCAAGAATACTGGAGTGGGTTGCCATTTCCTTCTCCAGTGTATGAAAGTGAAAAGTGAAAGTGAAGTCATTCAGTCGTGTCTGACTCTTAGCGACCCCATGGACTGCAGCCTACCATGCTCCTCCGCCCATGGGATTTCCCAGGCAAGAGTACTGGAGTGGAGTGCCATTGCCTTCTCCGGATAAAACACTAAACAACAGCAAAGAGTAAGCAAGTTAACAGTAACAGCAACAACTTTTCTCCATCCAGAGCTTGGACAAAGAGAGAATGAGTTTATACATTTTTTTTTTTTCTTTCTGTTTGGAGGAATGCTTCCTTGTTGAAAACCTTTAAAGATATTCAACCATCTTTGATCTATAGATCCATTTTCCTTTGCTGTATTTCACTAGCAAGTTCTAATTAAGGTGTGACTATAGGACACAGTGTTCATTAACAACATAAAATGACTAAGTTAAATGTCTGTTTTCAATATTTACCATCTGGGCCCCCCCAGCCAAATTCAGTCAAGCTTATAGTTTCTACAAAGATTTCCTTTCCAAAGGATTAGTTAATTATTAACCTATAAATACCCATCTGCCTGCTTCCCAAGGTCCAAATCACAACGAACAGCATTTTACTAGTTTTCATGTTAAGATCTTTTCCTTTAGCAGTAAAATTAAATTTTTGCCTACAGTTCTTTTATGATTACCAATATTCACACGAAACTTCTGGTGCTGAAAAAAAAAAAAAAAAACTAACATGTATAGAATGTTTCCTATTGTACCAGGCAGTGTGCTGAGTACCCTGTATTCTGTCACTCAGTCTTTACAACCATCCTGTGAGGTTGGTACTTTTATCTTCCTTTTCTAGATAAGAAAACTGAAACATAGTTAAATAACTTGTCCTAAGTCATCTGCTGAATAAGTAGCAGACTTAGATCTGTCTGCAATCAGAGTTCCTGCTCTTAAAAATATATTATTGTGTATCTTCCTCTTCCCCAGGTTTTGCCATTCAAATTAAAAAATGGCATCATGAAAAACAGTGGTATTTGTTGAGTAACTGGAAGGTTTTTGAAGTGGCTTTAATGGTTTGTGAGAAGTAAAGCATAAACTGTTTTAAATAGAAACTGTGCCAGCATGACTTTGCTTTACCCTAAACAAAAGTTCCCAAAGGGAGTTATGAGAGTAGGAGAAGGACGAGAGACTTCTTGTCTGCCCAACTGCAGACTCTAAGACAAGAGAAAACCGTTTAAGTGGGTCCTTTCTGGCCCTGCAGGATAAGCTTTCCCTTTCAATCAGTTCCTTGGCTAGCTTGGGCTGACAAAACATTTCTGTTCTCTTAACCTTTGCCAAGCAGAGGAACTTTACAAGTATTTTCTGAACAACATCCAAAGTGATTTATGGCTTCTTTTGCTCTACTCAGTTAGAAAAACAAATTTTATTTCCTTCCTTCCCGTTATTCCTACTCTCTATTGTCTTCAGCCATAATCCTTTATTTAATGCAAATATTACTTTGTTTTGCATAGTTTTTCAAGTGTGTCTATGTTGGTTTAATGTGTTTTAATTACAGAGACCAAATTTCTTGGATCTTCTGGCTTATTATCCAATAAGCAAGGTCCAAGTATTATAAGTCAAGGTGAACCACAAAGACATGTTTAGCACAAGGAACTCTGCTCAGTGTGGCAGCCCGGGTGGGAGGGGAGTTTGGGGGAGAATGGATACACATATATGTATAACTGAGTCCCTTTGCTGTTCATCTGAAACTATCACAACATTGTTTGTTAATTGGATATACCCCGATTCAAAATAAAAAGCTAAGAAAAAAAAAGTTTCAGGAAACAAGAGAGGCCAGTTATAAAAGAACTGTTTCCACTTCTCTCCATAGTCCAAACTCAGCAAAGACTCAACAAATTATAGTTTTTATCATCTACATTAGGGTCAGAGCATCTATGGTCTATGGTCTGAATCTTTTTCTCCTATTCAATTTGTATAACAAATTCCAAGGGTACACATCTCTAGTTAATCTACAGTGGCAAAAATCCAACCTATTTTTGAGTCTTAAATATTCTTTAAAAATTTGGTAGTTTTCCTATTAAATTATAATTCTGTAGGTCCGTCTATTGTTTTTTTCCTTTAAGCTCTCCCTGTGCTTATTGTCTTATTTCCCCCTCAAATAACAATAGCATAGTACAAAGTTATAATTTTAATTTGCTGATATAATTGAATGGAGATTTGTGTTATTATTTCTTAAATTTCAAAATCAAACATGTGAAGTACAGTCTTTTCCAATCTTACAGTTCTATGAAAACTTTTATATTTTCTTCCTCCAAACTGAAATTATAAGCATTACTAAAATTATATGTTTCACTTTGTCAGGTTTTTTCTGCTCTGTTTAGTTGATTATGCTTATCAATTCTTATCATTTTAAAAACTCTCTCTGAATTTTTTCAACATCTAAACAGATAAAAGTTAATATAGTTAATATATATAAAATATATATTTTATATATATATATAAAATATATAAAAAAGTTAATATATCACTTTACAAAAAGGCATATTGTAATACAAGTTCTCCACAGGGACCTAAGCTTGTAATGAGGGAATAAACTGGTACAACCTTATAAAAATAAAATGTAGAACTTAGTATATTATTTTGACATTCCTGTTGGAGGAATTAATATCAAGCAAAATTTTAATATACAAAGCATACTTATGAAAAAAACCTCGAACTTTGCCATTATTATTTATAGTAGTATAAAATTATAAATAAAATACATAAGAATGTAGAAATGATTAATTACAGTATAAATATTCATATGACTAAATACATATTGCCATTCAATATAGTTATTTAATGAAATGCAGAATGCAAAATGTCTGTTTCACAACAAGATGTTTAATTTAAAAAAACTAAAAATCAAAATGGTACATAGTGGACATTTCCAATTTGTTTAAAAACGTCCTGAAAAGGACTAGAAATAACTGTCTAGATTTTCTAAAGTTTCTATAATAAGCACACCTTACTTTTATAATCAGATATATATACTGCTGCTAAGTCGCTTCAGTCGTGTCCGACTCTGTGCGACCCCATAGACAGCAGCCCACCAGGCTCCGCTGTCCCTGGGATTCTCCAGGCAAGAACACTGGAGTGGGTTGCCATTTCCTTCTCCAATGCATGAAAGTGAAAAATGAAAGTGAAGTAGCTCAGTCACGTCTGATTCCTAGCAACCCCATAGACTGCAGCCCACCAGGCTCCTCTGTCCATGGGATTTTCCAGGCAAGAGTACTGGAGTGGGTTGCCATTGCCTTCTCCAGATATACATACACATGTATATAAATACAAATATTAATAAAAAATGTGCTCTCCAGGTACTTTAATGTGTAGACACTTTTTAGGATTCCTGTGTTGCATCTGTAGGTTGCAGCTCAACTCTGTTGGCCAGTACCTACACGGATATCCTTTTAATCGCCTTTTCACTGAGGACTTTTAGTATTTAGGAAGAGAATGCAGTGAACCTTGACTAAATAAATCATATAAAGACAGAATTCTGGATTGGAAAGAACCTTAAAGATCATCTAGTCCAAATCCTCTTCCTCTCCTTCAATTTTAGCAACAGTAAATCCACAGATGCAGGTGACTTTTATATTAATAATAATGGGAAAATAAATTCAACTTTAAAGTAAGTTTCTATAAACTATTTCACTAAAGCAAAAGAATAAGGAAAATAACTATATTTTTATAGTGGTTTGCATTTTACCATCACTTTTACATATATAATCCCATTTATTCCTTATAATAACCTATATGTAAATAAAGGAAAAACTGCAGGTTGGAGGCTGAAAGGATTTGTTAGTGCCTTGGTTAGAAAACTATCCTGTCTGGGAATTCCCTGGTGATCCAGTGGTTAGGACTCCTCTTCCACTTCAAGGGGCAGGGGTTCAAATATTTCACAAGCTACATCATGCAGCAAAGAAAAGAGAAAAGGGAAGGAAAAAAAAAAGAAAACTTAGTCCTGTCTCAAGACCAAATCCCTTTCTCTTACCACATCCCAAAGCGATGGATGGATATGTGAAAATTTATTTTTAAAGATGCGCAGAGAGTTGATTTTAATTACATTTAATGGCAAATATTTGCATTTTGCCATAGAAGGCACAAGTTCTGTTTGTAATTCATTGTCATTGATTGTGTGCTGAGCCATACTTTGTTTTGGTCTATCCTAATGACCCCTGTCTGTTTATCTAAAACCCACAAGAGCTATGACATTATTTAATTAACCCTGTGGTTTCTCCCTTTGTGGGCTTGCAGTAGGCCAAATAAAGGATTTTAATACTTATGGCTGTTTCCTGCCATATGACAGAAAGCTGACAATTATCAATCAGTACCCCTCCTGAAGGACGTATAATAATGTCAGAAAAAAAGTCAGACAAAGATTTAGGAAGGAAAGATAATTCCTAATCCTTTTGAAAGTCCTGCCAGAAAGGCTATAGGTGGAAGCTGTTTTTCAACTGTGTTCTCTTAATGAAATTCAAACTTCTAGACTGGCAAATACTAAAGGACGGTGTTTTGACTTGATTGAGGAGTCAAAAAAGAGTGATAAGTTAGTTTGCTCAGTTCAAAAGCCAGTATCTAAAGTAAGCAGATTGGAAATGGTCCCACTTGCT
>NW_011494787.1:11726668-11732615 GCF_000754665.1 Bison bison bison
CTTGCTAATGTAAATAATTGCCACCTGGCCTTATGGCACGTCTTCATCAACACCCACCCTCTATCCAAATTCCTCTTCCAGCTGTTATGATATTTCTAAGACTTCAACCTCTCTGAATAATGTCTAAATAGTTAGCCAATAGCTGATTTTCTTCTATTGGTGGAAATACTTCTATTTCTTTTGGTGGAAATACTCCCCTGGGACTCAGTACATTTCAAATTATACTGAGATTTCTTGTGATAAGATCTCCTATTAGCTTGTGGTCCCAAATACTCTCTGCTACTAGTTTTAATTCCCCTCAACTCTCCAATGTCTTTTTAGGTCTAGTATTCAAATCCCTTAGCATATGTTTTTCCTTCCTTCTATTCTGTTTTATCCTAATATTTATATTCTATAATAATTTTCTGATATTAAATATCTATATTGTGGGATTTCTTTTTCTAAAGAAAGCTAACAGCATGAGGAAAGAGCTTTGAGATATGATTTATTGGAGTCCAAATTTCTGTTTCACAACCTACTAAATATATGGATATTGGACATACTACTTAACCCTTCTTTGCTTCCATTTTCTCATTGTTGATAGAGTTATCAACAGCTACTATACATGACTGTTGTGAGAATTAAATAAAAAAACTAAAGGTAAAATTGTTTACACAGTCCCAGGTTGTAGCAGATGCTTTCTTCAAAGAACCTTGAATTTGACTGTCATATTATTATGGGCTGAACTGTGACCCTCCTACCCGCAAAGTCTTATGTTGAAGCTCTTACACCCAATATCTCAGAATGTGACTGTATTTGGAGATAGGGCCTTTAGGAGGTTAAGTTATCATGAGATCATCAGGGTGGTCCTTAATCCAATCTGACTGCTGTCCTTATAGAAGACAATTTAGACACACAGACACCAGGGGTGCACATCACAGAGGAAAGGCAATGTGAGGATACAGTAAGAAGTAAGTAAGATACAAGCCGAGGACAGAGACCTTGGAGAAACTAACCAGAAGAAAGCAACTCTGCTGATACTTCGATCTTGGACTTCTAGCTTCTAGAACTGTGAGATACTTAGTGTCTGTTGTTTAAGCTGCCCAGTCTGTTATTTTGTTGTGGCAGCCCTATTAAACTAATATAAATATATTCACTATTTCAGAGAATTGATTCCCACCTGTTCCTATTTAATCCTCTAATTAGTAATAGGGCAATGATTAAGAGTATAATCTAAGAAGTTAGCCTTGAAATTGAAGACTGGGTTATCTACAAAAAAAATTATCTACATTAGTGAATTTAGGTGAATTTCTTAAATTGTTTTAAGTCTCAAATTTTCTTCACCTGTAAAATGGGGATAATACCTATCTCATAGAGTTAAATTAAGGATGAAGTTTAAAGAGATGTTTAAAAATTTCATAGTATATTATCTGGCATACAGGCACTAAGTAAGTGGTAGAATTTATTATCTTTATGTATGATGGGCCATTTACATGTGTTCTGTCAATTTGGCTTAGTGTCTCCAAGTCTAGTCAGTTTAGTAAATCTTCTGTGTGTGAAGTGCCACACACATACATACTTTGTATTAATACAGTTATTTGATTGTTTTGGGGGTAGCATCTGTTACCTTTATTGTTCGCTTGAAGTCAAGAACACAAACCGATAAAGTGAGTTGTAGTATAGTTTAAACATAAATGCTAAAAATCCTTCTAATGTATTAGATTTGTTTAAATGATTTGATAACTTTGTTCCAAGGACCAAGCTTAGGCTGTTTTTCTTTCTTCATCTTTTTCATTCTAGGAAGACATCATGGCTTATCAGAAACTTCTCTCCATGAGGAATTCTAATTTGCAGTAGGAAGAACAAAGTTCTACAATTTTAGTATCAAATTCAATTCTAAAGTTCTCTATATTACTTATAAGGTGAATTTCATAGTCTGGTTTCATTCCTTTTACCAGATGGTTTACAGAATAACATCTTATATCTCTTTAATTAATTAAGAATGGAATTTGCATTCATAGATATTTCACTATGTTTCTCTTACCTAATAAGATTTTTAGGCTATATATCTTATGCTCTTTCCTCACATACATAATGCACTCTATCTCTTGCTCATTTCTATCTTTGCTCACAGTTTGTAAACTGGCATCATAATATTCTTTGTCCCCAGTCTCTCTCTCTCATTCTGAGACTGCAATTATGTGAAGATTTTACTTGCTGTCATTTATTCAAAGTAATATTTACTGGGTACTTACTGTGGTAACCCAAGGATGAAAGAACAGATAAAACCCAAGAGGGTCTTGGAATGAAGGAATGGAAAAACCAGACGTCTTTCCCATACCCAACGTTGTAACTATTAATGAATTTCAGGTCCTCCTGACCAATATAAACTGTCTTCCCTCCTACCCCACAGGGAGAAGGTATTTGCCTTACTCTTCCCCCCACCGAGTATACATGCTTCATCCAACCAGCAAATGACCCGCAAGACCCCTATCTCACTCCTTGTATCCTGGCTATAAAAGTGGACTAAGGGCCCCTGTTCAACATCAGTTCTTCCTTGAGCTGACCCACTGTTCTAACAGCGTCTCCCACTCTAATAAACTTTATTTCCCTCTCATTCTGTCTCATGTCTGGAAATTCTTTTCTAACCCACGGCTGTACCACGACACTTACTATGTATGACACTATGCTATCTATCTTCCATGGAGGAAAAAGAATATTAAAATAGCCTCAAAGAGTCCACAATGTCAACATTCTAATCATATCTTTTTAGGCTTCTAATTGTTTGAAAACATTTATATATTTTGATGATTTTTCTTCCACTTACAATTCCTATTTCTTGTCCTATCTGAAGAGATATCTACTCTGTCACTTCTTTTTAACTTAAGAAGGCCAGTGAATTCCTTCTAGGTCTTCAAGCAAAGTCTTTGCCAATCCATTTTGTGTGCTTTTTCATTCTCAGTTCTCCCATAATTTTTAGAATAAAGCTACTGCTTAGTTTGCTAAGATAGTATAGTGTCAGTGATTAGTGGTTTTAGGGGTTTGGGGGGGGGGTTTGCTGCTTCTGCTGCTGCTAAGTCGCTTCAGTCGTGTCTGACTCTGTGCGACCCCATTGACGGCAGCCCACTAGGCTTCTCTGTCCCTGGGATTCTCCAGGCAAGAACACTGGAGTGGGTTGCCATTTCCTTCTCCAATGCATGAAAGTGAAAAGTCAAAGTGAAGTCGCTCAGTCATGCCTGACTCTTAGCGACCCCATGGACTGCAGCCTACCAGGCTCCTCCATCCATGGGATTGTCCAGGCAAGAGTACTGGAGTGGGGTGCCATTGCCTTCTGGGGGTGGGGTTTAGGGGGTTGCAAATAATAACTCTCATTTTGCTGATTCAGGATAATATCTTCTTTCTTCATTCTCATCAAAAGACCAAAAGATCACTTGCTATAGGTTTGGTTCCTTTATTTAAAAATTAAAGGAGTTACCAATAGACCCTCTGAAGAAGGAAAGGAGGGCATCTAAATCCATTATTTTAGACAACAGTGTCTACTTCTCAAAAAGTTAAAGCAATTCACTTCTCCCCTTTCTAAAAGAAAGCAAGACATAAAAAAGAGGAAAGAAAACTCTTCAGTCTCAATAGGCACCTGTACTTAGAAGTGAAGTGGGCCAAGAAGAAGAGAAGAAAGAGAGTAAGGACTGATATATATTGTTAGGAAGCACTATAGTATTTGGAACCCTACTAAAAACTAGTTTACATCAGACATGGCATTTGTTCTACCCTTGTTTTTACCCCTCCAAATGGTACTGGATATAGTTGGGTACCATCTCATAGATCTTTTACTAGTAACTATTAATAACCCTATTATTCAAAGTCCTTTAAGCACCTTTTATATGTAAAACATTATGTCAGGTGCTGAATAAGGTAGAAATATACAGTACCATGTTTGACTACAATAGTGTTACTTTCTAGCTGTGGCAATAACAGACTACCAGGCAGTATTGGGGGTTCTTTGGGAGGTCTCCAAAGGAGTAAAATAGTACTGAAGAAAATAAAAAAGAACATGAGCATTGACCTGAGGATTCCAAAAACTGGGCTGTATTCCATCTCTGCCATTTCCTTGCTATGTGACATCAGACAACTCATTTCTCTTTCAGGTCTACCTTTTCATCCCTCACTCCTTCCATCCCCTTCCTCTGAAGGGGAAAAGAAAAGAAAATAATAAAAGGGAAAAGAAAAGAAGAGGTTATCCTAGAAGATCTCAAAATGTAAGAATATATGAGATGATTACTAATGAACTCTGTTGCACTGGGCTTCCCTTGTGGCTCAGCTGGTAAAGAATCCCCCTACAATGTGGGAGACCTGGCTTTGATACGTGGGTTGTTTAAGATCCCCTGGAGTAGGGAAAGGCTACCCACTCTAGTATTCTGACCTGGAGAATTCCATGGACTGTAGAGACTTTGACTTTTTGTTGCTTTGCCCAGATTATAGACGACAGCTGGCTACGGTCCCCTGCGAGGCCCTCATTTTCAGAGATGAAGAAATCGAGGTCCCAAATTCCCCCAATTCAGTAGCAAGTTAGGGCTCAGAACCACATCTTCCCTTTCTGATGCTGGTTTAAAAAACAAAAACAAAACCAAAACCCTGCACCGAGTAGTGCATCTTTCAAAATGATTACTGTGACTCATAGAAAAAGCTTAAAATGTATTCTTGACATGGTTTACTAAGTGAGAAAAATGTTTCAAATTTTTTTTCGTATATATGAAAATGGGGGGAAAAGCAAGTGTATATATTGGAACAACGTGAACGATTCTTTCCTTGGGATCTGGTATGCTATTAATATAAATTCTGTAACTATAGCAATTAAATTCCATTTGGCAGATGTGACCTGTTAAGCAATTATACAAGTTGCATAGCAGTGAGGGGAGACAAGCAGATGCACCCGGAGAGCAGGAAGAGGCTCAGAAGTGATAAACTGCAAAACAGTTGCCCAGTTCGCAGAATTGTCCAGAGTCAGATGTAGGATAAGCTCTCCTGTAGCCCTGAAGGTGCTCAAGTTCGCACGCTTCCTGGTATTCTATTGATTCATACCTGCGTCCTTCAACAGGTAGCGCCAATTACAGCCCCCAAAGCACGGCCCCCTTGCATACTGGCCAATACCGCTGTCAATCAAATACTTCACCGGCCTCTCTAAAATTTCCCCTCCCCCTTTCATTGGCTCTTCCTTCGACCTATCCACAAATTTCTTCCGCGCCTCTAGACCGCGGAACTTGGACCTTTGGAGCCCAGGATTGGAGCCGAAGCTGCTTCCGCCCGTTGACGTAGCTGAGCTCTCCTCCCTTTTCTCGGGCCCCTTGCGGCCCGGGAAGGAGGAGCCGGGCAAGAGAGAAGGGGGTGGCTCGGGGGCGGGGCTTGCCTCCCACGGCGGGAGGGCGGAGCTTGCGGTGGAGTCTGTCTGCCTGCCTGCCCCGTTAGGACCTCGGAGAGCGCCAGAAGCCGCTACCAGAGGGACTGGAGAAGCGGCCGGAGCCGGGCCGGTCGGACGCCTGAGAGCCATCCTCCCTCCGAATCCTCAGCTTTCCGGGCTGTCAGTCGGCTAGCGGCGGCTGAGGAAGGTGCCTAAGTCGGGAGTCAGATAGTCATCCCCTTGGGACGCCGACGCCGCCGTCCAGCCGCGGCTCCCTCGCACCTGTGTGTGTGTCTGTGCGCGTGAGCGCCCGGGCGCGTAGGTCTGCGTGAGGGTGTTTGTGTGTTCGCGCGCCCGCGGGCTAGAGCCCGGCGCCTGGGCGCTCGGCCTGGGGAGGGACAGCGGGAGCGGCGGCTTTTCTTGCCCCGCCGGCTAAGACAGGACTCGGGCTCAACCGTCGTCGCCTCTGCCTTACGACCCCCAAGAGCCGCTGCCGTGCTGCTGGAGAGCGGACGCGCGGGTTGGCGCGGCTCCCGCCGCCGGCAGAGCCGGGGGAGGGGGGGGGGGGGGGGG
>NW_011494787.1:11732715-11775096 GCF_000754665.1 Bison bison bison
CCGTGCTGCTGGAGAGCGGACGCGCGGGTTGGGCGCGGTCCCGCTGCAGGCGAGACGGGGCGGAGGAGGGGTGGAGGGGGAAGAGGGGAGGGGAGAAGCGGAGACAGAAGCGGAGGTAGTCGGCGCAGCAGCTCTCTCCTCCCGTCGGCTGTTGCTGTGGATCACCTGCAGGTGTTTGGGGGCACGGGCTGTTCTGAGTGGGAAATAGAAAAAGCACCCCCCACGCCTCTTTTCCTGTTGAGAAAAAGGGAGCGTTGAAGATGTTGGGGGAGACCCCCGAAGGTGGTTGCAGAATATATACTAGCTCCCTTCCACCACCATTTTTTTGAAAATAAAAATACTCTGAGCTCAACCTTCAGGAGGAAAGCCCGCCTTTAAGAAAGAGAGTCTTGGTTTGTGGGACTCTGGTTTGATTGTATAATAATGATGATATAATGCTAATGACGATGATGACACTGCCTTTTATTTTTACCTCGGTGCTGATAAAGCGTAGCTACAGCTGGGAATAAAGCCCTTGAAAATTTGATGTGCGAGGAGGAAATACTGGTGTTCTTGGAGTTTGTGTTTTATATTTTTGAAGGATATGCTTTTTATAATTAAAATTTGATAGATTGAATCCCCCCCTCCTTTTTAAAAAAAACTCATGTAAAAATGGGGATTGGCTAGTGCCGTGACTGATGAAAAGCTAAACACTTTTACCCATGTATAATTCCATGTAGTAAGTCCCCCTTTCCTTTGAATTTCTCCACAGTTTTTAAAATGAAGAAGTTTAATTTCCGAAAAGTTTTGGATGGCTTAACGGCCTCATCCCCTGGCAGTGGCAGCAGCGGTGGCAGTAACAGTGGTGGTGGGGCTGGAAGTGGCTCCACACATCCGGCAGGGACTGCAGGGATTCTCAGAGAGGAGATTCAGGAAACCTTGACTTCAGACTATTTCCAGATTTGTAAGGTAAGTTTTGAATTGGCTTAAAGCTTATTCTTTAGTTTACTGCTGTGAGGAACGAATTAAAACACACCCTCTAAGGGCTGGAAAGTCTTCAGATGCTGGTATCAGAGAGTCTGGTGCAGAGAATTTTGTGGGTAAGTCAGTTTGTATTAAGATATTCCAGGCATCAACTTATAAAGCAGTTATAGTTTAAGGGAAGTATTAATAAATAAACATTACCAGTAGAATATGCAAGATAATATTAAGATTCAGTTTTGGAATACTTTTAAATTTAATATTTATGTATAAATAGTTAATTCAATGTTGTCACTCAGAAAAACTAATTTTACTGTTCAGTATAAAAGGATTAAAGCTATTAAGATATTGCTAGAATTGAAAAGATAAGAGCTAGATGAATACATCCACTAAAAGATCTGAAGGCAGTGTTTAAAATTCTGAATAAAAACATACCTAGATTCTTAAATTCTTAATAAACAAATACTGTGGGCTTAATACTTATAGGAACTCAAAAATAGACTGTGTTATTGTTTAGTGAGGAAACGTTTTAAGTAATTATACTTTAATATTGAGCTAATAAGCAAAAGAGTTTCTGATGGGGAGAGTGGAGAATTTACAAAACAAGCATGGTGTTCATATATAGAAGTAATTGTTTTATTTTCTGACATAAAGGGATTTATAATTTTTATTGTTTTTTTAGGAGGTAGCTTAGAAATGTGCTTTTGACTTTTTATGTTCAATAAAAAAGTTACCAAGTCATTTGTATGCATGAGAATAAATAGTAAATTTTTGAAACCATATAAATTAAGTATTACTTTTTTGAGTAATTCAACACAAATTTTTTTGAAATTATTAAAATCGTTTTTGTAGTAAACAAATTATGTGTAGTAAACAAATCATGTGTAATGGGTAAGTTTCAATTATTGTCTTAGTCTGTGTTGCCAGTAGGGTCATTATAAAAACAAGTCTTTAATTATTAAAATATTATAAACTAGTTTACATAAAAGTGAATTTATTTAGAATTGGGTTAAACAGATTTAGTCCTAACCTGCTCTGTGAAATTTGTATACAGTACAGTTTTGTATACAAAGTTGTGTAGAATTTTATCCTTACTTTGAAATAATAGATATTTTGTCAAATAAGGGAGGAGCTTAATGAGACAAATATGTGAAAGGGCCCTAAAGGCCAGATTTAAACTGCTAGGCAGGGGAATTATGCCCAGATTCTCTAATCTTTGATGTATTACTATTATCATTCCAAGATTCTGAAAACAATTGCCTAAGTGTCTCAGTTCATGAATGTGATAGTAATGCAGGAGAGTTTTAGTAGAGTTAAAATTGATATAGAAAAGATAAACTTATGAAACAGAATGGCATTGGACTCTTGAGGTTATAAAGCTGGTAGATAAGGTTTTAGGAGAAAGCAAGAGAGGAAAATGGGATAGATAATCACCTACTTATTTATGTGGGCAAGAGATAGTCATTCAAAGTGGCAAAAGTTAAATATGTTATTATTTTAAAAAAACATATGGCATGGTAGGAAGAACACCGACCTAGGAATCAGAGAATTTGTATTTTATTTAAAGCTCTGTCACTTGTCAGCCATATAATCTTTGGTAAGACATTTATCTCCTTGTGACTTGAATTTCTCATCTGTAGTATGGTAATAGGGCTTCTGTAAGTATTTCTGTTCTTCTTACCCAAGAGGATTTTTGGGAAGATCAAACAAGATGGTTAGGTGAAGGCAATGTATAAGTTGGAAGAGGCAATGAAACACACATTTATATTATTGTTAAAGTTTTAAAATCACCTTGTTCTTGATAGAATGACTATAACCAGTGGGCTATAAGTAATAATATTCAAAGAAATTATAAGGATAGATAGCTATGTGTGCTGAACACTAATAGTATTGAAATTTCACCAAGTGGGTAATGTACTGTGACATACTTAGATAGGAATATAGTTAATTTAAAAAAAGTGGTTGCATGATTTTAGGTTTTTTGGACTGTGACAAAATATGTAAAGATGGATTAAAGATATCCCAAAATTAAGACTGTTGCTAAAATGGGGAATTAATTTGAACTCACTGATTAAATGTGCAAAAGATATTCATTTCTGAGTACTAAACAGTTGGTACCTTCTAAGTACTTCTGTCTTTTCAGTATGGCTAAAATTAAAGTATGAATCTGCTCTTTTGAAAACCATCTTTTTTTCCATTATTTGATTGGCCTTCACATCATATTCTATTTTCTTAGTATTTCCATTATTCCCTTTTCATCATCTTCAATACTTGTTTATTCTATCATATTTTCTTGCTTGGTCTCTTGAAGTCAGTTCCTAACTGATCTTCTCACCTCATGTTTTACCCTATTCCAATTCATTTTGTTATAATGGTTATTTCTGAATTATAATGTTATTTATGTCATTTTCCTGCTAAAAATTCTATGTTGGTTTCCCTGGAGCAGTGGTGGTCTACAAACAGAAGTCGTTTTTTATATTTGGTTTTGTTATATGATATTATGCATAGGCAGGTAGTAGGACATTTGCTAGCCTTATAAAAATACAGGCTTTATAATCAGTGACACATCTCTAAGAAGTACAGAAACAAATGGCAGAAGAAATTTTGGTTCAAGGTCAGCAAAAAACAGGTTAATGCATTGGTTTACTGCAATCTGTTTTAAGTTCAGTGTGTATACATTTGAATACCCGGTGTTGTTCAGATATTTGTATGGCCTTTTTGAAATATTGAACTGCCTTTTCTGAACTTGAATTCCATGAAAACAGTTTGAAACTACGTCTCTGTACACTAAACTTCAGACTATTTAACTTGATATAGCTCCTTTTGGAAGGGGCTTGTGTTTACCTTTCCATCCTTGTTTCATTGATGCCCTAGATATACTGCATTCTCAGAAAGCACCATTATTTTCTCGTATCTCAATGCCTTTTCTTAGCTTACTGCTTCTGACTAGAATATCTCTTCCAGCTTTAATATAATTGGAGAATTCCAGTTACCTTTCATTACTTCATAGTTCAAACACCAACTCTGACCACTGCCTTCCTCATTTACCTACCCCAGACAGTTAAGGTTTCTCTTCATGTCTCTCTTTTCCTGTAGCATCTGCCATGATGTGAATTTAGCAGCTTATTGTGTTTTAAAAAGACTTTTGACACTATTATACTATGAACTCTTTGGGAAACAATTATAGTTTATTTTCTTCTCATTGTTAGGGTGCTCACTACCTTTTAGGCCAGTGGTTCTTAACTCTGTCTAAAAGAAAGATTTCTAGGTCTACCCTAGTCCTAGAAAATCAGTTTCTAGGGATGGGGCCTTGGCACTTATATCTTTTAAAAAGTACCCACAGGAGATTCTGATGCACAGTCAATATTGAGAATCAGTATAGTAGGCACTTGATGTACTTTATGAATGAAGTAGCATATCCATGGTTCGTTGATTAATTGAAAGGAGATTGAAGCATAAAGTCATTGATAATGATATATATCTTAAACATTTAAACTGAAAACATTTAAATATGCATCAATTTACAAAGCACCTGATAACCAATCAAGATTTTTCTGTTGCATATTGATTCTCTGATTGAAGTTCTGTGTAGACTTCTTATCCATAAACCATCCCAAATTCATTATGTGCAATTTTTAGTTTTTGTTTGTTTAAAATAGAATAAGGATATTTATGCTTTCAGAGGAAATTTAAGTGTCAGATGATATATATACACACACACAGACATATACGTATTTCAGTAAGCAGTTTATACTCGTGTGTATAATCTAGATGAACATATACATATGTGTATATATATGGAAGTATATACAAATTATAGATGAACAAACATATGTATGTGTATGTATTTTTTCTAGATTCATTTTATGTTCATCCCTACAGTTATATGGCCCATACCTAATTAGTCTGGGAGCAGGAGAGTGTGAGTATTCTAGCTACAGAATTTAGTAGTTTTGAACATTTAATGAACCATTAGTATCAACCTGTGTTTTACAAAGAGAATGGAGAGTTTTTGTTAATCTAGCAAGTTGGTTAAATTACAATTAGTAAAGCTTCATCTGTAAGATAACCCATTTGACCTTCATAACAGTCCTGTAAAGACATCAAGGGTAGTATTATATTTTTCTTTTACTGAGAAGATATCTGAGACCAGAGAATTTAGCTCTCCAAAGTTGGTAAGAGACATAGCTAAGTTTAATGCTCTGATTTTTCATCCTTAAATCCCGTACTTTTTCTGCTTCATTTTTCTCACTTATTAGAATAGGCAACATAATTAATTCCTCAGGAAACATAGAGACTTTGAGAAGGTAGAGATTATTCTGTTGTCTCTCCCTTAAAAGTACTTCCCAAATCTGACCATGTCTCTTCTCTTGCTTGGACTACTATTTTATTACCTTAAAAGAGTTTCTTTTAAGAGTTTCTTAAAAGAGTTTCCCCTGCTTTCACGGGGGCCTCACCACAGTCTCATAATAGGTAGAAGAGTCCTTTAAAAATTTAAATTATATTATGTCATTCCTGCTCAGAATTTTTCAGTGGTTTTTCATTTCTCTTAAAAATAAAATCAGAAGTCCTGTTATGTCTTATAAAGCTCTAAATGATCTGACCCCAGATAGACATCATTTTCAGCTGTTTTCTGTTACTTACTCTGCACCAGCTACATTTGCTTTCTTACTATTTCTCAAAAATGTTCCTGTCTCAGGGCTTTTTGCATTTGCTGTTTCCTTTACATGAACACTTCCCCCCACCCCCAAATAATTACATTACTTGTTGTCTTTATATCATTCAGTTCTTGGTTCAGTTGTTAACTTCTCAGAGAGATCTTCATTGACCACTGCTCATCACCTTTGCTCTCTGCCCTTATCCCGATTATGTTTTCTTGATAACACTTACAACTAACTGTTATTAAATTATGTTTACTTGCTTGATTTTTGCTTCACCTATTATAATATAACTCCATGAGGACAGGGCTTTATTTTGTTTGCAACTGTTTCACTAATTCATAGAACAGAGCCTGCCACATAGAAGGCAGTCAAATAATTGTTGAATGAATGAATGAAAGCTAGGAATCTCATAGAATGATGTATTAAGAGAAAACTAGATGTTTTGAACAATTTTTTTTGGAAAATACTTTTATTAAATACATCTTATATTACATAAACACAAGGAAGCCATTGAGCAGAAGAGTGACACCACTTTAGGAACATGGTACATATTTTTTAGAAAGATATGGAAAAGAAGATTGTAGAAAGATTCAGTTACATTTATTTAAGTTTTTATTTTTGTTTCCAAATGATCTTTTTTAGGGGAACAATTTAGAAGTATTAGATTGACAGTGACAAACACATGGGTGTTCTAGACCTAGTTAACAAAATAGACAAAAATAAATATATCACTAGAACCAGATGGCATAATCCCTAAAGTTTGAATAAACTCTTACATTAGCCAACTCACTCTTCATCAACATTTATAAGTTGATTTTATAAATGGTCATGGTGTCAGAGGCAACACACAGATAACTAGTGTAACTTCTTACATGGGAATGGATTGTAATCATGATCTTCATACTAGACGTAATACCAGATCTTCCCAGAGAAACAAGTGTAAGGTCAGAAACATAGTCGTGGACTGTGGAGAGTTGGGCTTTCCAGGACCTTGAAAAGCTGAAAGGAGATTAATTGCCTAGATATCTTTTCTCCAGGTTTTTCATTGTCTCCATATTCTTCTAATTTAATATCATTTTACTTGGGAGGGTCTGTAACTGAAGTTGGCACAGCCCATAATTCCATATTTCTGCAGTTTTCATTCATTCAAGGAACTATACAAGATTGTCTGAGATGTGGACTTGTCTCATTCTACACTTTTAAATGGGTAGAATAAAAGATAGTACAGTTGACACTGCAGGATCACTTATTATGGGTAAAGCATCTGACAAAGACTTCATGGACAGATGGAGGCAAACCAGATGAATTAAGCACTCTTGTTGGGATTGAGATGTTAACAAATTTAAGAGCCAAATATAATTAAAATAAATTAATTTTTAAGAAGTGGAAAACCAAAGCCAAGCTATTTCAGTGGTCTAAACTCTACTTTGCCTATCCTGAGAGCATAAGAGTGCAGGGGCAAGCTCAAGTAAGGGATTATAGATTTGTAGGAAATATGATTACAAATTTTTTAGGTTACCATAGAGAACAATTATGTTTTCTCACAAAAGGTCCTTTGGTGCTAGTATATTGTCAGCAAATTGGGCTGTTGGTCTCATTCAGTATGGCAGGTCTCATGTTCTTAAAAACAGTGGTGTGATGCTTTGTGTGTATCTCAATATAGAACTAATTTAAAATCTTATATACTTTCTGACTTAGGATTATCAGTAGTGATTAAACCAAATTCCTATTTCTTGAAGGTTAGTGATTTCTATAGATCCCTTCTGCCTTCACTTGAATATGTGCCTGTGAAAAATCATAGTTTCATAGTTTACTTGTAATGATAGAATGATTATATTGGTTTCCTACAATATAGTTCTATGAACCATGTACATAGTAGTTTAATAGCAATAACTTTGACTATATCCATTAGAAGTTTCAAGTAGAAGCCCTGTTTTAAATGCTTTTTAAATTGAGGTTTTTCCTACTTAATTGTCAAAATAAGTATCTTTTATAAAAGATCTTATTTATAGCAAGGGTCCTTTTTTAATTTTAAAAAGGTAACTTTTCTTGATTATTTTTAATATTTAAAGGGCTAATCTTTTAATGTGTGTTAAACATGAATGTTTTTATTTAAAAATATGTATTAAGTGTATTTTTAAATAAGTGATTAAGTTTTAGAAATAAAGAAAATTGTATTTAAAGGATTTATAGAAGGTAGTTGTAAAGAACAGAATATAAAAGCTCTAAAAAGTGCATAATAAGCCTTCCTGTACAGAGGCTTGATTAAATGGAGCATTCATAGTCACTGAAGGCATATAACAAGAAGGTATTTTGACAATTTTAATTATTCCAAAGATATTTATTATACAGAGTTAAAAATGGTTAGGAAATAAATCATTCTCAACCAACTGACTATAATGAGTGAAATAATGTGTTTTGGTTGATGTATCAGAGAAATCACTCATGATACTTTCTAGACTTACATAAAATATTAGGAAGAAGAGTATGATTTTAGTTCTATTGAAGGCCCAGATATACCAATTGTTATAAATGGTATAGAGAATGACTTTGAATATATTATGTAATGATGATACATAATCAATATAATGAATTTTAATTAAAATATATAGTTTTTAATGTATTAATTTTAGTAGCTTCTTATAACTGGATTATGTATGTACAGTAAGTATATATCTTGAATTGGAAATAGCATAAAAGCAACAAATAATGGGGTTTTAAATGTAGATTTAAAGAGTAGCCAGAGAAAATTGTTATGTTTTTTCAGTTTTTCCGCTCTGTTAATCACCTGTACATTTCAGTCACACTAGAAATCTAGTACTTTACTTAAATGAAGACAATAAATTAGACTATCAAGAAAATTGATTGGATGGCTTAATGTTCAGTCTGATTTGTTCATTGTAAATTGACTAAAGACCTGTCTTTAAGTCTTCAAACTAAAAAAGGTTGAAAATAAGTAGTACAGTAAATTGAGAAGTTAGATTGTGTCTGGGGGAAATAGTTACTGTTTGTAAACATTTAAGTAGATGGAAATGTAAAGCTAGCAAAAGAGAGGAGAGAGAACTTAGCACAATGATATGAGGAAAACTCAAAAGTAGAGACAGATAATCTGAAAACTTTCTTTAGAAAGAATATTAAGAAAGAGAACTTCAAGGGTGTCTTAGCATTGCAGAGAGATCAAGGATGGTGGAAACAGAAGAAATGAAAAACAACAAACAAGTCAGAAGTACCAAGAGACAGCTGAATTAGACCAAGAGAAAGTTGATTAGGGCAAAGATATTTATAGTAAGATGATGGATAGAATTAAGATCACACGATAATAGAAAATAGAATTGATAGAATCAGTAATTTTAAGATTAAGTGTGTAAATTGGTTTTAAATAAGAGAAAAGTGTTGGGAAAGTAGTAGAGATGATCGATTCTGGTAGCATTTTGGTATATTGCAGGGGACGGGTAATGCAGTTGACCCACGGAAGAAATTGAGGCTACCAGAAAGGGGAAAGTAGCGTAGGTAATAGTACCTGCCTTAAAGTACCTGCCCTTTAAGATAATAAGGGTATCTTTCTAACAGAGTTTAGAAATTTGCAAGGGCTTCTTTTCCACAGATGTCACCAGCTGATTATAATTTTGTCAACAATGCTGTTGTCTCCTTTTAGCACCAGACTTAGACCTCCATCATTCATGGTAGAGATATTACTCTTGCAAGATAATTCCCATCTCGCTCTTAAAACTAGGTTAGCAAATGATATAAAAGCTTTGTTGTTTTGTTTTTCAAGACAAAGGTAAGCTTCCCTAAGCTCGAATTTATAGTTCCTAAAAAATAAAAACAAAATAAGACATAAGAGAAAGAAATATACTGAGCAATAAAAAATTATTTAAACCAGAAAAAGATAGTAAGGGGTCTGAGTTGGAAATTTTTTCTTTACTTGAGGCAAATACATATTTCATTTGAATTCTCAGTAAACTCTATGCTTTATCTCCATGTAAAAATCTGTGGGTCTGCTAGAAGATTGTGTTAGTTTCTTATTTTGGCTTCAACAAATTACCAGCAACTAATGGCTTAGAACAGCACAAATTTATTATCTTATAATTCAGGAGGTTAGAAGTTAGAAATAGGCGTAACTGGCCTAACATCCAGTCATTGGTAGGACTGCATTTCTTTCTGGAGCGTCTAGGAGAAAGTGTTTTCTTTTCCAGCTTTTATAGGCTATTCACAATTCCTTGACTGGTGGCCCCCTTCCAACTTCAAAGCCAGCAGAGGCCAGTTGAATCTTTCTCACATTGCATCCTTTGACTCTTAACTTTTCTGCTTTCCTCTTCTGTGTTTTAAGACACTTGTGATTACATTGGTCCCACAGGATAATCCAGGTTAATTTCCCAATCTTGAGGTCCACTGACTAGCAGCCTTCATATCATCTGCAACCCTTTACTCCTCTTTGCCATATAACCTAACATATTCACAGGTTCTTTCCAGAACCATTACTCTGCCTATCACAAAGATGCTCTTTACTTTCACCTATCTTTTGTTTTTGTTGTTTTATGGAAAACGAAATAACAAGAACAGACAGTATTATAATAAACTTTCAGCTTCAACAATTTTTGTAAATCTTCACTTACCATTTCATTATTTTAATGCAAACCCCACGTATTATACCTTTTTATTGAATATCTAAAAAACTTCAGAGATCAGATAAAGACTCCCCCCTTTAAAAAAATATAAACCCCAACCATTGTCGCATCTAAAAACATGAACAAAATTTCTTTTTATAATCTAATATGCAGTTAATGTTTAAATTTCCTAGGGTGTTCCATAGTATCATAGTACCAGTTGTGTCTGACTCGTTGCTACCCCATGGGCTATACAGTCCATGGAATTCTCCAGGCCAGAGTGGGTAGCTGTTCCCTTCTTCCCAACCCAGGGATCGAACCCAGATCTCCTGCACTGCAGGTGGTTTCCTTACCAGCTGAGCCACAAGGGAAGACCAAGAATACTGGAGTGAGTAGCCTATCCCTTCTCTAGAGGATCGTCCCAATCCAAGAATCAAACCAGGGTCTCCTGTATTGCATTCGTTAAACAACTGAGCTATCAGGGAAGCCCTAGATTGTCCCATAGTATCATTTTTTAAAAAAATTTTTTACTTTGCTTTGGAGTATAGCTGATTAACAATGTTTGATAGTTTCAGGTGGACAGCACAGTGACTCAGTCATACACATACAGGTATCCATTCTCTCCCAAACTCTCCTCCCATCCAGGCTGCCACATAACATTAAGCAGAGTCCCTTGTGCTAAAGAGTAGGTCCCTGTTGGTTATCCATTTAAAATATAGCAATATGTACATGTCTTGGGATCCAAACAAGATTCATGTTCCATTTTCATCTGACCTGAACTCATCTTTAGTTTAGTTTGTGTCATGTTACAGTTTGTTTTGAGATCTGCAATCCTGTGCTTTCGTGTGTGTTGTTGAATATAGGCTCTTTGATTCATTTCTGAACTGGATGACTATATGTGAGGAAGTGAGTGGGCTGTGCAGTGTACCACAAGATGAAAAGTAGACTTCAAAAGTTATTTTCTAGAGATGGTCACATCTTTTAAGGAGTTGGAAAAATAATATTTTAAATCCGTCATGTCCAACTCTTTGTGACCCCATGGACTATACAGTCCATGGAATTCTTCTCCAGGCCAGAATACTGGAGTTGGTAACCATTCCCTTCTCCAGGAGATCTTCCTAACCCAGGAATCGAGCCCAGGTCTCATGCATTGCAGGCGGATTCATTATCAGCTGAACCACCAGGGAAGCCCGGTATTTTAAATTAGCCTGAACTATTCATACTTTGTGTTGCTCCTGTTGGGTGTATTTCCCTGAGAATATTAGAAAAGAGGAAAGTATAAAAGATATAGGATATATCAAAGTAATAAGAGTGGAGTAGATTCTTTAGGTTGCACTCAATGGTTTTAACTTTTATCTATGAAATTAGTTACTAGACGGATGGGATCCAGTTACACGTATCTGTTTAAGTGAATATTTAAAAGACAGGTGAAAAAAAGAAAGTATTTACAAGGACTCACTTTGTATACTTAGAATATTATAGCAAGAAGCTGAAAGTAGATTGATCAGGGGTATTAATGTAGATTTTTACTACATTATAGGATATCAGAGGGCAGTAAGAAGAGAATCAGAATACTGATGAGGAACATACTTTGATATTGATAAATCCATTTATAAATAATTTGTACATTGTTACTGGTTACTTATATAATTTGAAAGTCTCTTAGTAGTTTATTATTGGATCTTTTTTTGCTTTTTTCCAGTTCTGTCTTAACCAAAGTTCCTTTACTACTTGAGGTAATATTCAGTACCCTTTTTTAAATTCTGATTTTATTGAGATATAATGACATGCAGCAGTGTAAAGTTTAAGGTATACAACATAGTGATTTGATATACATTCATCATTAAGTGATTATCACAAGTTTATGTACATCTATCATCTCATAGGTTTAAAATTAAAGAAAAAAATTTTTCTTGTGATAACTTGTAGGATTTACTCTTAATAACTTTCACATGTAATCAGCAGTGTTAATTATATTTATCATGTGTACATTACATACCTGGTACTTGTTTATTTTGTAACTAGGAGTTTGTACCTTTTGATTTTATCCAGTACCTAATCCCCTACCCCCAGCCACGTGTAGTAACCACAAATCTGATCTCTTTTTCTGTGAGTTTTTTGTTCAGTTGTTTTTGAAGTATAATTGAACTACAACACTATATTAGTTCCTGTTATGCAACATAGTGATTCAATATGTCTCTACATTTCAAACTGATCAATATTTAGTACTCTTTTGTTTTGACACAGTATTGGGTACTAGACTCGGCATCAGGTGAATTCATTTACTTATTATATACTTACTTATTGAAAGCCTGTATTATGTATAACTGTATTAGGCACTTTTAAACTGGGCCATCATCTTTTTGGAATGAGTTTGCAAGACTACTACACACTACATGAACCATTTATATTTTTTATGTGATTAAGGATTTGCATCATGTGTATTTCATTTTCTGTAACTTTTATGAAACTTCTTCTTTTATTCTTTTTTAATGAAAATTTCCATGTATTTTATCCTGAGAAGAATTGTAGGTTTAAGAAGCTTTGAAAAAGGTAAATATAGAGAGGATAGGGTGCTACAAGCAGAACACTTGATAGTTGAAAGCAACATAGGAAAGAGCAGGGAAAGAATAATTTGACATATAATTTACACATCATAAAATTCACAGATTTTAAGTGCTCACTTCAGTGAGTTTTCGGATATATCTACTTGTGTAACCATCAGTCAAAATATGTATTGGATGTCTTATTAAATATTCTTAAAATTTCTTCTTGCCCCTGTCCAGTCAGTTGCCCACTCCCACTGCTTTCCAAAAGCAACAAATTCTAAACTTTTGTCACCGTAGCTTAGTTTTGCCTGTTTTTGACTTTCATGTAAATAGAATCATACAGCATATATTGTGTGTGTATATTTGTGTGTGTGTGTGTATCTTCTTTCATGCAGTATAATGTTTTTATATGTCTGTTGAATCTACCAGCAATTTGCCTCTTTTTTATTGCTAACAGTCCATCAGCTTCCCAGGTGGCACTAGTGGTAAAAAACCCGCCTGCCAATGCAGCAGACATAAGAACTGTGGATTCGATCCCTGGATTGGGAAGATTCCTTGGAGGAGGGCACAGCAACCCACTCCAGTATTTTTGCCTGGAAAATCCCACGGACAGAGGAGCCTGGAGGGCTACAGTCTAAGGGTTGCAAAGAGTCGGACACAACTGAAGTGCCTTAGCATGCACGCATGCAATAATCCATCAGATATTTTTATTGAAAAATTATGTTTCCATTATACATATAAACATGCTCATAAGGGAAGATACAACAAGGTAGACAGAAAGACAATTCTAAATCATTCAGATTTGTACTTTGAATACTCAGATACAGGTGAATAGTGATATTTTTGAGGTTCATTTTATATTAGTTGGGCTTCTTTGGTGGCTCAGAGGTTAAAGCATCTGCCTACAATGCGAGAGACCCGGGTTCAATCCCTGGGTCAGGAAGGTCTCCTGGAGAAGGAAATGGCAACCCACTCCAGTATTCTTGCCTGGAAAATCCCATGGACAGAAGAGCCTGGTAGGCTACAGTCCATGGGGTCGCAAAAAGTCAGACACGACTGAGCAACTTTCTTTTCTTTCTTATATTAGTATTTTTTGCTTAGTCTTTTGTTATGTGGAATTAAATTATCACCCAAACGAGAAGAGCGGCTGCTTTTTCAAAGCTTGTATCACAAGGGAGTCAGCGACCATTACTTGCTTTTGGAAAGACTCAAAGGCCAGCAAGAAAGTGGGGAAAGCTTTATAGTGAAAAAAGGAGTAGGCTTCAGGTATGCTTTTTAAACAATTGAAGTACAGTTGATTTACCATGTTGTATTAGTTTCAGGTATACAGATCTTTGTTGTTTATTTTATACATAGTCGTATGTATCTGTTAATCCCAAGCTCCTAATTTATCCCTCTTCCACTCTTCCCTTTGGTAAGTATAAATTTGCTATGTCTGTGAGTCTATTTCTGATTTGTAAATATGTTCATTTGTATCATTTTTTTTACATATCACATTTAAGTGATACTATATGATGCTCATCTTTCTCTGTGTAACTTACTTCACTTAATATGGTAATCTATGGGTCCATCCAGGTTGCTGCAGATGGCATTGTTTCAATCTTTCTTTTATGGCTCATTAAGGTAGGCTGTTATTGGAGGCTGTTGACACGGGAAGATGGAGGCAGGCTAGTTGTAAGCAGGGTGTCTTGTGTGATTGGTTTAGAAATCATATTTGACATATTAGTACTGAATTTGAAGTCTTAGGAGGAGAGGTCTGCAAGAATTAGGGAGCCCAGCAGTCATTGACCGGATCTTAATGTTCTGGGCTGATAGTTGCAGAGGTGGTGGTTTGGCTTCCTGGAATGGTGCTGCAGGGATTGTGCTTAGGTTTCCCGAGCTTACTGTGGCAGAGTGTATGGGCCAGAGTTCTGATGTCATACTTGGTCCAGCATCACATATTGTATGTTCAGTCTCTTAGTGGTATTTTGGTTTGTGTTACAGATCTTATGTAGAATTCTACTTACTAGGATTTTTTTTGCTTAGTATTAAGCATAAATATTTTCTTCATGTTGTTATGAATTTTTTCTTAACATAAATTTAGTGGGTTTATAAAACTCCATCTAGTGGATGCACTCTTCCTTTATTACTGGAAATTCTTGTTTCAGTTTTTCCATTCTGTTAATAATGATGTTACAAATGTCTGTGAGCATTAAACTTTCAACATATTTAATTTTATTTCCTTAGACTAGATTCCTAGAGGTAAAATAGTTGGGTTATATAGACTTATATATAAATTAGGTTATATATATATAGGTTATATTTCTTGCTGGATTACTTTCCAAGAGGAATTGGCAATTTAAACCCATTTTAGTAACATATAACTACCATTTAAATAATACAGTCACCAGCTTTAGATATTTAAAAATATTTTTCCAATTCAGTAGCTGAAAAATAGAATTTATAATTATTTTAATTTGTATTTTTTGATTAGTAGTGACCTTGATTATTTTTCCATATATTTATTATCCAGCTGAGTTTCTTCTTTCATGAATTATTTTTTTCTGTCCTTTGAAAGTGAAAGTGTTAGTTGCTTAGTTGTATCTGACTCTTTGCTGTCCCATGGACCATAGCCTGCCAGGCTCCTCTGTCCATGAGATTCTCCAGGCAAGAATACTGGAATGGCTTGCCGTTCCCTTCTCCAGAGGATCTTCCTGACTCAGGGATTGAACTCAGGTCTCCCACACTGCAGGCAGATAGTTTACTGTCTGAGCCACTGGGAAGCCCTATCCTTTACCCTCTTATATATTTTTTCTTAGTGGTTTTCTATTAGTTTGCATAGCATATTTGTATATTAAACATATTGGCCCTTGTCTGTTATAGTTTTGTGAAAATATTCCCTAGTTCATGATTTTCATGTATACATATGTGTATGTGTGTGTGTATATATATATACATATTTATTGTCACTTTTTTGTATGGTTAAATCTATTGAACCCTTTTATCTCCTAAGGAAGGAAGTGCCTCTAAAATTCAGAGTTGTAGTTAAATATTTATTTCTTTTTTTTTTCTGGTGCTTTGAACTTCTATATTTTAACTTTTTTATCCAAACAGAATTTGGTCATATGTTGGTGTTTAGTTGCTAAGTCATGTCCAACTATTTGCGAACCATAAACAGTAGCCCGCCAGGCTCCTCTGTTCATAGAATTTCCCAGGTGTATAGTATGATTTTTTTTTCCCCTCCAAACAATTAGTTTTAGCATACTATTTATTAACTGATTCTTCCTTTTTCTACTGTTTGTGATACTCCTTTGTCATATACTAACTTTTGATATGTACTAGGATTTGCATTGGAGAAGGCAATGGCACCCCATGCCAGTACTCTTGCCTGGACAGTCCCATGGACGGAGCAGCCTGGTAGGCTGCAGTCCATGGGGTCGCTAAGAGTCGGATATGACTGAGCGACTTCACTTTCACTTTCATGCATTGGAGAAGGAAATGGCAACCCACTCCAGTATTCTTGCCTGGAGAATCCCAGGGACAGGGGAGCCTGGCGGGCTGCCATCTATGGGGTCGCACAGAGTCAGACACGACTGAAGTGACTTAGCAGCAGCAGCAGCAGGATTTGCATCTGGAATTACAATGTTTTATATCTTTCTGCCTTTTCTTAAACCAATACCATGGCTTCCCTAGTGGCTCGCTGGTAAGGAATCCACCTGCCAATGTAGGAGATGCAGGTTCAAACGATCCCTAAGTTGGGAAGATCCCGTGGAGAATGGCAGTCCACTCCAGTATTCTTGCCTGGGAAATCCCATGGACGGAGGAACCTGGCAGGCTACAGTCCATGGGATTGCAAAAGAGTTGGACACAACTTAGCAACTTAAGCAATAATATCCATACCATACTGATAATTTTCAGGCTAAAGACTGGTCAAAATAATTTGTAGGCTGGGTTTTAGAATATTTAAAAGAAAATGCAGTACCTGTGCCCATCAACGAAAGACTGTATACATATAGTCAAACAAATCTGGGTTTATTACAACAAAGAGATTACATACTACAGGGAAATATGAGATATTCCAGTAAGAGGATGTTAGGAAGGTCTTTTTGTAGAATTTGTGTTTGTGTTAGATGATTTTAGCAAAGTTCAAAGAAGCATGAATTGAGTGTTGTTAGAAAGTTGGAGACATTTCTGTCATTTGGTATCCTAAGAATTTTTATCCAGGAAGCAGGAGGAATGGTACAAAGCTATAATTGCTAAAGAAGCAGCTGTTGCTTATGCCAGCTAAATGAGGGGAACATTTAATCATTAGTGTGGTTTGTGCAATGTTCTTATATTTATCTGATCCCCAGACATGGTTCTGGAGTGGTTTTGTTTTTATCTTGCTTCATAGAGTAGCCTTGTTTGATGTTGTTTTTCTGTGAAATTGTTCATGTTCAACAGGAGAGCACCATGGCCTGCCTAACTGTTAGTACAGGGCAAGCTCCAGCAGACAGCTGTTAGAGGCTGCTATTTTTTTTATCTTTTGGCAATTTATTACTTTTAAAGTAGCTTTTGGTAAGCAGGCCTGGTTCAATATTTAGACAAGAGAAACTTTTCTTATTAAAAGCCAACAATCCATATTGATTGATTTGAGTTTGTTATGTGATTTTTGGACAACAACTATTGTTTAGTACAATTATTCTGAATAAGTATAATAATTTTTTGTTTTCATTTGCACTATTTCTCCATTTATTCACATTTTCTTTTCCTCTCCATTTTGAGAAAATAATGCAGATTCTATTTCTCCATAAAATACTCCCTGACAGGCAGCCAGGTAACTCTCTTTTTAGTTTTTAAGGAACTTCTATACTCTTTTCCATAGTGCCTGTACCAATTTACATTCCCACCAACAGTGTAAAAGGGCTCCTTTTTTTCTATACCATTTCCATCATTTATTATTTGTAGACTTTTTGGTGATGACCATTCTGACTGAAATGAGGTAGTACTGCATTATAGTTTTGATTTGCATTTCTCTAGTAATTAGCATTGTTGAGCATTTTTTCAAGTACCTTTTTGCCATCTGTATGTCTTCTTTGGAGAAATGTCTGTTTAGGTCTTCTCCCCATTTTTTGATTTAATTGTTTGATTTTTTTTGTTGTTATTGAGTTGTACGGGCTGTTTGTATATTTTGGAGGTTAATCCCTTGTCTGTCACCTCATTTGCAAATATTTTTTCCCATTCTGTGTGTTTTCTTTTCATTTTATTTATGATTTCCTTTGCTATATAAACACTTTTGAGTTTAATTAGGTTCAATTGTTTTTTAAGATAATTTTTAATATAAATTTATTTATTTTAATTGGAGGCTAATTACTTTTGTTTTTATTTTTATTACTTTTGGAGATGGATTGAAAAAGATATTGCTGTGATTTATGTCAAAGTGTTCTGCCTTTGTTTTCTTCTATTTTTACAGTATTTTGTCTTATATTTAAGTCTTTAATCCATTTTGAGCTTATTTTTGTGTATGGTATTAGAGAATTTTCTAATTTCACTCCTCTACATGTAGTTGTCCAGTTTTCCCAACACCAGTTATTGAAGACTTTCTTTTCTCCATTGTATATTCTTTCCTCCTTTGTAGTAGATGAATTTGCCATAGGTACATAGGTTTATTTTGGGGCTCTGCATATTGTTCCATTGATCTATATTTCTGGTTTTGTGCCAGTACCATACTGTTTTGATTCCTGTAGCTTTGTAGTGTAGTTTGAAGTCCGGGAGCTAATTCCTCCAGCTCCATTTTTCATTCTCAAGATTTGTTTTTTCTATTTAGGATCTTTTGTATTTCCATACAAATTAAAAGTTTGCTCTAGTTCTGTGAAAAGTGTCATTGGTAATTTGGTAGGAATTGCATTGAGTCTGTAGATTGCCTTGGGTAGTATATTTACTTAAATAGTATTGATTCTTCCAATCCAAAAACACCAGTATTCCTTTCCATCTCTTTGTGTCATCTTCAGTTTTGTTCATCAGTGCCTTATATTTCTCAGAGCATAAGTCTTTTGCCCCCTTAGGTAGGTTTATTCCTAGGCATTTTATTCTTTTTGCTGTGATAGTTAATGAAATTGTTTTCTTAATTTCTCTTTCTGATCTTTCATTGTTATTTGTATATAAATGCAACACATTTCTGTGCATTAATTTTGTATCCTGCAACTTTACCCAATTCATTGATGAGCTCTAGTAATCTTCTGGTAACATCTTTAGGATTTTCTATGTGTATTATCATGTAATCTGGAATGGTGACAGTTTTACTTCTTTTCCAACTTGGATTCCTTTTATTTCTTTTTCTTCTAAGATTACTGTGGCTGGCACTTCCAAAACTATGTTGAATAAAAGTGGTAAGAGTGGATATCCTTGTCTTGTTTCTGATCTTAGAGGAAATACTTTCAGCTTTTACCGTTGAGTATGATGTTAGCATATTCAAAAGCAGAGACATTACTTTGCCAACAAAGGTTCGTCTAGTCAAGGCTATGGTTTTTCCTGTGGTCATGTATGGATGCGAGAGTTGGACTGTGAAGAATGCTGTGCGCCGAAGAATTGATGCTTTTGAACTGTGGTGTTGGAGAAGACTCTTGAGAGTCCCTTGGACTGCAAGGAGATCCAACCAGTCCATTCTGAAGGAGATCAGCCCTGGGATTTCTTTGGAAGGAATGATGCTGAAGCTGAAACTCCAGTACTTTGGCCACCTCATGCGAAGAGTTGACTCATTGGAAAAGACTCTGATGCTGGGAGGGATTGGCGGCAGGAGGAGAAGGGGATGACAGAGGATGAGATGGCTGGATGGCATCACTGACTCGATGGACGTGAGTCTGAGTGAACTCTGGAAGTTGGTGATGGACAGGGAGGCCTGGCGTGCTGCGATTCATGGGGTTGCAAAGAGTCGGACATGACTGAGCGACTGATCTGATCTGATCTGATGATGTTAGCTGTGGGTTTGTCATATGTGACTTTTGTTATGTAGGTATGTTCCCTCTATGCCCAATTTCTGGAGAGCTTTTTAATATCATAAATGGATGTTGGATTTTATGGAAATCTTTTTCTGCATCTGTTGAGATGTAGCCATTTTAAAATTGAAGCACATAAATGAAGATTTGAAGTAACTCTGCCTTTTCGGAGAGTTCAGCCAGCAAATTAGTATTTTTGTATAGCTATAATTATACAAAATTCCACTCACTATGAAAATAAAACTTATTTAAAAAACTATTTATAGAAGTAAAACTAAATTTTTGAAACCCCTATGGGAAGCTCTGTTGTGTATGAGTGAAGTAAGCTATCTTTAATACTCTGATTTTTCTTCTGAACTCCATGATATCAGGTAAGCCAGGTATTTTAACTAAGTTCCAGAGAGAAATGATCATGTGGCCCACATCACTGCAAACATTTTACAATGCTGAAATAGTCTCACTTCTGTTTTTCAGACCCTTTATTTTTAGTTATGTACTGGCAAATATAGATTATTTGATAAAAGAAAATTATGTGAGGTAAAATAATATCCTTAGCATATGTATTTGGGGGATAGACTTGTATTTGGAAACAGGATGGCCAAGCTGTTGAATGAAACATATTCAAAAACTTAACTTACTTGAGTGTTTTGGAGATTTAGGCAAGGAGGTTCATAGGGCATAGTCACAGAAGGCGATTAATTTGTCTAAAGATTGTATTCATTTGCTTTAGTGTGATCATATATAGGTAGAGGTTAAGATTCATGATGAAAGCTTGGAAGGAAAGAGTGATGTAGAACTGTGATACCAGTTGGTATCTTTCTTCATTCATTTACTTTTAATTGAGCTGTGTTTTTCCAAATAAAATAGGTATCTTGTGGAATAAAATATAGTTGAGGTCTTATTTTTTTTTTTACTCACTTTAACAATCTCTGTCTTAATTGGTGTATCTAATCTTGATGTTTAAAACTGTTATTAATGTAGTTGGATTAACATATATTATACTTATTACCATTTTCTGTTTGTTGCTTTTGTTTTTTGTTTTGTTTCCTTGTCTTAGACTCTTTTTCTATCTTTTCTGGTTTTAGCCGAACATTTATATGATTCAGATTTCTCTTTCTTATCAATTATACTTCTTTTTTATGCTTTTTAGTGATTGTCCTTGAGTTTGCAATGTACATTTACAACTAATCCAAGTCCTCTTTCAGTTCAGTTCAGTTCAGTTGCTCTGTCATGTTTGACTCTTTGTGACCCCATGAATCACAGCACGCCAAGCCTCCCTGTCCATCACCAACTCCTGGAGTTCACTCAAACTCATGTCCATCGAGTCGGTGATGCCATCCAGCCATCTCATCCTTTGTCGTCCCCTTCTCTTCCTGCCCCCAATCCCTCCCAGCATCAGGGTCTTTTCCAATGAGTCAACTCTTTGCATGAGGTGGCCAAAGTATTGGAGTTTCAGTTTCAGCATCAGTCCCTCCAATGATCACCCAGGACTGATCTCCTTTAGGATGGACTGGTTGGATCTCCTTGCAGTCCAAGGGACTCTCAAGAGTCTTCTCCAACACTACAGTTCAAAAGCATCAATTCTTCGGTGCTCAGCCTTCTTCGCAGTCCAACTCTCACATCCATACATGACCACTGGAAAAACCATAGCCTTGACTAGACGGACCTTTGTTGGCAAAGTAATGTCTCTGCTTTTGAATATGCTATCTAGGTTGGTCATAACTTTCCTTCCAAGGAGGAAGCATCTTTTAATTTCATGGCTGCAGTCACCATCTGCAGTGATTTTGGAGCCCCCCAAAATAAAGTCTGACACTGTTTCCACTGTTGCCCCATCTATTTGCCATGAAGTGATGGGACCAGATCTTTGTTTTCTGAATGTTGAGTTTTAAGCCAACTTTTTCACTCTCCACTTTCACTTTCATCAAGAGGCTTTTGAGTTCCTCTTCCCTTTCTGCCATAAGGGTGGTATCATCTGCATATCTGAGGTTATTGATATTTCTCCTGGCAATCTTGATTCCTCCTCTTTAGTGTATTCCAAATTTCTCCCACCTGTCCCTTTTAACATTACTATCATTTATTATAATCACCAAATGCATTGTTGCTATTATTGCATTATATACATGCATTATTGCTGTTATTATTTGGAACAGAATATCATCTATTCTATCAATTAAGAATAAGAAATATAAAACTGTTTCTAACCTCTGTTTATTCCTTCTCTTACACACTACTTTTCTTTATGTAGTGTCAGTTTCCAAACTTTATCATTTTCCTTCTACCTGAAGAATTTCTTTTAACGTTTCTTGTAAGGTAGATCTACTGGTGACAGATTCATTCAATTTTTTTGTGTGTGTCTGAGAAAATTTTTATTTCTCCTTCACTTTTGAGTAATAATTTCACAGCACACAGAAATCCAGGTTGGTGTTTTTATTTTTTTTCTTTAAACACATTAAATATTTTACTCCACTGTCTGATTTTTGGGCTCCAAAATCACTGCAGATGGTGACTGCAGCCATGAAATTAAAAGACTCTTGCTCCTTGGAAGAAAAGCTATGACCAATCTAGACAGCATATTAAAAAGCAGAGACATTACTTTACCAACAAAGGTCCGTCTAGTCAAAGCTATGGTTTTTCCAGTAGTCATGTATGGATGTGAGATTTAGACTATAAAGAAAGCTGAGCACCAAAGAATTGATGCTTTTGAACTGTCTTGAAGAAGACTCTTGAGAATCCCTTGGCGTGCAAGGAGATCCAACCAGTCCATCCTAAAGGTTATCAGTCCTGGGTGTTTATTGGAGGGACTGATGTTGAAGCTGAAACTCCAGTACTTTGGCCACCTGATGTGAAGAACTGACTCATTGGAAAAGACCCTGATGCTGAGAAGGATTGAAGGCAGGAGGAGAAGGGGACGACAGGATGAAGTGGCTGGATGGCATCATGGACTCAATGGGCATGAGTTTGAGTAAACTCCGGGAGTTGGTGTTGGACAGGGAGGCCTTGCATGCTGCAGTCCATGGGGTTGTAAAGAGTCGAACACGACTGAGCAACTGAACTGAACTGTCTTATTGCTTATGTGATTTCAGAAAAGTCTCTTTAGAGAAGTCTGATGTAGGTCTTTTTTTTTTCCCCCCGATACAGTTCTTATCCTTGATTCTCTATGGGTAAAGTTTTGTTTCTCTGGCTTCTTTCAAGATTTTTCTCCTGATCTTTGATTTTCTATAGTTTTAATATGAAATTCCTAGATACAGATTTTTTGGTATTTATCCTGGTTGGAATTCTCTTGAGTTTCCTGGAACTGTGATTTGATGTTTTTCATTAATTTTTGGAAATTCTCAGACATTATTGTTTCACATATTTCTTTCTTTCTTCTCTTTCTCTTATACCCATTGCATGTGCTACACCTTCTGTAATTGTTCCTTAGTTCTTGGATATTCTTTTCTGATTTATTTTTTTTTTGTATTTGCATTTCCAAGCTTTGGAAATTTCTATTGACATTTCTTCAAGCTCACTTACTCATTTCTCAGCTGACTTATTCATTTCTCAGCTATGTCCAGCTTATTGGTGAACCCACCAAAAGCATTCTTCATTTTATAATGTTTTATTCCTAGCATATTTTTTATTCTTAGAGTTTCTGTCATTATGCTTACATTACCCACCTATTCTTGTGTATCATCCACTTCTTCCTTTAGAGCCTATAGCATATTATCATAGTTGTATTTAATTCCTGGGCTGATAGTTCCAAAATTTCTGTCATAGCTAAAGCTGGTTCCAATGCTTGTCTCCTCAAACTGGTTTTTTTATTTTGGCCTTTCAATAATGTTTTACAATGTTTTGTTAAGGGCCAGAGATGATATATGGTTTATTTTTCCCATGATTAGGTAACCTCCTTACACAGCACATTATGGAATATGAATACACAAATGAAGTTCAGGACTATTTTACTTGACTTGTGCAGCTAGCATACAGAATGTTATTTTGTTTAGTTGCTAAGTTGTGTCCAACTCTTTTGCGACTGCTAGGCTCCTCTGTCCACGGGGTTTTCCAGTCAAGAATACTGAAGTGGGTTGCTATTTTCTTCTCCAAGGGATATGCCTGACTCAGGGATTAAACCTGCATCTGCTGCACTGGCAGGTGGCTCTTTACCACTGAACCACCTGGGAAGCTCTGGGATACAGATGGAAGCCTTCCAAATCTTAGGGAAACCATTGAATCCCTTGGAAGTAATTTAAAATCATCACAAGATTTTAGACATGGAAGAGAATTTAGAGATAATCAAATCAAATGTATGCCTTTTACAAGTGCAGAAATCAAGTTCAAAGACAGTAAGATTATATTAAAATAATGTTAAGGTTACACATTGTTGACTGTTGTTATATTTTTGCCAGGTTTTTACAAAGGAAAATAACCCATTCTATGTTACTGAACTAGAGATGTAGCTTGAACTCTATTTTAATAAGCACCTCCTATATTTTATTCAGTATAACAAATATATTTCCATATTCTATTAATGACCTTTTATTAATGTTAATCTTTTGACTGCCAGTTCTTATTCAAATAATGCTTTCATGTGTCTCTTTGCGTTTAACAAGTCATTCAATAATACTGTATTTTTATCGTGGCATTTTTGTACTCAGCAACCTTATTTTGGAATACATTTTATTTTAGTTATAATTTAGCTTTTAGAATAAAAAGATTGTGACATGTTTTTCAAAATTCTGTTGAAAATATAAATTATTTTTTCATTTAAAATTATAGGATGGTGTGATGCAGTACTTACCATCTCATCACTTTGATAAAATGTCTGCTCTATATATAAACGTCATTATTTAGAGCAGAAAACAGCAGATTTCACAGATTTTTTTATTTGGAAAGTTAACTAGACACTTAGTTTTTGACAGTTTGTGTCAGATACACTGTTTGCTTTTGATAGATGGTTCAAATAAATGGCACTTAAATGCATTTTGAGATGTTTGAAGTTAAGTGAAAAGAGGAAAAATAAGTTTAAAGGTACTGATCTACTTTGAAAAGGTAAATCAGTTCTATTTTCCTTTCTCTGCTGCATATCTTTAACTTTCATAGTAAATTAGCAATGGATAATTACTTTGCAAACAACTCAATGATTGCTTCATTTTCATATTTGAAATTGGTTCTGAAAGGAAAACTAGATAGCAATCTTCTCTTAGTTTCCTTAACAAAAGAAATAAAAAAATTTAAGGCTTAGAAATTAAGATTCTGTGAATATTTGGTGAATGAACTCCACTGATTTTTTTATGAACTGGAAATAGTAAGAGAACTTTATAGGCAACTCAGTCAACCTACAATGACTATAGATGAGAAATTGGGAAACCTAAAATTGTATTTTGGAGAAATATGAATATTTTTTAACTTGATGTAAATTTGATTTTTGTTTTGTTGAAATGGTTCCTTATTGTCTCTGTGATAAAACAGGTGCTCAAGAATATGAGAAGGTCTCTGTTTTAGATGAAGGGGACCTTGATTACTATAAAACTGTTTGCTAACAGGATGAATACTTCCCAGGTGGCACAGTGGTAAAGAACCTGCCTGCCAGTGCAGGAGATGCAAGAGATGTGGGTTCAATCCCTGGGCAGGAAGGTCCCCTGGAGTAGGAAATGGCATGAAAGATTGCCTGAAAAATTCCATGAACAGAAGAGCCCAGTGGGCTACAGTCCATGGGGTTGCAAAGAACCGGATATGACTGAGCGAATGAACACACATACTCATGAATACGTAACGTGGTAATTTGCAAAGTAACTTGGGTATTAGTTTTTTTTTTTTTTTTTTTAATCTTTCTAAACCCACAGTTTCTACCCTAAAGTTGACCAATGCCACCTTCAGTTTTAGCTTTTGTAGACATTGAGTTAAAAAAAATTTCTAAAAGCAAAATACCCTATGTTAAAACCAAATACTGATTAAGTAGTGTTGTGAAAAGTACACAGTAAGGGATTGGAAATAAGGCTTTCCTGGTGACTTAGATGGTAAAGAGTCTGCCTTGCAGTGCGGGAGACCTGCGTTCGATCTCTGGGTCAGGGAGATCCCCTGGAGGAGGAAATGGCAACCCACTCCAGTATTCTGGCCTAGAGAAGTCCATGGATTGTAAAATCCATGCCGTTGCAAAGAGTCGGACATGACTTAGCGACTTCACTTTAAGGGGAAATAAACCCCTGCTAGAGGAACATCACCCACTCCAGTGTTCTTGCCTTGAGAATCCCAGGGATGGGGGAGCCTGGTGGGCTGCCATCTATGGGGTTGCACAGAGTCGGACACGACTGAAGCAACTTAGCAGCAGCAGCAGCAGAGGAACATCTATTAATACAATAATCTCCTTACCTAGTAATTTGAGGATATGAGGTTTATTTGATATTTTCCTTATGAAAACTAATACTAATAAGAAGCATGTGAATCTCTTCTACATAGTATAGCATTGGACCACTACTTTCAGTGAGATTTTTGAAATTTCTTTGGACTCTTAAAAGGTATTTCAATTTTTTTTTCAGATTTCTCTAAAGGACAGTACTAATTTGACTGGTAGAATAGTGTATATTACAGAAGATCCTTGACATGGATAGAGAAATTGAAAGACAAGGAAAGCATATTTCCCCTCTAATCTACCTATTTGGTCAACTGAGTGTTCTTTAACAAAAATAGGGAAGAATTTTAATATATACAAAAATAGAAAAGTATTAAAGAGGACAGAGGATCCTGGTGGGCTACAGTCCATGGAGTTGCAGAGTCAGACACTACTGAATATGCACACACCACGCCACTCATCACTTAGTTTCAATAATTACCACATTTTGCTTTCCTCAAACACAGCATTTTTGTTGGAATATTTTATTTTATTAAATTTAAGTGTAATTTCAGATTTACAGAAAGATTGCAAAAGCAGCAAATTTTTTTGCTGAGAGTTCTACATATTTTCACCCAGATCCTATAAATTTCATTTTATCACATTTGAGTTACTATTCTCTCTCATTTTCTGAACTGTTTGAAAGTATGGTATATATGTGATGCCACTTTGTCCCTAAGTATATAAGCTTTATTTCTTGACAGAAAGAGCTTGAAAAATAGTATAATAATTAAATTTAGGACATCTGTTAATACATTGGTATGAAAATATTGCTATCTAATCTATAGACTTTGTTTAAATTTTGCCAGTTGTCACACTAATGTCTTTTATTGGCAAGATAAAAATTATTTCTGAGCCAGGATCTAATCCCAGATCATATGTTATATTTAGCTGTCATGACTTTATAAAATTATTTATTTGGCTGTGCTGAGTCTTCGTTGCTGCGCTCAGCCTTGGTGAGTGGGCACTGCTCTATTGTATGCATGGGCTTCTCATTGTGGTGGCTCCTCTTGTTCTGGAGCATGGGTTCTAGGTGTGAGGGCTCCACTAGCCGTGGTGCACGGGCTCCACTAGCTGTGGTGCACGGGCTCAGTAATCACAGCCCATGGGCTTACATGCTCTGTGGCATGTGAAATCTTCCCAAACCAGGGATTGAGCCCGCATCTCCTGCACTGGCAGGTGGATTCTTATCCACTGTACCACCAGGGAAGTCCTGTTATGTGTTTTTAGTCTCCTTTACAATGAGACTAAAGACTGAATAGCAATTAGTCTTTCTTTGACTTCTATCATCCTGATATTTTTGAAGAGTTCAGGTCAGTTATTTTATAGAGTAATTTAAAACACTTAGAGACTGTGGAGCATCTTCCCTGCTCCTTCTCCGTCTTCAGCATTTAGAACTCCCCAGCCTTCACCCTCAGCAGCCTCCCAGAGAGGGCTACAGAGGCAGAAGCCCTTCTGCATATTTTTGGCCCCTGCCTTTCCCCTGGAATCTGGGGAGTGCTTCTGTTTTGACTTTAAGTCAGCATTGTATCCAAGACAGAACCTGTGATTGACCGTCAGGGCCAAGGAAAGGGTTTCCTGTGTGTCCCTGGGGTTTGGGGCTCTTCCCAGAGAGAGGTGTTCAGTGACACCTCTCTCCCCGTCACCATCATACCCCACACAGCTCATGAGATGTGTGACCTGTGTTGGATGTGCACTGTTTGGTAGTGAAGAGGTGGGGGATGGTGGCAGGCAGCCATACCCTCTCGGGAAGCCAGGCAGTGTCCACTATGGATAACACCCCAAGTCCACCAGAGAAGCCCACCATTCTGGCATGTTATATTTCTCACTGGAAGCTGTTTCTCAGGCATTCTTCCTAGCCTTGTGCCCCCTTCAGTGTGCCTCAGTAGTCTCCTTCACAGAGTGAAAGGGAATGGAATGACTGGAAAAAAAAAAAAAAAACCTTGTATTCCCAAGTAGTGATTTTATTTTTTAGTTTTTATGCTTGTTTTGAAAATTGTGGATAAAGGGAAATAATTTTAAATAAATAATGTATTTCTTTATTCAAAAATGTTTTAAACCAAGTCCTAGATATTTATTATTTCACCTAATAATGGGCTAATTCTCTTCAGTCATGTCCTACTCTTTGTGACCCCATGTACTGTAGCCTGACAAGCTCCTCTGTCCATGGGATTCTCCAGGCAAGAATACTGGAGTGGGTTGCTATTTCCTCCTCCAGGGGATCTTCTCAACCCAGGGATTGAACCTGCATCTCCTGCAGCTCCTGTATTGCACGCAGGTTTATACTGCTTGAGCCACCAGGGAAGCCCTAATAATAGTAATAATACTTAATATTGCTAAAATGTAAGGCTTTACATTTTCCTGGGGGCAGGAGGAAAAGGGGACGAAGGAGAATGAGATGGCTGGATGGCATCACCGACTTGATGGATGTGAGTTTGAGTGAACTCCAGGAGTTGGTGATGGACAGGAAGGCCTGGACTCCAGCAATTCACGGGGTCGCAAAGAGTCAGACACGACTGAGCGACTGAACTGAACTGAACTGAAGGCTTTAAAAGAAACAACCATAATGATACTATCTTAGCAAAATTAATTATAATTCCTTAATATTATTTAATATCTAATACTTGTTCAGTTTTCCCTGATTGTCTCAAAAATATCTTTTTATAATAGATTGGTTAGTATAATGATACAAAGGTCATGTATTCTGTTTCTTTGCATGTGTCTGTTAAGATTGTTTTATAATAGTTCCTCTTCATTTTCTTCCATGCTGTTGATAGTTGAAGAAACTAAGTCGTTTGTCTTACAGAATTTCCCACGTTCTGTATTTGGCTGATTGCTCAACTGAATGCTCTTAATCTCAGGCTTTTTAAAAGCGGGAAAGCAGGGTTTAAGAAGAAAATATTGGTGCAAACAACTTCCCCTTGGTCTACTCTCTTGGTTCCAGAGCATGTTGTTTTTATCATGAAGGCATTCTTTACAGTTATTATAAGGTTGGTGATGACTCTTGAATCATGATTTGGCTTTACTCTTCAATGTGTATCTAAAGTGCTCATTTTAGAGTTAGGCATAGGGAACAAGTCCAATCTAAAAGTTTCAATGAACTGGCATGATGGTCACTGTAACAATTTTAGTATATGATCAGGGCTTATTTTGTCTCATAATTCTGTCCCACTCCACCTGATATTAACATGACTTGCTTTTTCCCTAGTCCTACAGTTGTTACAACAAAAGTGAAAGCTTGTTTTTAATTAGCTTGTTCTACTTCTGAGACTAATTTATTTAGAAGCAGGGGCCTAATTATTATTGACTCATCTTTATCTTGCCTAAGGAAAGACCCTTGAATAAAGTAGAACAGAAGCTATTTTTAGCAGTACTGACCAGTTCAAGCTAATACCTTCCTGCCATTCTATAGACGCAGGTAACTTGGCATTTCAATATTTTTCATTGTTTTTTTTTTTTTCCCCCACATGTCATCACACACACAAACATAGACATACCCACATTTCCCACTAATTAGACTAAATCATCAGCCTGTCAGGAGGAGAAGGTAGTGGTAAATTGAGAGGTTCTAAACGTAGATTGAGTGGATTTTAAGGACCAGATGATTCCAAGGATAGTCAAAATGAGTGTCTGGTATCATTTTATACATTAAATTTAAATTATAGGAGAAGGCAGTGGTAATAGTTAAAATTCATTGAGTGCCTACTTCTGGTCATGCACCAGAAATATATGAAGTGTGCAAGAAGTGTGAAGCACTTTGGAGGAATTACCTCTTTTGATTGTCATCTTGACAATCCTATGAAGTAAGAACTGTTCTTATTCTCATGAATCACATAGGGAAATTGAAGCTTTGAGAGGTTATATAAATTGTCTATATAAATTGTCACATGACTAATCAGTATAGGGCTGTGAGGGTTAAACTCTAAACTAGGTCAAATTTGTCAGTTTTTATGACTTATTTCACTATTGCCAAGCCATTTATTACTAGTAGTTCTGACTCTTAATTTATGCTCACTTATCTGAAAATAACCTCCAACCACTTAAATACTTGAATCTTTTAAACTATCCTGGGTCTTTTCAGACAGACCTGCTTAGTAGCAAAGGCAAGGCTTGCCTGTAAAATATGCAGGTCTATCAACAAAATCTTGTTACTGCCAAACTAAAGGCGTTGTTTCCTTTTTTCTTTTTGTTTTCTGGCTTTACAGATAATCTTTTATTTTGCTCATGATTCTGTGAGTTAGTTGAGTAGGTTTTCTGCTCTGGACCCACCAGCTGACCAGAGACACAGGCTCAGCTCTCTCCCATGTTTGGGATCAGTTGTTGGGTTGGCTGGTGGCTTAATGATCTAGCATGGTCTCACTCACATGTCTAGGGATTAGTGCTGGCTGTCAGCTGTGATTGGTTTTCCTTCCTGTGGTTACTCCTTCTCCGTTAGGCTGGCTTAGGCTGGATCACATGATGGTCTTGACATTCTAAGAGCAGCAAGAGACCAATCCCCAGTACACAACACTTTTTAAGTCTCTGTTGGGTCAGGTGTACTGTTGTCTAACTGGTCAAAGCAAATCATATGACTGAGATAGAGAGGAAGGGAGGATATAGGCTCCTTGTTGATTGGAGGGAAAGAATTTTTGGTCATTTTTCCATCTGTCAAAGAACTTCAGGGTGGGAATTCAGGGTGGGAATTAACAGTGAGACTTTTGAAACATTTTAGCTAAGACTTAGAGTTCAATCAAACATCAAGACTTGGTGTGATATAATGGAGAGCCTAAAATTATTTTTCTGAATAGTTATTTAATTTCCTAAATTCTAATTATTGAATAATTTAATTCCTTTCCTAGTAATTCTTGATATTATTTTTTTAAAACATTTTGTTTATTTACTTTAGTTTTGGTTGTGCTGGGTATTTGTTGCTGTGCAAGTTTTTCTCTAGTTTTGGTGAGTGAGGGCTACTCTCTAGTTGCAGTGTGCTGGTTTCTCATTGTGGTGGCCTCTCTTGTTGCAGAGCACAGGCTCTAGGGCATGCAGGCTTCAGTAGTTGCAGCTCTCTGGCTCTGGTGTACAGGCTCAATAACTGTGTGCAGGGGCTTGGCACCTTGGCATTTGGGGTCTTCCCAGATCAGGGATCGAACCTGTGTCTCCTGCATGGGCATGTAGATTCTTTACCACTGAGCCACCAGGGAAGCCCTTGATGTTATCTTTATCATATATTAGATTCAACCAAAATCATGATCTGCTTTTGAGATATCTGTTCTATTTCACTTATTGATATCTGGTCCTACCCTAGAAACATACTTATTTAATCATTACACATTTAGAACATGTTTTATTAAATGGTAGACCTCATTTTTTCTTACTACACTTTTTAAAAGTGTATATAATTTTGTTAAACTTAGGAATCTTGATCTGCCTCCTCCAGTACACATAAAATACATTCAGATTTTGAGTTTCAAAATATATTAAACCTGTAAGTTAATTTGAGAAACAAGTACCTTAATGGTTTTCCTATCCATGCAGATATGTGATCTCTTTCTCCATTTGTTTAAATCTTTTATATTCATCTTTTTATCCTATGTGTTTCTTGCTATGATGAATCCTGATTCCCATATCACGGTTTTCATTGTTAGCTTTTGCTACTGTGAATAAGCATATTTATCCTTAATTTTGATCCTTTAATGAAATTGAAGAGTATATTATGAAATGATTACTAAAATCAAACTAATTCATTACATCCCATAGTTATCATTTTGTGTGTGCATGTGGTGAGAACCCTTGATATTTACTTCCTTTACAAATTTCAAAGATACATGTATTATCATTAGTTATAGTTGCTTTGCTGTACATTAGGTCTCCAGACCTTATCTTATAATTGAAAATTTATACTCTTTAATCAATATCTCCCCTTTTCCCCCACCCCACCAACCTGTTGTAAACCACCGGTCTGTTTCTGTGAGTTTGATATTTTTTAGATTCCACATTATAAGTAAGACCATGTAATATTTGTCTTTGGTGTTTGGCTTATTTCAGTTAGCATCGTGTCCTCCAGGTTCACCCTTGTTGTTACATATAACAGAATTTCCTTCTTGAAGGCTAAATAACATTCCGTTGTGTGTGTGCACATGTGTGTGTGTGTGCACATGTGTATGTGTATACAATGTCTTCTTTATCCATTTATCCATCAATGGACACTTAGATTGTTTCCATATCTCATAAATAATGCTGCAGTGAGTATGGGAGTGCATATAATTCTTTGAGATGATGTTTTTATTTTCTTTGGGTATATATCCAGAAGTAGGATTGATGAATCATAGTGTGGTTCTGTTTTTAACTTCTTGGGGAAGTTCCATACTGTTTCCCATAGCGGGTGTACCAATTTACAATTCCACCATTTGTAGATATTCTTTGGGAAAAAATGTCTCTTCAGGTCCCTGATTTTTAGCCGGGTTATTTGTTTTGTTGTTTTTTTGATATTCAATTATATGAATTCCTTATATATTTTGGATGTTAACCTCTTATCAGATAGGTAGTTTGCAAATATTTTCTCCCATTTCATAAGTTGCCTGTTGATGGTTTTCATTACAGTTCAGAGGCTTTTTATCAATAGTTGATGTTGGCCTACTTGTTTACTTTTTATTTTTGCTTTTGTTGTCTGTGCTTTTGGTGTCTATTCCAAACAATTGCTCCAAGACTGTCAAGGAGCTTTCCCCATATCTTTTCTTTTAGGCATTTTATGGTTTCAGGTCTCATGTTTAAGTCTTTAATCTTTTTGAGTTGATTTTTTTTATGTAGTATGAGATAAAGGTCTAATTTCATTCTTTGCATGTTACTAGTTTTTCCAATATCATTTTTTGAAGAGACTATTCTTTCCTTATTGAATATTCTTGGCACCTGTGTTGAAAATTGATTGTATATGCATGGGTTTATTTTTGGACTCTCTCTTCTGAGCTTGTGTCTTGCCTGCATACTCTTTTGATTACTACAGCTTTGTAATATAGTTTGAAACTAGGCATTGTAATACCTGTCACTTTGTTCTTCTTTCTCGATTGCTTTGGCTATTTGGTGTCTTCTGTAATTTCATGTAAATGTTAGAATTTTTTTCTTTTCTGTGGAAAATGCAGTTGAATCTTTGATGGGGAATTGATCTGAATCTGTAGATCATTTTGTGAAGAATGGACATTTTAACAACATTAATTACTCCAATCCACAAACACAGGATATTTCCATTTGTGTCTTCTTTGATTTCTTTCACCAGTGTTTTAAAATAATTCTAAGCCAATATCTTTGATACCTTGGAAGAAAAGTTATGACCAACCTAGGCAGCATATTAAAAAACAGAGATATTACTTTGCCAACAAAGGTCCATCTGGTTAAAGCTATGGTTTTTCCCGTAGTCAAGTATGGACATGAGAGTTGGACTATAAAGAAAGCTGAGTGCTGAAAAATTGATGCTTTTGACCTGTGGTGTTGGAGAAGACTCTTGAGTGTCCCTTGGACTGCAAGGAGATCAAGCCAGTCCATCCTAAAGGAAATCAGTCCTGAATGTTCATTGGAAGGACTGATGCTAAAGCTGAAACTCCAGTACTTTGGCCACCTGACGCAAAGAACTGACTCATTTGAAAAGACCCTGATGCTGGGAAAGATTGAAAGCGGGAGGAGAAGGGGATGACAGAGGATGATATAGTTGGATGACATCACCTACTCAATGGACATGAGTTTGAGTAAGCTCTGGGAGTTGGTGATGGACAGGGAAGCCTGGCATGCTGCAGTCCATGGGGTCGCAAAGAGTCAGACATGACTGAGCAACTGAACTGAACTGATCTTTGATAAATATAGATGCAAAAATTCTCAACAAGATAGAAGCAAACTGAATTCAACAATACATTAAAAGGATTATATAGCATGGTCAAGTCAGAGTTATCCCTAGGATGCTCAACATCAAAGCAATAAATATGATACACCACATTAACAAAATGAAGGATATAAATCATATAATCATTATAATAGATGCAGAAAAGCATTTGATAACATTCAATATATTCTGATGATAAAAACTCTCAACAAATTAGATATAGAAGGAATTTGCCTCTGTATAATAAAAGCTGTATGTGACAAGCCCACAGTGTAATAAAACCACATATGAGAAGCCCACAGCTAACATTGTACTCAACAGTGAAAAGCTGAAAGCTTTTCCTCTAAGAACAAGACAAGAGTACCCACCTTCACTACTTCTATTCAACACGATACTGGAAGTCTTAGCCAGAATACTTAGGAAAGGAAAAAAGCATTCAAGTTGGAAAAGAGGAGGTAAAATTGTCTCTGTTTACTGGTGTTGCTTTTGTTCAGTCGCTAAGTCATGGCTGACTCTTTGTGATCCCAAGCACTGTAGCAAGCCAGGTCCCTCTGTCATTTGCAGGTAGCATGACCTTATATATAGAAAACCCTGAAGACTGTACTAAAAATTGTGTTAAAACTAAAAATTCAGAGAAGTTGAAGCATAAAAAAGTATAAAAATCAGTTGCATTTCTATATACTAACAATGAACTATCTTAAAAAGACATTAAGAACACAGTCCTGTTTATAATAACAAGAAAAAGAATAAAATACTTAGGAATGAATTTGACCAAGGAAGTGAAAGATCTGTACACCAGAGATATTCTGAGGTTTCTTTTTCTTCATCTTTTTGCTGCTGCTACCCAAGGGATCAGGGATTATAAACCTCTAAGTATTACCTTTGGGATTATTGTTTTTCACATGAAAAATACCTTCATTCATAGCTTCTGTTTCAGTAGATGAGGTTGGTCTTCAGCTTCCAGTCTTTTCTTTCTTAACTTTTCCCATACTATTATCTTGACATTCCTCCCTACTTTATGAGTAAAAAGCACTGCCATCATGATAGTTTCATTGTGAAAAGGTATTTAGTCAATGTGTTGCTTTATAAAAATGTGCTTCCCAGGTGTCGTTTTTCCTATGTATTTGTTTTTTGAGTTTTTGTTGCTGTGGTATTAAAAAATGTGTTCACCTTCTGAGAGTTGTATTTTGGGCAGAAGACTAAATTAGTGGAAATTATTGGGGTATATGGAGCCAAAAAATATTTAAACAGCTTCTGAAATTCTGCTTTGGTGGGTAGAACTCTTGGAGTCAGAATAAATAGCTTGCATTTTGCCCCCTCAAGCATCCACCTGTTTCTCAATTTTTACCTAATGGACTAACTGTGCTGGCTACAGTTGAGGCCTATCACTAGCAGCAACTTGAGGTGGAGGCCTGACAAAGTGCAAGATGGCTAGCCTATATGTTTTTTCCTTTGGTAATCTCAGCCAGCCCTTTTCTTTTCCCTTTGAGCATAGACCTTGTTCTCCTATTCTTGTTTTTTCTTTTTTTGCCATAAAAAATGACGTTTAATTTACAATGTTTTGTTAGTGTCTGGGTGTACAGCAAAGTGATTCAATTATACATATATATCTTTTTTCACATCCTTTTCCATTGTCGTTTATCATAAGATATTGAATATAGCTCTCTGTGCTGTATAGTAGGTCCTTGTTGTTTATCTATTTCATGTATAGTACATATTATTAATCCCAAACTGCTGATTTTCTCTCTCCTTCTGTCCCTACTATCCCTTTTTGTTCTCCCATTATTAATCATAAATTTCTGATATCATATATTCATTTTTCTGTACCCTGAACCTCCATATTTTGCTATCACTCATGCTTTTGTTTTTTTCTGTCTCCCCCCCTTTTTTTTGCAAAGTGAACTGTTTTTACACATTCTAGGAAAATTAATAAGCTAAAACTTTAGTTTTTACAAGTACCTTGAGGTGTAACACTGTAAGAACTGTAAAAGTTGGCATGGATCAGTTTCTTCTTAACCCAGTGTGAAAGAGCTTATTCCAGAATGGCCCTGAGAAGTAGGAGGTAAAAAAAAAAAAAAAGCATTTTGCTGGTTTATAATGCCCTTTTTTCCATACCCTATGACTCAGAGATCAGGGATAACCATGGCTCCTCCTTTTTTGATACAGTCCTACTATTTTCTTTTTTTTTAATTAATTAATTTTTAATTGAAGGATAATTGCTCTACAATATTGTGTTGGTTTCTGCTGTGTAACACCACAAATCAGTCATAGCTATATACATATACTAATATATATGTATATCCTCTCGCTCTTGAGCATCCCTCCTACTCCCTTACTAGTTTCTTGATTAAAATGTGAAGCATCCTTCACTTGATCTTATTTACACAGTTTAGTGAAGTTAGGAGCAAAAGTGTTTGGCTTTTGTCTTTGTGGTTTCTTTAACTCAATGGCTGATACTGATTCTATTCCAAGTTGAAGCTCTAATATTTCTTATGATCCTTTTGAAATCCATTTCTTGTTCTGACTTTAAATTCTTTTCATGCAAATCAAAAGGTTACATTCTTTCATCCCAAGACAAGATTGGAGTATTTAAAAGCTACATGGCTCTCATTTCCAAAGCTATCAGTGGAAGTGTATCCATTAGCTTGGTGACCTTTGATAAGTTGGTTCACTTTACTAATCCTCAATTTCTTCCTCTGTAATGATACCACCTACTTTATGGGGCTACAGAAATAAATAGCAAATTTAATCCATGTAAAGTGTTTTTCGCTGTACCCAGCCTACAGTAAATAAATGGTGGTGACAGCCACCTTGGGGGCAATGACTATGTGCATATAGTCTTCATTGTCAGTTTCTAGTTTAGCAAGAGGAAAACTGTCATTTTCAAATTCTTTGCAACTGACATTAAATAGATTGAAGAGAGAAAGACATCAGCTCTGCATTACTTCTTTGGTAGGGAGTAAAATACTATTTCTGCAAGTAGATTGTAAACTTAGGTCTTTTTTTCTTTATTTGTAATGGAGGCTCAAAATGTCTACCCTTCCTATTACTGGAAATTTAAGAAGGTACCATCTGAGGAGAGAGGTAGCCCTCAAATACTTAAAGACTAGTTATATTAATAGAAATAACCATAGTACCAGCTGTCTCAGTGGACTGTTTGAAATCCAAGTGCATAGCTCACAAGGGAATCTAGCTAAATAAACAAAATCATTTTTAATAGTCTAACACGGAACTAAGTAGATAATTAGTCCTTTTGAATCAAGGAATACACCACTAGATATAAGTCCATTGTTCATTTCTTCTTTCAAAGAATATATTCTTAGAATTATCTATTGGCCTATTCTGTGTCTCTGAGTCTGCTATGTTTCTAGTGCAAGTATCTGTATTATGAATATAATATGGAATTGGAAAGCAATTCAAAATAATTTAGTTTATTCTTTTTGTTTTATATATAAAGAAACTGAGAGCTTAAGTAATGTGTCCAGGTTAGATAGTCAGTGACAGGGCTAGGACCTCCTAACTCCTAGTGTAGTATTCTTACACATCATCCTATCTGTGATTTTGGCTCACAAGATTGTTACTTTCTCTTAAAAGTGGTTTTTATTTTACTCCTAAGCCAAATTATGGAGAAGGCAATGGCACCCCACTACAGTACTCTTGCCTGGAAAATCCCATGGACGGAGGAGCCTGGTAGGCTGCAGTCCATGGGGTCCCTAAGAGTCAGGCATGACTGAGCAACTTCACTTTCACGCATTGGAGAAGGAAATGGCAACCCATTCCAGTGTACTTGCCTGGAGAATCCCAGGGACGGGGGAGCCTGGTGGGCTGCTGTCTATGGGGTCGCACAGAGTCGGACACGACTGAAGCGACTTAGCAGCAGCAGCAGCAGCAAGCCAAATTATTTTCTATGACTGCTGATTTCCATTTTTGTTATTTATCAGTGAGACTAGATCTTTAAGTTCACAGAAGTTTATTTGATAGTTATATAGACATAAAAAATAGATTCAGTAAAAGATGTTTATATTTCTTTTAAGCATGATTCAGAATTAAGTTTAAATATTAAATAATATGAGGACAGAGACTAGTGTAGCCAGAAAGGTAAAGGTTTCAAATAAATAGGAGAGTTAAAGTGGAAATACTCAGATAGTAAGAAAGATGGAATGAAAGTGACAACAGGAAAGATACTGAATGAATATAGATTCTATATTGAGTGAATATAGAGAATGCCAGATTTGGGTTCTTGAAAGAGTTCTGAAAGTGTATGTTGATGGAACTGTGTTCATTTGAGGCTGATGATACAAATTGTGATGCTGAGTTGAATTAAAAAGGAGGAAAGAATGCTGTAGTCAAGGTATGTTGAAGCAATGATGTTAAAGACATAAGAATGTTAATAGGTCTCAGGGTAGAGAGAAAATATAAATAAGCCAGATGGTAAAATTACCTAAGAGGTGCTATGAAAAAAAGGAAAAAACCACGAACAGTGGAAGTGCTTTGGCAAGAACAATCTGGCTATATTAAAGACTGTTCTATCTGTCAGTTGTGTCCTGTATTGCATAGTAAGGATGATAGAATTTGATACCTTTGGGTTTACCCATGGTTACTTAATGCCATCAGTATGTTCGTATTCATCTTGCTTATGTCAATACATATTTTTATGTGTATATATCTATATATACTTTCCTGTAGTGAGAATTAGGCCTGTTCATATATTATTTGGTGTGTTTTTTAAAAGTATGTTTTAGCATGCCTCCATGAAATTATGAGAGAACATGATAACATGAGAGATGAGGTATCAGAGAAGGTAAATTCATTTAATTTGAACTTGATTCACTCATGTTTTCAAAGAAAAACATGAAAAGAAAAACAAAGTTTAAATACTAGAAAGAAGAACAAAGTTTAAATACTAGAAACATATTTACATAGTATGCTCAATTTATAAATCACATTTACATGCATTGTCTCAATTATGAATCTTAGATTTTTGATAAAATTAACAGTATAAAATACAGAGTCAAAGTTACTCAGTATGTGTTAAACTATTGTACTAAAAATTAGTAGTTTTTGAATGCCTATAAAACTCTCAGGGTTGAAACAACAGAATCTCTAACCTCAAGTGGTTTGTAATATGGTAGGAAGAAACACAATTGGGTAGTAAAAAATAACCTACTTTTACTTTAGATTTAATGGTACATTAGTATTTGTAACATATTCCTAATTAAATAACTGTATATATTAAATACATTACCCAAGTGTTAGTGCTTGTTTTCTTTGAACACTTCAGCATGATGTGATTGCATATGGTTACAAAAATTCACGAAAGTGCCCAGAGGGTAAAGGGTGAGAATGACAACTATTGAACTTTTAAAGTAACATCTCAAATGTGCTTTCATTGCTGTGGAAAGTTATGACAACCACTCCAGATACAGAGATAATTATATATTGATATAAAATTATTCTAAAGACTTTATTTCAATACTTATAAAATATTTGGTTTCAATTATTCATCTTAAAACTATAAGAGAATAGTTTTTGAAGGAACTACTGCTTATCTGTATGCTTATCTGAATATGTGGATAAATCATATTGCTTATACATACGAATCATATTGATAAACTTCAAAAAGCCTAACTATTTAATCATAGCACTAATCTTCATGAGGGGCTTCCCTGGTAAAGATTCTCAGTTGGTAAAGAATCCATGCAGGAGACCCAGATTCGATCCCTGGGTGGGAAAGATCCCCTGGAGAAGGAAATGGCAACCCATTCCAGTATTCTTGCCTGGAAAATCCCATGGACAGAGGAGCCTGGCAGGCTACAGTCCATGGGGTCGTAGAGTCGGACACGACAGAGACTAAACCACCAAACTTCATGAAGGGGAAACATTAAAGGCATTGTTCCTGCTCACAAAGGAGTTTAGAACTTACTTGGGAAGACCAAAGGGCAATAATCATTCTTCAGTAATTTTGAATAAGTGCTAAACTGTGGTGTTGGCTTAGAATTTAAGCAAGAATTTTTGTAGAAGTGAGACTTTGACTTGGAATTTGAGAAATAAGTAGGTAAATATTTTATTTCTGAAAAATACTAATTATTAACACCACATTTATTACTATATATAAATAAATTTTCTAGATTTTCCTATGTATAAGTATGTTTTCCCACAAAAAACAACGTTTTTGTAGATACTTTGAAAAGAGATACTTTTAGCACCTTAAATCACAGGACAATAATGAGAAAGTTTTTGAAGTATATAAACAAATAATTTCTTCTTGAATACTAAATCCTGGTGGGATTTTGTTGCCATAGCTACAGAAGAAACTAATTATATCAGTTCTGCATTTCTCATAGTATTCTAGCAGTTATGTTGTAACCTCTATAGTATTAAATAAATATTGGTAGATATGAATATAATTCTATTATTAGTCACTAATTTCCAGTCTAGTGAAAAATGTTTTGTCTCCCTAACCAATTTATGTATTAGAAAATATTCAATGCTACTGAATAAAACATTATATTGGTAATTGGTTATTTTTTAGTGGAGGGAGAAGTTACTGATTTTTGTCTACATCTAAACAACTTACCAGATTCTTTTTCTTCTAAGACAGTTTTAGTAGTTTGTTTTTTTACTTTTCTATATTTATATGTTTATTATTTCATTTCTTGTTTTACTAAATTAGCTTGAATCTATAAAACAAATCAGAATAATAATAGAAAAAATGAACATGTGTTTCTTTTTCCTGACTTTAATGGGAATGGCTTTACCTTTCTACTATTCAGTGTTATATTTGTTGTGATTTTTGTTATTGTTAATATTTATTATCTATAATTAGTTTTCATCTAATCCTATTTTACATAAGATGTTTACTTGGATTGACGAATTTTATCAGATGTCTTTCCAGAACCTATTGATATAACAGTTAAGTTTTATCTTTTGATAAAATTTGATTTAATGAACATCAATACATATCCTGGTATTGAGGTTTGTTAATTTAAGTGAGTTTAGGCAGCCAAACTCCATCTAAATCCAACAAAGATATACTTAATTATTTTTTCTCTTCCATGCTTATGAAAGAAAAAATACTAATGATCTCCTTCTGGGTTTATAAAGCAAACTCACAAGTATTTATATTTTTCTGAAAATGCTGTTTCAATTTAAATATTACTATCATGGGAACACATTATTAAATGAAAAAACCAATAAGAATTATAGACGTTTAGAAACTAAAGATTGCATTCACAGGAAGTAGCATCAATCTGTAAGGTACAGACTTCTTTTTAGAAATGGTAGTTGCGAATACATTTATATCATGAAGAATATTATTTGCTTTTCTGTGTCTGTATCTTGTCAAGTCTTATTTTGTAAGCAGAAGTGCCCTCAGTGTCAAGGCTGAGGCCTGGAGAACTTTAAGTTCAGGGAGAGAAAAGAGTGAAATATGTTAGTAACAAATGAAATATGAGGTACATGTACATACTTAAAGTTCTGTAATACACATTATTTAATCATGGTTTATCATTATTTAGTAAACATTCCTGGACTGGATTTACTAGTATCTTATTAGTGTTTGTTGACTATATACAGCTTCTCCATCTTTGGCTACAAAGAATATAATCAATCTGATTTCGGTGTTGACCATCTGGTGATGTCCATGTGTAGAGTCTTCTCTTGTGTTGTTGGAAGAGGGTGTTTGTTATGACCAGTGCATTTTCTTGGCAAAACTCTATTAGTCTTTGCCCTGCTTCATTCCGTATTCCAAGGACAAATTTGTCTGTTACTCCAGGTGTTTCTTGACTTCCTACTTTTGCATTCCAGTCCCCTATAATGAAAAGGACATCTTTTGGGTGTTAGTTCTAAAAGGTCTTGTAGGTCTTCATAGAACTGTTCAATTTCAGCTTCTTCAGCGTTACTGGTTGGGGCATAGACTTGGATTACTGTGATATTGAATGGTTTGCCTTGGAAACAGAGATCCTTCTGTCATTTTTAGATTGCATCCAAGTACTGCATTTCAGACTCTTTTGTTGATTATGATGACTATGATAGGAAAAGGAGTATGTCAAGGCTGTATATGGTCACCCTGCTTATTTAACTTATATGCAGAGTACATCATGAGAAACACTGGACTGGAAGAAACAAGCTGGAATCAAGATTGCAGGGAGAAATATCAATAACCTCAGATATGCAGATGACAACGAGATCAGCCCTGGGATTTCTTTGGAAGGAATGATGCTGAAGCTGAAACTCCAGTACTTTGGCCACCTCATGCGAAGAGTTGACTCATTGGAAAAGACTCTGATGCTGGGAGGGATTGAGGGCAGGAGGAAAAGGGGATGACAGAGGATGAGATGACTGGATGGCATCACTGACTCGATGGACGTGAGTCCGAGTGAACTCTGGGAGTTGGTGATGGACCGGGAGGCCTGGCGTGCTGTGATTCATGGGGTCGC